>NC_069793.1:12436657-12739688 GCF_027406575.1 Nycticebus coucang
TCAGCCGTCAGGATTAGAATTCATGCCTGTCATCATCCAGCTGCACAAAGAGCTGGGCTTTCCTTTGTCTTACCCAGGTTGTTGTGAACTCTCATTGTGTACAAAATTTTGATTTAACTGGCATTATATTGATAGATATTTTGGTCACTTCCATTCTTTTATTATCATGAGTCATGTTGTAATGAGGAAGCTCATAAATGCCACATTTCTTGTGGGTACAGGTATATGCATATCTGAGGTAACGTCTCAGAAATGGAATTATTGGATATTTTGTAAATTTGGTACATACAAATTGCCCTATGCACAATTTGGTTATATCAATTTCAACTCCCATGACCAGTATCGGAGGGTGGAGCTAGGACTGGGCTCAGCTATCAGGATCAGAATTCATGCCTGTCATCATCCAGCTGCACAAAGAGCTGGGCTTTCCTTTGTCTTACCCAGGTTGTTGTGAACTCTCATTGTGCGGGTTGTCTAACCTGCTTTTTTCCCTATTAGGCAAAGATTCAATTCAATCACCTTGGATTTTGACTCTACCTTGTGGCCTCCTTTGGCCTTAGTGCGCCAACTTTCTTCCAGAGGCCATGGATAAACACAGATGTCAGTGACAGGATTAATATTCATGTGTACTAGGTTTTTTTTGTTGCATTTTTCTTTTTCCTAAAACGGTTAAACTGGAAAATACCAAGGCCCATACTGGGGCCCCTGGTGAAGCTGCACAGCTGAGCTTTCTACAGACCCAAGTGTGGCGAGGGAGGGTCAGTTGCATCTCCACTGGCTGGATTTGGAGTTTCTGTATTTCCCAAGCCTTCCCTTTCTCTCCCTCCAGCATGGCACTTCCTGGCCTGCAAAGTGAAAGGTTACTCACCCCTAAGCTTTTGCCTTCTTTCAAGCCTTTCTGGGCAGGTTGCACATTGACATTCGACTCCAAACCAGGAGGGTTTCCAGGAATTAGATGGACTTGGGGCTGGTTGTTTGGATATAGGGGCACTGGAGATACGACTTGTGGGATGACAGGATAACTGCTGGAGGGTGCTGCCACAGGATAGCTGCCTTGGGGTGCCGCCACAAACATGGAGTTGGCTGTGGGGTCTGCTGAAGTCATTGGATTCATGCTGCCAAAGGATAAAGGTGACAAAATGGTCTCTCATACATGCACTTGGTGTTTACATTTGAAAGGACTGTTGCTTCTTTTAGCTCATTTGAGCATCTCAACCTCCTAAGAGTTTATTAATCCTGTGTTAGAGATAATGTTAGGGGGCCCATATGAGGTGCCAGGCTGGGGAGACTTCCCACTCGGGTCTTCCCCTTTGCCAGAGCCCTGGTGCACCACTGACCTGTGGTCCGTGGATTCAGTTTTCGAATCTCCGAGACCAAGGACCTACTGAAGAAATTCTGGTAACATATTTTGGGGCCCTTGTCCAAGATTGAAGGTCTTTGGTAAGCAATAGGACCACTTAACTGTATCCTATTTTTCTCTAAATAGTAGTAACCATGGAGACTAATAATTCAGATGCCCATCAGCCCCTAAAAGTGCATAGTGCGATTGCCGACCTCCAGGTCCTGGGAGAGAGGCTACTGGGGAATGAACTTTCTAATTCCTCTTGGCTCCAAAAGAAAGGAGTGAAAGGGAATGTCAGAAGGCTTGAGAGCTGAGCAAAGAGAAGTAGCGCCCAGAGGTCCTGGGGTGCCCAGCAATGGTTCTGACCTCATGGCACTGGAAGGCCTGCTGAAAACCATGCTCTCCCAGCCCTTTTACTATCCACCCATGTCTTCCTGGGTCCCAAACTTCTCTTATCTCTGCAGACCGCTGCTGCTTTCCCTCTCTCTCCTTGTAGTTGGTGTGCTTTGTTTTAGTGTTGGTAAAGGTTTGCTTTGTGTATTTAGGTAAGTTTGTACTGGGTCTTTCTGGCATTTTTCAGATGTTCTAAGCATGTTTCCAAAAGGTCCTTTTCATTGCCTTTCACTGAAAAAAAAAAAAAAAAAAAAAAGTGGCGCCCGTGGCTCAAAGGAGTAGGCCATGGGCCCCATATGCTAGAGGTGGTGGGTTCAAACCCAGCCCCAGCCAAAAACTGCAAAAAAAAAAAAATCCTGGTATTTGATTTTTTCCTGGTCTATTAGTGTAAAAGGAAAGGTTCAAAGCCATTCCAGGTTTCTCTAAGACTTTGGCTAGTTGTAAATTAATTTTAATGCAAAAATTTTAAAGTGTCCCTCAATGTTGATTTCTTGCTGAGTTTAATTATTGTTGCCTTGATAACTTTTGGGGAAGAAAGGAGGGTGGAAAACATAGCATTTAAGGCTGGCCCATGATAAAAAGCCTATTTCCTTAGTTACTGTGATTTAGTAAAAGCTTGTAAAAACGATTAAGGGTAAGTAGGAGCACCGCACAACATTTTCTCCAGGGCAGGGCTTATCCCCACCTTGATAACAGGCATACACTCAATGGCAGATGCAGAAAGGGGCAGGACTCGCATCAGGTGGGACCAGGCTCCCGGATACCTGATTTCTCAGGCTGTGCTGCCGGCAGGTCATAAGCACAGGAAAGCCAGCAAGTCCTGGTAATTGTGGCTAAATCCAGACAAGCTCAAGGGCTGAGGAGGCCACTCTTCCTCAGAATTCTTCCCCAAGCATTGGGGATACTTCCTTTTGTTTAGCTGGAAGTCTTCCTGGGTTGGTCGGAGGATGCTTTGACTACACAGGAACACAGAGGGTGGGATTGATTAAAGCACTGGATGTTTGTTCTTCCCACAGATGGGTAATGTTCTCTCTCTAAGAGAACACCAGGGTAACATATGCGCTCACCAAGTCAATTTCATCAGGTGGGAGCACTATGACTCCCAGATACCTGATTTTTCAGCTTGAGCTGGTGGACCACCCCGGTGGGCTGTATTCTAAAGCATTGGGACATGTTTGATCCTCAGATGGAAGGAATGTATGGTTTTCTTCTGCCCTCAGGCCTGGCCTTAGTATCAATTCCCAATGGTGAACAATAACCACTACAGGGGTCTCTAAATTATGGTAAACAAGAGGGTCAATGGTCTGAATTACCTGAGTGCAAGCGTTCTTTTTTCTCAGAGACAACCCCCAACAGTGTAAAATCTGTCAGATTTAGCTTTCCTGGCTGTAGTAACTTCCCCAATGGCAGGGATTCCTGAGAAAGATGCTGTCACCACCTAGTTCAAACGTGCCATCTACTTCTCCTGCACCTTCCTCTGCACCTTTAGAAAACCCCAAGAAAGAGTCTGTTCTAAGAGTTTCTTCTGGTCCTATTGGGAGCCCCAGAAAGCAACTGTATTCTTCTTTGTGTCCTTTGGTCGAGACTGTGGGTGGTGAGAGGGGAAATGCGTGAGTATTCACTCCATTTTCTCGGCAGATTTAAAACAAATTAAGGTTGATTTAAGAAAATTTTCTGATGACCCAGATAAGTACACAGATGTTCTACAAAGGTTAGGACAAAGCTCTGACCTCTCTTGGAGGGTATAATGCTACTACTAGAGCAAACTTTCACTTTGAATGAGAAAAATAAAGTCTTAGATGAGCCTAAACAGTGGGGAGATTTGTGTTTGATGTCTAATATTGATAGCAGGAAAGAGATAGCTACCCTACAGGAAGACAGGCAGTTCCCTTTGAGGATCCTGAATGGGACCCCAAGAAACAAAGGGACTGGTAGTGTGAATGTTTTCTAACGTGTGTTGTGGAAGGTTTATGTTGATCCAAGAAAAAGCCTATGAATTATTCTAAGTTGTTTACTATTTACCTGGAGCAAAATGAATGTCCCTCAGCTTTTCTTGAGTGGCTTAGGGAGGCGATGAGAAAACACCCTCAGTTGACACCTGACAGAAAACACACTCAGTTGACACCTGACTCCTTAGAGGGCCAGATTATTTTAAAAGATAAATTTATCATTCAGGCGGCCCCAGACAATAGAAGAAAACTCCAGAAATTGGCTCCAGGCCAAGATGTAACTGAGAGAATCTTCTTAAAATGGCCACAGTGGTCTTCTATAATCAAGATCAGCAAAAGAGGAGAAAAAACAGAGGAAGGATAAAAAAAGAATGACAGCTCTAGTAATGGCATGACAAATGGGCACCATTCGGGGGCAGAGGGAAGCCAGAAGTACTTCCAATGTGGTCAGACTGGCCACTTTAAGAGAGATTGCCCCTGGCAGCCCTGCCTGTCAGGCAAGCCACCTGGCCCCTGTCCAGAATGCAAGCATAGCCTGTCCCCAGAGGTGAAGGCAGTCAGTCCCCAGAACTGGACTGGGGGTGCCCAGGACAGTTGCTCTTGGCTCCAGCTTGTGTCATCACCCCTCCAGAGCCCCAGGTTCTCCTCATAGTGGAGAGCCAAGAGACAGAATTTCTTCTGGACACTGCAGTCCTGTTCCCCTTTTGGGGAGGGATATACTAACTAAAGTGAGAACAACCATTTCTATGACTGTAGGACAAGAACCTACACTATGCCTTTCCTTATTAGAGAAAGAAGGAAGAAGAAATTCTAGTAACATCCTTGGACAACGCTGAGTTCAATCATCTCATTTTCTGGAATAGGAAATGGAGGGTGGAAGAGAGGACATGAAGTCTCCACAGTCCTGGTTATGAAAATGTTAGTTGAGACCAGACCCTCCTAAGGAAAGCCCCATTGCTAGTGCAAGGTGTATTCATTTTGTGGCTCATACTGCCCGATTTTCTTGGCTACTTATACATTCTGGTGTGGTTTTCAAAATTTCTTTTCTTGGGCTAGGCACGGTGGGGCACACCTGTAATCCTAGTAGGCTGAGAGGCCGAGACAGGTGGATTGCTTGACTTCTGGAGTTTGAAATAAGAGCCTGGGCAAGAGCGAGATCCCATCTCTACTAAAAATAGAATAACTAGCCAGGTGTCATGGCAGGCACCTGTAACCCCAGCTACTTGGGAGGCTGAGGCAAGAGGATGTTTGAACCTGAGAGCTTGGGGCTGTGAGCTATGATGATGCCAGGGTGCTCTCCCCAGGGTTTCAGAGTGAGACTCTGTCTCAAAACAAAACAAAACAAACAAACAAAAACAAAAATAACCCCCAAGTTTCTTTTCTTTTTTTTCTTGTTTCCCTGCCAATGTCTTTCCCCATGCTCAGATTTACCAGAAGTCTCATTTGACAGAAAAACTTCATCACCATCCCTCAGTTATCTGTAGAAACCACTGGGTTAAGCAAACTTACCTTGCTCTGCCAGCAGCCAGGTATCTCTTGCTCCTGTTCTGAACTCTTAGCTGCAGGAACTTGTTGTCCCTGAGAGAATGAACGTACTGGGCCTAGCTGGGTGATAATGTTTAAAAGGATCCAAAGTCCTGCCCACTATTGCCAGGTCATCAGCTATTTCGAGCTCTGCTTCCCCACTCATATATATTTACTTCCTGTTTTGGACAATGAGCCAATTTTATATGGTTCAATTTGACAGGTGGTTAAAGTGATCTGTGTGGAAAAGGAAGGCTGGGCTGGTTCCTTTGAAAGACACTGACGCTGAACTGAGCCCTCAGGATGTGCTGTACACAGCAACAGTGCAGAGCGGAATGACATCACCGCCACAGCAGAGAGACAGCGTCCCCCGCTGGAGAAGAGGAGAACTGATGGGTTGGATTTGAAGAGACTTCAAACAGAAGGTGGCATTTGAAAGCGATAGACGGCAAGGAGAAAAGGGGTGGAGTCAGAGCGAGTGAAAGGAGACTTAGAATCAACTTGGATTTATTTTTATCTAATTTGGAGGTGATAGAAAGTCAGATACCAGCCTGAGGGCGTCTGACATATCTGTGACATGCATCATGTGAATTGCAGAGGCAAAATTGATAAGGACTGCTGCTCCAGGCAAGGAGTATCTTAGTGGAACAGTCCAGACATATTCACTTTAGTATGCCTCCTGGTGTATGGTGGGCAATACATGCTGGTGGAGTAAATTGATGAAGCGGACAGAATGGAAAAATCTTTTTTAAAGGGTCAACAGAAAGGTCATTATAGGCAGAGGGTATGGAACAAGGCAAAGTCTTCGAGGAGAGAGAGTACAGGACATATTTGGGGTGTGGCTCGTAGTGTGAAGGGTATTAAAAGTAAAAAGGATGAAAAGGTAGCTGGAGTCTCAGATTTCTGGACTGTTGTTTCTCCATTATTTTTATATTTTAAAGTTTTAATGGATTTAGGGCATACAGATTTTTTTTTTTTTTTGTTATATGGATGAATTGTATAGTGGTGAAATCTGGGCTTTTAGTGTTATCTGTCACATGAATAGTGTACATTATACCCAATATGTAATTTTTTATCCCTTGCCCCTTCTGAGTCTGCAATGTCCACCATACCACTCTATATGACCATACTCCTAATTTTAAGTGAGAACAAACTTAATCTCTGCCTCTTTCATCTAACAAGATAATTGTACCTATTTGGGCTCAACCTTGCTATGCCATGGTCTGAAAATATTCTCAGGGGAACCTGGGGTCAGTACAGGGCTCACAATTTCTTTTTTCTTTTCTTTCTTTCTTTTGAGACAGAGTCTCAAACTGTTGCCCTGGGTAGAGTGCTGTGGCATCACAGCTCATGGCAACCTCAGACTCTTGGGCTTAAGCAATTTTCTTGCCTTTGCCTCCCAGGTAGCTGGAACTACAGGCGTCCGCCACAATGCCCGGCTATTTTTTGTTGTTGCTGTTGCAGTTGTCATTGTTGTTTTAGCTGGCCTGGGCTGGGCTTGAACCCACCAGCCTCAGTGTATGTGGCCGGCACCCTACCCGCTGAGCTACAGGCGCTGCCTCCTGATTTCTAAAGGATTGAAATCTGTTTGTTTTTGTACAATGCCTCACAATTGATGTTTCTTTTCTTTCCTTTTTTTTAAAAAAAAATTTAAAAACCTTTTTATTCTGCAAAATTTCAATCACATACAAGTGTAGAAAGAATAGCACAATTAACCCCTGGCCTATTTTGTTTCATCTACCGTCTCACTAACACTACACTACACACTACATACACACTACAATTGTTGTTTCATCTATTTCCCTTAGTTTTTTATAGTTGATTTATCAGTAAATCTGATATCAATTCCTCCACATTGGGCAAAATCGGAAGATTTTTAGTTAAAGTCTAAATCATTTAAAAAAATTTCCCAGGAAAATAAAGTTGTCTTTTTCATATTGTACGGATCATGGAAAAACCTGCCCTTTTCCCTTGGTTGGTTCATTGAAAGATCAACTCACAATTATGGTAGATTAATAAGAGAAAGGTTTATTTTCAAATACTGTGTGTGTGGGAGGATCCACAAGAATGATTACCCAAAGTCCCAGTGATAGAGACCTTTATAGATGCCTTTTGGAAGGGAGGGGTGGGGAGAATGGGGGAAGTTTATGTGCAGTAAGTGGTTGCTAGGGGGATGTG
The DNA here is from genome assembly GCF_027406575.1 of Nycticebus coucang. Lineage (NCBI taxonomy): Eukaryota > Metazoa > Chordata > Mammalia > Primates > Lorisidae > Nycticebus > Nycticebus coucang. The sequence goes on from NC_069793.1 coordinate 12,444,044, forward strand.
CAGATGGGTGAAAACAGATTGATTTGTAGACTGACCTGAGAGACAGGTATTGTGCTTCAGATGACCTTGGGGCTGGGCCTATTACTATATAATAAGAAAGTCAGCAGCACCTTTTGATTCCTAATCAGGTTACTCAGGTTTTATGTAGATAGAGGAAAGGCCTCTTCTAATGTTTTCTGATCATGAATGACCTTTAATTCAAAATATTCTTTATATCACAAGCGGTGAGAGGGGAGGAGAGTGGGGGATGGAGGTTACAGTGTATAGCACACCTCTTGGAGGTGGGACACAATTACACAATTATAAGAGGGACTTTAACAAAAAAAATTCTTTATACCAAGGAATCATATTTTTGGGTGAAATTTCTTTAGCTCCTTCATTACCCTTGTCTGGAACTTTCCTAGAAGTTTCACACACTAAGAGCTGAGTTGATAATTGTGGCGAGAGAGAGAGAGCAGATTAATAATTTAGTAATAAGATGTTTGAAAAGATACAAGAACATAAATTAGGATGAGAATGAATAAGCAGAAAAGAACACATTTAAGCACATTTACCCACACCCTATTCCTGGGAATAGGTCGGTCCAATAGAATGGTTTTGCTTCACTAATTTGATGAAGAATATTTATCTTGTCTTTTAAGAGATGTAGATCAGTCTTTATTTGCTCTGAGTGATTTACATAAAACTACATTTCCCCCCCAATAACAGCATAAGCTTCTCCTTGTTGAGCCATCAAAGCATCTAGGATGTGGCAATTTTGAATTACAACAGATGCTAGGCTATTAACCTCTGCTGGAAGTGTTCCCAATGCCTGCATGGTGATGTCAAACTCTTGTTCTATTACTATGGAGAGATTCATGATTGATCTTTCAACTTTATAAGTTTCAAATGTTGGAAAAAGGATCTTGAGCATTGAAAAGAACTTTGAATTATAATATGCAAGGCAATTTCTTATAATGTCATATTTTGTATGTTTATAAGGCACCAACTTATGAACAAAAGAGTCCAAGTTTATAATTTGACTGGCATTTAAAGTGGAGTTTTTTTTTTTTTTCTTTCTGAGACAGAGTGTCACTTTATCACCCCCAGTAGAGTACTGTAGTGTCATAGCTCACAGCAACCTCAGACTCCTGGGCTCAAGCAATTCTCTTGCCTCAGCTTCCCAAGTAGCTGGAATTACAGGCACCCACCACAACACCTGGCTATTTTTAGAGGTGGGGTCTTGCTCTTGCTTAGGCTGGTCTCAAACTGGTGAGCTCAGGCCATCTGCCTGCCTTGACCTCCCAGAATGCGAGGATTATAGGCATGAGCCACCACGCTCAGCCCCAAAGGGAGTATTTAGTAACAGAAGGTATCAAGTAACCAAGTTTACAGCATCTTGACCATTTGGGTGGGAACCATTTGTACACCTTATCATCATACAAGATAAAAAGACCAGTGTTAAAAAAAAAAAAGACCAGTGTTATTTATAGACAGAGTCAGGTTAGAACCTGTGACCTTCCAGTCTGGAGTTTGCTGTGTTTTCTTCTTCTCACTGTCACTTTCACACATCTGGTTGTCATGTGTCCTTGTTAATTTGTAGGAACAGAACAGGTTGAGGAATATTTGATATAAAAGACTTTTTTGTCTGGTTTCACTAGTTATATGGCTTAATGCTGTTGTCTAACCACCAGTCCAGACTTCTGGTCTATCTAAATGTAATCACCAGTGCCTGGAAGTTTAACAAGAAGAGAGAGTGAACTATTCCAAGTTGCCCAGGCCTGGCTTGTGGGCTGTTCATAACAAATGGTGATTTGACACATATTGTCAGTATGAAGATTAGTGTCAGCACCATTTATGATGTTTGTGAGAGGTATAAGAATGCCATTTGTGGAATCAAACTGTAGGGTTTGATCATAATATTGTTCCAGGATATCACCTAGAAAAGATCTAGCATCATTCTGATTTTTTTTTTTTTTTGAGAGAAGCAAGACTTTAATGAAGAATGCTACAAGTATGGACAATAATTAGTTCTCATTATTTTTAAAAAAGTTACAGAAAACACCTTACTGAAATTGTTTGCCAAAAAGACAGTCTTTAAGGATGTCCAAGAGAGACCGCAAGCACAACACAGTACAAAAGAAGGGAATGTTGAATTCCAGTGCAAGACACTAACACAGCAGGATTAGGGAAATCAGGTGGAAGCAAACACTTCACCAAGAATGGCATTAAGCATTTATATTCAATCAAGATTTTTTTTTAAGCTTTAAAATTCCAGCAGAAGGAAAGGAATTGGGAAAAGAGGCAGGGGGTGAGAGTGCTAAGCTTATCTACAGTCACCGTTTTACCAAAATACATACTGGTTCGACCACATGAGAAGTGGAGGACAAACCTGCCTACATAGCCCGGCAGATGTTAAGAGCAAATGCCGAGGCAGTCAGATCTAGGGTCGTCATAACTGGCTAAGCTATTTTGAAAGGGAATCTCCACGAGGACTGGTCTCCCATCACCCCGGGGTCAGAACAGAGTTCCTTTGCATTTGCATCACAAGTCCAAAACCTTACATGGAACAAGTTCACTCCAAACAATGCTCATGTCTCTGGTTTTAACAGGTCATGGAGTCATAAGTGGCTCCTAATAGACTCCACCATTTTCTAGGAGAAGGTTCTATAGGTTATCGGGGATTTAAATTTAAGCAAACCACTAAAGAAGGGCAACGCTAATGATATTCTGGCACTGTACAAGCTGTGTGCCTGTCATCTCTGCCAAGTACATGGGTGAACTTGGCTCTGCTTCTTAGCTCCATGATCTCCAATGAAAATCATGATGAAATGGAAGTGGAACCCAAATTCTCATCCCAGCCCAGCTTCTGAAAGAAACAGCAAACTATCAGGAGCTATTATTAGGAACCATGCTTCTGTGAATTCTGTGGAAATGAAAGCCTGTTTCAGTTTATGCCAAGTTTTCTCATGGTCCGCCAGTGATCCTTAATCATCACAGCTGTTCGGTTAACAAATGGGTAATTTTTAGAAATGACAGCCCAGTTTCCTTCCCCGTATTTCTGCACTCCAGCCTTGATCCATTCACTGTATTCTACAGTCCACTTCTGCTTTTTTGTTACACTGGTTGGATGATCTTCATCTGATGCTGCCTGGACTGCAAACAGTTCGTTCTCTTCCACCCAAGTGTCTTTTTCTTCAACCCCATTAGAGTTGTTCCATTTGCCTTTGAATATTTTGGGATTCTTCTCCCTTGGGAGGGCTTGGGTGAGAACAGGGCTTGGACTGTGAGGCTGGGATGCTCTCCAGGGAGGAGTTGAGGCCTGGGCTCGACTCAGTACTCTGGCTGTCCTCCTCCAAAACCAATCTGCTTATTGTCACATGCTTGTTCTTGGGCTGCAGTTCTGAGCCACCCTCACCCTCAGCAGGGGCTGAACTTTTGTTTTCATCTTTTCTCAGTCTTTTGTTTTTGAGGGCTGATGATGAGCAACATTCTGATTTTTAATGCAGAGGGGAAAATTCATTTCTAGTGACTTTATCTGAACAAAGAGTTTTCACAGAAGTTTTCCTATGTCCAGTTGTTTTTCCCTCAGGTGAAGCAGTATGTTATTTCTTCTCTGGCTGTGGATGCCACACGAAATGTGCATTTTCCAGATTGGTTCCACCAGGCACTCATATTAGCAAAGATAAAAATGAATTCAGGTTCCTTTGCATGATTTAGATGTTGGAATAATCAGCAATTGGACTGGTTAGTGTGGCCAGGGTTTGAAAGACTGGGGCAAAGGGGTACTGGGTCTGCACTTGACCTGCTGGAAAAACAGTAAGGGTTAGTAAGAGAAGGCATAGTTTGAAAGAAGAGCTATAGTGGAAGATAAAAGAGAGAGAATGGGACAGATTGAGGCAAACTTCACTCCGCTTCCAATGTGTTATTTCTGAAAGTGAGGGGTGCTTTAAGGAAAAGGTGTTTTAAAAATGACCATTGGGGGTTTCAAAAGGCATGGGATATAGATAAAAGAATGGGGTTTCTTGATCCATGATCTTGGGAAAAGCTGTGTACTTCATGAAGTCATCTGTTTCAGGGGCCTGGAAACTGGCCCTGGAAATCTTTACTTTCATGTCACCTGTAGGAGTCATCCTCTAATTGTCAGTGTAGTTTGGCCTGGTTCACAGGAATCCAGGAGGATGTCTTTTTCATTTTGATGACAGTATAGGTGGTTGGTTAATAGTACTTTATAAAGACATCTCCAGCAAGGTGTCCCCACATGTCTTCTTTTTTTTTTTTGAGACAGAGTCTCACTGTATCACCCTCGGTAGAGTGCTGTGGCATCAGAGTTCACAGCAACCTCAAACTCTTGGGCTTAAGCAATTATCTTCCCTCAGCCTCCCAAGTAGCTTAAGATTACAAGAGCCCTCCACGACACCCAGCTATTTTGTTGTTGTTGTTGTTGTCATTGTTATTTAGCAGGCATGGGCCAGGTATGAACCCACCAGCCCTGGAGCACGTAGCCAGAGCTCTAACCACTGAACTACAGGCGCTAAGCCACACATCTTCTAAGAACTTTGATATACATATGATCTCTTGCTCAAACAGGATGACAAGTCAGGATGTCAGTTGGTGGAGGCCATGATCTATTCACCTGTTGACAAAATACTTCAAGCATATTAGTTAGCATCTCTATGTAGTTAGTCACTATATAGAGTTGTTCATTTAAATCCCCATGGTGTTCAGTCAGTACAAAAATAGGTTTATAGGTGCCAGTAGGCATGGATGACAGAATACTGTTTCAAAAGGGGTTGAACCATGATTTTTGATTGGAATATTCCAGATTTTATAAGGCCCAAAGGTAATGTTTCTGGTTATTTAAGTCTAATACCTTTTTTTTAAATTTATGTTTTTTATTGTTAATCATAGCTGTGTATATTAGTGCGATCAAGAGGTACAATGTGCTGGTTTGATATACAATCTGAAACATTTTCATCAAACTGTTCAAGGTAGCCATCATGGCATTTTCTTAGTTATTGTATGTAGACATTTGTATTCTGCATTTGGTAAGTTTTGCCTGTACCCATTCCAAGATGCACCGTAGGTGTGGCCCTACCCATTACCCTTCCTCCACACTAACCTCCCCCCTCCCTTCCCCTTCCTTGGCCCTTTCCCCATAGTCTTGTGCTATAGTTGGGTTATAGTCTTCATGTGAAAGCTATAATTTACCTACATAGTAGGGCTGAGTACATTGGATACTTTTTCTTCCATTAAGGATTTTTTGAATTTCTGAGGGATCTGTTGTTATTTCATCGTTACCATTTCTGATTGATGAAATTAGAGATTTTACTCATTTTTTTTCCTAGTTAGGTTGGCCAAAGGTTTGTCTATTTTATTGATCTTTTCAAAAACCCAACTTTTGGATTTATTGATCTGTTGTATAATTCTTTTGTTTTCAATTTCATTTAATTCTGCTCTGATTTTGGTTATTTCTTTTCTTCTACTGGCTTTGGGGTTGGAGTGTTCTTCCTTCTCCAGTTGCTTGAGATGTCCCATTAAGTTATTAACTTCCTCTGTTTCCATTTTCTTGAGGAAGGCTTGCAGTGCTATAAATTTTCCTCTTAGGACTGCCTTTGCAGTATCCCAGAGGTTCTGGTAATTCATGTCTTGATTGTTGTTGTTTTGTTCCAAAAATTTGGTTATTTCCTTCTTAATCTTGCCTATAACCCATCTATCCTTCAGCATAAGGTTGTTTAGCTTCCATGTTTTTGTATGGGTCTTCAGGTTACTGTTGTTATTGAGTTCAACTTTTATTCCATGATGGTCTGAGAAGATGCAAGGAATAATTTCTATTTTTTAAAATATGCTGAGGTTAGATTTGTGGCCTAGGATGTGGTTGATTTTGGAGTATGATCTGTGGGCTGATGAGAAGAATGTGTATTCAGTTTTGTTGGGATGGAATGTTCTGTAGATGTCTGTTAAGTCCAGATGTTGAATGGTTAAGTTTAAATCTAAGATTTCTTTGCTTAGCTTCTTTTTGGAGGATCTATCCAGTACTGCTAAAGGGGTGTTAAAATCTCCAACTACTAAGGAATTGGAGGAAATCAAGTTGCTCATGTCTGTTATAGTTTCTCTTATAAATTGAGGTGCATTCTGGTTGGGTGCATAAATATTAATAATTGAGATCTCATCATATTGAGTATTACCTTTAACAAATATGAAGTGTTCATCCTTATCCTTCCTTATTTTGGTTGATTTAAAGCCTATCCATCTGTGAATAGGATTGCAATGCTTGCTTTTTTCTGCTTTCCATTTGCCTGGAGTATAGATGACCATCCCTTCACCCTGAGTCTATAATTGTCTTTTAATATAAGATGCGATTCTTGTATGCAGCAGATATCTGGCTTGAGTTTTTGTATACAGTCAGCCAACCTGTGCCTCTTTAGAGGACAATTTAAACCATTCACATTAATTGAGAATATTGATAAGCCTTTCGAGAGACCAGTGGACATTTTTAATCCTTTTGCAACTGTGGAAGTTAGAATTTGATGAAAATTTTCCGGGTGGGTTTACTTTTGTGGTGGAGGATTATGCTGGTCTTTATGGAGGATAGGTCTGAGAATATTCTGGAGAGCTGGTTTAGTTATGGCAAATTTCTTCAACATGTGAATGTCATTGAAGTATTTAATTTCTCGGTCATAAATGAAACTCAGTTTAGCTGGGTACAGGATCCTGGGTTGAAAATTATTTTGTTTTAGGAGATTAAAAGTTGATAACCATCCTCTTCTAGCTTGAAAGGTTTCAGCAGAGAAATCTGCAGTTATTCTAATATTCTTCCCCTTGTAGGTTATGGTTTTCTTTCATCTGGCTGCTTTCAGAATTTTCTCCTTCATATTAACTTTAGTGAAATTGATTATGATGTGTCTGAGGGATGTCTTATTTGGGTTGAGTCGTGCTGGAGTTCTGAAACTGCTATCTGAAATTCAGAATCTCTTGGCATGTCTGGAAAGTTCTTCATAATCTAAAGGAGAAGAGACTCTGTGCCTTGTGAAGCCACTTTGTTACTTTCGGGGATCCCTATAAGATCAATATTGATTTTCTTCAAGTTATCCCAGAGCTCTCTGAGAGAGTGATCTGTTTTTGCCCTCCATTTCTCTTCCTCTTTGAGAGTTTGGGAGCATTTGAAAGCTTTGTCTTCAATGTCAGAAATCCTTTCTTCTGCTTGCTCCATTCTGTTACTGAGGGATTCTACTGTGTTTCTCAGATCTTTGAGGGCTGCAACTTTTGTCTCAATGTGTCAAAATCTTTGGTCATTTGGTCTTTGAATTTGTTGACTTATTGAGATATCTTTTGGGTTACTGCTTGGAGTTCTAATTCGATCTTATTTGCTATCCAGATTCTGAATTCGATTTCTGACATCTCAGCTATTTGTTTGTGCATGGGGTCTTGTGCTGTGTCTGCCCCACTGATCCTTGGGGGATTTGATCTACTCTGATTATTCATATTGCCAGAGTTTTTCTGTTGCTTTTGCCTCATGACTGTTTTTCACCATTGCCTCTGGCCGTCTTTAGAATTGGGGAGGTGTCTCTCCAAGATTAGACCCCAGTGGGATCACTCTATTGTTGCTGGATATTTGTAGGGAGTGACCCTGTGTAGTTCCTCTGGGGCTGCCCCAGCTAGGAGTTCTGGTTGTGGAAGCAGCTCTGGAGTGTGACACACCCGGATCCAGCAACAGGGTGGGAGGTGGTGTGCACAGTTCTGGGAGTGCATGGCACCCAGTGACTTTGGCACAGAGAGCCCAAGGCTCCAGCAGTCTCTGGCCAGGAGAAGGGCTCTGCTCAGAGGCAGGGAGGGCTCCAGAGGGCACGTGGCTACCAGTGTCCCTGGCTAGACGAGCGAGCTGGTGTGGAGGCAGGGAGGGTACAGGAGGGAGGATGCAGTGTTGTGTGGATTCTGCAGTTCCTGGTCAGGGCATGCAGAGGCCCGGCGTGTGTGGGTCATGGGTCAGGGGTCACGGCACAGCTTTTATGGAGGTCTGGGCAGTGCCAAGCCCAGGAGTTTGAGGTTGCTATGAGCTGTGTTGCCACAGCACTCTACCCAGGGCAACAGCCTGAGGCTCCAGTGTACCAAAACCGGTCTCACTCTGCCCCTGAGGGTTAAAGCTGTAAGGCAGCTCAGTCCCCACCTTTAGGCTGCTCAGTCACTAGGTTACTAGCTCCCACCCAATCCTTGCTCTGTGACCTGAGGGCAGAACTTGCCAGGGCAGTTCTCTCACAATGGCTCCCTGCGGTGCACAGTTGAATAGTATTAGCTCTGTCCGGCTCAGCAGCTCAGTCTGGGGCCCTAGACAATGCCCAGAGTTCTCTGCACTCCTGTTCAAGCTCTCCCCAAGGCAGTTTAACTGAGTGCCAAGTCCAAAAACACCGAAACAGTTCACAGGTAAGGCCTTTCTGGTTTGCAGTCTCACTAATGCTTGTACTTACAGTTGCCAGCAGGATTAGGCTGATCGAACACACGCAACCACTTGTCAATTTTCCACTGTTTTTGTCCTCCTCTTGGGGTCCAGAAGTCCCTTGCTGACTCCCTGTATCCTCAAAGGGATGATTATAGGCAGATCCCACCAGCCAGAGATGCCTGGAGTCTTATCTCCCTAGACTCACCCTGCCCATTTGCAGGGAAGCTGTTACTCGGCCACCATCTTGCTCCACCAAGTCTAATATCTTGACAGACTTTTTCAAAATCATTTTTATTTTTAGATTGTTACATTTTACTTGCCCAGAGGATTGGGGATGATGTGGCTTTACAATTTAAATAAATATCTTAGAGTCTTTGTAAATAAGTGATTTAAAATGAATCCCCTGATTTGAATTAATCTATAAAGGAATGTTAAAATATGAGATAATCTCAGTTATTAATTTTTTAAACCACTTTTATAGTATCAGTGTATCTAGTTAAATAACATTTAGTTTATCCATTAAATAATAAACAACAGTGAGAAAAGCTTGAATCTGGAGGTAAATCTGTAAAATCAATTTGGAGTGTTTAAAAGGGATAGTCTGAGCTTTTAGGGGCTAATTTTCCCCAGTGATTTGATGAGATTTACAAATAGTACACTGGGAAATAATTTGGTTGAGATTGTTGCAGATCTCAGGCAATACTAACTATATATACATTTAAAAAAAATCATCCTCCATTTGTACATATTTCCGTATGATGGGAGATAAGTACATCAAAAAGTTAAAAGAAACGGGGACCAGGGAGTCTGCTTAGCTTAATATGTAATTTATTTGATATTATAGATTTAATGGCTTTTATATATAATTTTTATTCATTGGCTTTTAAATATTACTAGTTTTTAAATTCAGAATTAATCTTTGAATTACTTATTTTATTGTTTTAAGTAATTATTAACTAGGCAACGACTTTTTGTAAGGTTTTGTCATTTTTGTATGCATTTGTTGTTTTTAGGAATCTAATACTTCCATATGTACAGGTAGACATTGACAGATAGTAGAGTACTCAGTTCTTTTTAGAAATTAAAGATTCTATCTTTACTATACAGTCTGTCTTTAGTTTTCAGATTTTCATAATTAATTTAGGCAATGATTTGTTTTTTACTTAAATACATAAGAAAAAGGAACAAAGGGAGAAAACAGAAATTTCTGTAAATTTTTAAAAGCTGAAGTTTGCATTTTTCCAAGTATAATTAAATACTGATAGTTTTTGCCTAATGCAGCTATTTGAGGCTTTCAACAAAATTTAAGATAATTTAATTATTAAATTTAGTATTAGACTTATTTTAGTTTCTGTTCCTGTTTAAGACAGGATTAAAATTTTTGTTCAAATAAACTCAAGAGTTGGTGGTATCTTGGAATTTGAGAGAGAAATTACCCAAAGGCTTCAGTTGGAGTGAGAGAGTGAACAGGTTCAGCAGGTACCTTACTGGAACTTTTGGTATTTGGGCTCTCTGTTTCTGGGAGTCTTTGGGTATTCTATCTCAGAATCTACTTTTGATAAAAATTAAATTTAACAGAGTTAAACTGAGCAAAGACTCTAATGTTGTGAAGATGCATGGACAGAAAAGAGAAAGGGAGCTGGATTGGCTACAGCTTAGTATTTGCCTGCTTTAAATATAGTTTGAATAGCTGACCATTTTTGATTGGCCAAAATTTTATGATCCACAGAGAGGAAAGAGTAGAAAGGAGTGAAGATGAATGGAGCAAACGTTACTGAGTATAAACAGCTGAACTTTTTATCTCGTAAGTAGAACCAATAAGCTTTAATCAAGGTTATTATGTAATTAAAGATGTAAGAAGTATCTGAAGAGGTGGAGAACAGTGTTTACAATATCCACAAAAGAACAGTATTACTAGTTATGACTACGATTACTAGTCATGAATGAGATATAATTTATAATTTTGTTCAGTCATATTTTCTAGGCCCCAGTTTTTCTGTTGATCATTTATATATAAATATTTAAAACTCTTTTATATCTCTATAGAATATAGAAAAGCAAAAGTATAGGAAAGCACAGAAGGGAAAAGAACTAATGAACTATTTAAGTTATAAATATCAAACTGTAACAGGTTCATTTTCTGTTCTAGAATCAAACTTAAGGCTGCTGAGATGAAAATATAGAATTTTCATCTACATTTAAAGGAAGAACAGAAAGAGGGAAGGAGGGAGGGGGTGGGGTCTTGGTGTGTGACACACCTTTTGGGGGCAAGGCATAATTGTAAGAGGGACTTTACCTAACAAATACAACCAGTGTAACCTGGTTTCTTGTACCAAAACAAAACAAAACAAAAATAATTTTAATCATTAGACTATGAAATAAACTGGCCCATCACTGTTCTTACAGGGGCAGTATTCAAAAGATTTTTTTGTTTTACATCAGTTATTTGCTTTTCAATTTTGTCATGAGAATCTTTAGGGCTAGCTATAACATTATGTATTTTTCTTTTAATCTAACTCTGTATTAATATAATGTAATTATTTCAAATAAGAGATCTCTGAAAGTTTAAAGAAAATTCAGAAGGTTTTTTTTTTTAATTTAAAGGATCCATCTTTGGCCACTAATCATAATGGTATATTTGTTTGAAAAGTGACTCAATTCAATGTCTCTTTATAAGGCCCAATGCCTCTTCATAGAAAAGGCCATTTCTAAGATTCCCAAAAATTTACTCTCAGAAATAGACTTGTGTTAGAATAGACAATGACAAAAGCCTCACTCCTCAAAGCTTGACCTGGTTGGTACACACAGTGGGCTGATTAGAATCTTACTTGTCTCAGACTCACAGTCTTAACAGACTGGCCACCTGATGTGTTCCCAACAAAACATGCCCCTCCGGATGGCAGAGACTGAGGAGAGAATTCCCACTCAGTCACAAAGTCAAGCTCAGAGACATAAAACAAGATGAGAGGAAACCTCATACAGTTTGTGTTTCAGGGACTTGCAATAAAGTTTGTCTTAAAAGATGCCAGAGTAGTCAGAATCGTGTAACTGGCTAGTATGCAGGGCTAGTTTGAAAGTCTGGCTGTTGGGGAATTAGGCCCGGTTCCACCCTATGGTAACCCTCTTTAGATAAAATGACACGGAAAGACAAGCAACAAAACAAAAACAAGCAATAACAATGACAGTGATTAGAATCTATTTCTGAGAGATGGAATCAATCAAACAAGGTGAACATTCATATACCACACAGTGAAGGAAAGTACTACTAAATCCAAAAAGGGGGGGGGACCAGATATGTAGCAGCACCCCTCGCCCCCTACCATAAGAATGTGACCTTTTGTAACTGTCCTAGGAAATAGCCCCGAGCTGAAGCAGATAACTGGTAACTGGTTCTGAAAGAAAAAAGCTAAGCAAATGTTTAACTGCTGATCTTGTCTTAAGACAGATGAGTAATGAACCAGAGTTTTTCTTATCTGGAAAAGCCCCTATGTCTGCTACCCCTCCCTAAATCCCCTGCTATGTCTGCTACCCTCCCTAAAGCCCCTGCTATGTCTGCTACCCCTCCCTAAAGCCCCTGCTATGTCTGCTACTCCTCCCTACTTTATGGTTTTTGCCTTTATAAGCTTGTAAAACCTGCTGTTCAGGGCTTGACTCCTCGGCTCCTAAAAGAGTTGCGAGTCAAGCCTCAGCATGCTGGAATAAAATCCTCTTGCTGTTTGCATCAAGCGCCATCTCTTGTGGTTGATTGGGGTCGTCAGAGCTCAGGGCAGAGTGGGGGGTCCTGCCCCAAGTCTTTCATTTGGGGGCTCTCCCGGGATTTGATGACCACCCCTCACCTGCAGAGTCGACCTTGGAGGTAAGAAAGGGGTACCCCGAAAACTGTCTGGTCTGTGTTTTCAGTCCTTTGTTTAACTTTGTGTGCATGCTTTCGGTTTCGCAGCCGTTCGGCACCTCGTGAGAGTGGCCAGACAGTGGTCGGTAGATGTGCCCGGAGGACCACAGGCTGAAATCCTGGGGGACACCCCAGGAACTGAGGAGAACCAGGGATGCCTGGTTGTCTCCTGCTGTAAGGGCGCTGATCGAGTCCAGTTGTTCGATCAAAAATTACGGGAAACGCGCCCGTCTGATTCTGTTGTAGGCTTGTGAGGGACCAAGTGTGGTAGGTAGGTCCTTGTATCTGTAATATTTCTGTTATTCCTGTTATTTGTGTTTCTGACATATCTACTGATGATGGGACAGACTGTGACAACCCCTCTGAGTTTGACTCTAGATCATTGGACTGAAGTGAAGAGAAGAGGTCATGACCTGTCAGTAGAGGTTAAAAAAGGCCCATGGCAGACTTTCTGCTCCTCGGAGTGGCCCACTTTTAACGTCGGCTGGCCCTCAGGAGGAACCTTTGACTTATCTCTTATTTTTGCTATCAAAGAGATTGTTTTTCAGAGAGGACCCGGAGCCCATCCGGATCAACAACCTTACATCATAGTCTGGCAGGACCTGGTGCAGAATCCACCCCCCTGGGTTCGGCCGTGGACTGCCACATCCAGGCCCCCGTCTAATCCTTGGGTGCTCGCTGTCCAATCTTCCGGTTCCAGAAAAAGGGGGTGACAGCTCGGACCCCCCCTAAGAAGATCTACCCAGAAATTCAGACTGATCATCTTCTCCTCGACCCTCCGCCCCCTCCTCCCCCATACCCTCCCGCCTTGGCTCCTGTCGGGGGGCAGGGAGGACCAGCATCACCGGATCCGGCGATTGCCCCCTCTGCACCCCCCAGGGGAACCTTCACTGGGGCCTGCACAAGGTACCAGGAGTCACCGCCGGGGAGGAATGTCTCCCGACACTACTGTTGCCCTGCCCCTGAGGGCATACAGCCTCCCGCCGGTGGCAACAGATGAGGGACCACCTCCTCTCCAGCCCCTCCAGTACTGGCCATTTTCTTCTGCAGACCTGTATAACTGGAAAACTAATCACCCCCCTTTTTCAGAAGACCCCCAATGCCTGACTGGGCTGGTAGAGTCCCTGATGTTATCTCATCAGCCCACATGGGATGACTGCCAGCAGCTCATACAGACTCTTCACTACTGAAGAGAGGGAGAGGATTTTACTAGAAGCTAGGAAGAATGTACCCAGGGCTGATGGGCATCCTACCCAGCTCCCCAACATCATCGAGGCTGCCTTTCCCCTCTCCAGACCTGACTGGGACTTCAACACGGCAGAAGGTAGGGAGCGACTGACAGTCTATCGTCAGGCTCTAGTGGCTGGCCTCCGTGGGGCGGCAAGACGCCCCACTAATTTGGCTAAGGTAAGAGAAGTAATACAGGGGGCCACGGAACCCCCCTCAGTGTTTCTTGAGCGTCTAATGGAAGCTTTTAGACACTACACCCCATTTGACCCTACCTCTGAAGGACAGAGGGCTTCTGTGGCTATGACTTTCATAGGGCAGTCAGCTGTAGACATTAAAAGAAAGCTGCAGAGGATTGAAGGATTGCAGGACTATACCTTGCAGGATTTAGTTAAGGAAGCTGAGAAAGTATACCATAAAAGAGAAACTGAGGAAGAAAAAGAGCAGAGAAAGGAGAAAGAGAGAGAGGAAAGGGAAAATAAGAGAGACCGAAGACAGGAGAAAAACTTAACACGGATTTTGGCCGCAGTAGTAGGGGAGAAGAGCCAAGAACAGACCCAAGGTAGAACTAAGAAGTCAGGTAGCCTGGGCAACCATGTCCCGTTAGATAAGGATCAATGTGCCTACTGTAAGGAGAAGGGGTACTGGGCCAGGGAATGTCCTAAAAAAGGAAGAAAGTACTGGCCTTAGAGAAAGAAGAAGATTAGTGGGGACGGGGCTTGGAACCCCTCCCCGAGCCTAGGGTAATACTTAAGGTGGAGGGGAAGCCAGTTGAGTTCCTAGTAGACACCAGAGCTCAACACTCAGTCCTACTCAAACCATCAGGACCCGTCTCCAAGAAAAAATCTTGGATTGTAGGGCCACAGGGCATCAGCAGTACTCATGGACTACCTGAAGATCAGTAGATCTGGGAGTGGGACGGGTAACCCACTCGTTCTTAATTATCCCTGAGTGCCCTGTGCCCCTCCTTGGGAGAGATTTACTCACCAAAATGGAAGCCCAGATCACTTTCACTCCTGATGGCCCAGAGGTAACCCAGAATAAGAGAGTAACAGCCCTGACCATGCGTTTGGAGGATGAACATAGACTCTTTGAAAAGCAACGGAAGAAAGGGACTAGTCTCATACATGACTGGCTAGAAAAATTTCCCAGGGCATGGGCCGAAACTGCCGGAATGGGACTGGCCGCAGAAAGACCGCCTATAGTCATAGAACTCAAAGCTACTTCCACTCCTGTGGCAGTGCGCCAGTATCCTATGACTAGGGAAGCTCGGGAAGGGATTAGGCCTCACATTCAGCGTCTCCTACAGCTGGGCATACTAGTAAAGTGCCAGTCACCATGGAACACCCCGTTATTACCTGTCAAGAAACCCGGCACAGGAGACTATCGCTCTGTGCAGGACTTGAGAGAAGTAAACAAGCAGGCACAAGACATCCACCCCACCGTGCCTAACCCTTATAATCTGTTAAGCTCTCTCCCTCTGGACCATATCTGGTACACTGTCCTGGATTTGAAGGATGCCTTCTTCTGCCTCCGACTACACTCCTCTAGCCAGAACATCTTCGCATTTGAATGGAGAGACCCGGACTCTGGAATGACGGGGCAATTGACATGGACCCGACTTCCACAGGGGTTCAAGAACTCCCCAACCATCTTTGATGAAGCCCTCCACCAAGACCTAGCTCACTTTCGCGCCAGCCACCCTCAGGTAACGCTCCTACAATATGTAGATGACTTACTACTAGCTGGAACGACAAAGGAAGAGTGCCATTGGGGCACAGAACTGTTACTGGAAGAGCTAGCCCGCTTAGGATATCGAGCCTCCGCCAAGAAAGCCCAGATCTGCCAGAAAGAGGTAACGTACCTGGGTTACACCCTAAGAGGAGGGCAGAGATGGTTAACAGAAGCCAGGAAGCATACTGTGACTCAGATTCCAGTTCCCCGCTTGCCCCGCCAGGTGCGAGAATTCTTAGGGACTGCGGGGTTCTGCTGCTTATGGATACCGGGGTTTGCTACTCTGGCAGCCCCCCTCTACCCTTTGACCAAGGAAAGCACTCCCTTCGAGTGGGGTGCCAGCCAACAGCGGGCCTTTGACAACATTAAAAAGACATTATTATCAGCCCCGGCCCTGGCTCTACCAGATGTAACAAAGCCCTTTGTCCTATACGTAGATGAGAAAAGAGGAGTGGCCCGAGGGGTGCTGACGCAGCCTTTAGGGCCATGGAAAAGAACGGTAGCATACCTCTCCAAGAAATTAGACCCCATCGCTGGTGGTTGGCCAGCCTGTCTGAGGTCTGTGGCGGCAGTAGCGGTACTGGTAAAAGATGCAGACAAATTGACTATGGGGCAGAAGTTGACAGTCATTGGCCCCCATGCCTTAGAAAGCATCATCAGACAGCCCCCTGATTGGTGGCTGTCCAATGCCCGCATGACACATTACCAGAGTCTCCTATTAAATGAAGACAGAGTCCAGTTTGGCCCACCTGTCATCCTCAACCTGGCTACCCTACTACCTGATACCTCTGTCCGGGAGGATGTATTACACACATGCCAAGAAGTACTGGCTGAGGAGACTGGAACTCGGAGGGACCTCTGTGATCAGCCCCTGCCGGATGCCCAATTGACCTGGTTCACTGATGGGAGCAGCTCCATAATAGAAGGTAAAAGGGTGGCCGGGGAGGCGGTGGTGGACGATAAGCAGACCATCTGGGCAAGTAGTCTGCCTGAAGGGACGTCGGCCCAGAAGGCTGAGCTGGTCGCCTTGACCCAGGCCTTACATTTGGCAGAAGGAAAAAAGTTAACATATACACCGATAGCAGGTATGCTTTTGCTACAGCCCATGTCCATGGGGCCATTTACAGACAGCGAGGACTGTTGACTTCAGCAGGAAAAGAAATTAAATACAGGGAAGAAATCCTAAGTCTACTGGAGGCTGTTCACCTCCCTAAGAGAGTGGCCATAATCCACTGCCCTGGACATCAGAAAGGGGGGTCCAGAGTTGCCGAGGGAAACCAAAGAGCCGACCGAGAAGCTAAGTGGGTGGCTCAAGGGCTCAACATCCTACCGCTATATGAAAACACTTTAAGGCCTAGTCTTAAAGAAATAGCACCCCCCCTTATCAAAAACTTAAATATTCGGAGCGGGATCTCGAGAGGATGGACAGATTAGGCCTCCACCTAGAATCCCCAGAGGGGATCCGAGAAACCCCGGAAGGGAAAAACATCCTCCCTGAGGAGCAGGCAATCACCTTTCTCAGGCAACTTCATAAATTAACCCATCTGAGCCCCAAGCATCTGAAAACCATTGTTCAGTCCTCTCCATACTATATTATAGAATTAAGTAAGCTCATTGATGCAGCTGTAAAAGAGTGCAGACCTTGCCAATTAGTAAACACCCAGCCTAGCACACTACCTTGGGGAAAACGACTCCGAGGGGATCGCCCTGGAAGCTACTGGGAAACAGATTTTACAGAGATTAAGCCGGCTAAGTACGGATACAAGTACTTGCTAGTGTTCATAGACACTTTCTCAGGATGGGTCGAAGTTTTCCTACAAAGAGGGAGACTACTCAAGTTGTGGCCAAAATAATATTAGAAGAGATTTTTCCAAGATTTGGGCTACCCAAAGTAATCGGATCTGACAACGGTCCCGCTTTTGTTGCCCAGGTTAGTCAGGGTTTGGCCAAAATCCTGGGGCTTGAATGGAAATTACATTGTGCTTATCGGCCCCAGAGCTCAGGGCAGGTAGAGAGGATGAATAGAACCCTAAAAGAGGCCATGACTAAATTATCCTTAGAGACTGGCATTACTGACTGGACAGTCCTCCTTCCCTTTGCCCTGTTCCGTGTGCGCAACACCCCTAGGACTCTTAAGCTGACCCCCTTTGAAATCCTATATGGAGCTCACCCCCCGCTCATTGCCATGCAGCACCTCCCTTCCCCAGAATCTTACTCCTCTCAATCTCTATACACCAGATTAAAAGCCCTTGAAACTGTGCAAAAGGAAGTGTGGAGCCGGCTGATCGAAGCCTACAAGCCCGGAGATCTGCAAATACTTCACCAGTTCCAGGTTGGAGATTCGGTGTACATCCGGCGCCACCGGACAGCCAACCTTGAACCACGGTGGAAAGGACCATACTTAGTACTGGATACAACCCTGACCGAAGTAAAAGTTGATGGCATCGCAGGCTGGATCCACGCGTCTCATGTCAAACCAGCACCGCCGCCAGACTCTGGGTGGAAAGTGGAAAAGATGGACAACCCCCTCAAGCTCCGCATCCGCCGCAGTAGCCCTGCTCCTGCTGATACAACTCCCGGTGATAAGTAGCTCTGGTCCCAATCCCCATGCCCCCCAGAGGTTAACCTGGCAGGTTCTCTCTCAGACTGGTGATGTAGTATGGAGTACTACAAAAGAGGACCCTCCTTGGACCTGGTGGTCGTCCCTCACCCCAGATATTTGCGCCTTAATAGCAGGGCTAGATAATTGGGATATCCCCGATGAGACCTTTGAGGAGGTTCCATCGAGCCTTGATCATCATTTGGCAAAGTGCTCGCTTACCCGAGGCTCCACATCCCAAGGCCAGTACATTGCAGACACCCCTGGCTGTGGCAACCTGCCCGCCCAGTGCCGGATGCGACAAACGGAGTTCTATATCTGTCCCAGGGACGGGAGAATGAGAAGCCAGGCCAACAGATGAAGGGGGATAGAAAATTTCTATTGTAAGCAATGGGGATGTGAAACGACTGGGCAGGCCTCCTGGCACCCCATGTCCTTTTGGGACTTAATAACCGTAAAGAGAAGCAGTACCTGGACAGGGTCAAACCCCCTAAATATTTCCTTCACGGAGAGAGGGAAGCAAGCCCGAGATTGGTTAGAAGGAAGAACATGGGGATTCCGTTTCTATATGTCAGGGTGGTTTAAAAGTTGGTACAATCAGTCCCCTTAGTTCACCACTCTCGTTTCCAGTTTAATAGGTCCCCTTATCATACTGCTTCTAATTCTTACCTTTGGGCCCTGCATTTTCAACCGTATAGTCACCTTCGTCCGGGAGAGAGTAAGTGCTGTACAAGCGTTAATGCTCAGACAGCATTACCAGTCTCTCCGCCGGGACGATAGCCATGAGAATGAATACATAGAGCCAGAAGTTCCATGATTAGAACTTCCCAAAAAACAAATGGGGGAATGAAGGAAAGTACTACCAAATCCAAAAAGGGGGGGGGACCAGATATGTAGCAGCACCCCTCGCCCCCTACCATAAGAATGTGACCTTTTGTAACTGTCCTAGGAAATAGCCCCGAGCTGAAGCAGATAACCGGTAACTGGTTCTGAAAGAAAAAAGCTAAGCAAATGTTTAACTGCTGATCTTGTCTTCAGACAGATGAGTAATGAACCAGAGTTCTTCTTATCTGGAAAAGCCCCTATGTCTGCTACCCCTCCCTAAAGCCCCTGCTATGTCTGCTACCCCTCCCTAAAGCCCCTGCTATGTCTGCTACTCCTCCCTACTTTATGGTTTTTGCCTTTATAAGCTTGTAAAACCTGCTGTTCAGGGCTTGACTCCTTGGCTCCTAAAAGAGTTGCGAGTCAAGCCCCAGCATGCTGGAATAAAATCCTCTTGCTGTTTGCATCAAGCACCATCTCTTGCGGTTGATTGGGGTCGTCAGAGCTCAGGGCAGAGTGGGGGGGTCCTGCCCCAAGTCTTTCAACAGTACCTAAAAATATACCAATGCCAGAGTCACTTACAAGACTAGTCACTAACAAAAATGTTTTCTCATTAATCTTAAATCACAAAGATCTCTTAACATGTGTTCAACTGGAGCCCCCCGAGAGAGAAAGACTGGGAGACTGACTGGTAAGTAAAATATCTTACCACATGCCGGCTGGTGTCAGAGTTCCAATCTTCCTGCTGTGGCTTTCGGGAGAGCAGAGTGGCTTTGAGATCCTGCCAATATGTTATACTGTAGGGATCATGGTGAAACCTGCCCCTTTCCCTTGGTTGGTTCATTGAAAGATCAACTCACAATTATGGTAAATTAATAAGAAAAGGATTTATTTCCAAATACCATGTTCATGAGGGGAAATCACAAGAATGATTACCCAAAGTCCCAGAGATAGTCAGAGACCTTTATAGATGCCTTTTGGAAGTGGGGGGTGGAGAATGTGAAAAGTAGAGGTGCAGCAAATGGTTGCCAGGGGGTCGTGTAGATAGGTGAAACAGATTGATTTGCAGATTAACCTGAGAGACAGGTATTGTGCTACAAATGACCTTAGGGCCAGGTAGGTCTATTAGCATATAATAAGAAAGTCAACAGCCCCCTTTGATTCCCAATCAGGTTACTCAGGTTTTATGTAGATAGAGGAAAGTCCTCCTCTAATGTTTTCTGATCATGAATGGCCTTTAATTCAAAATATTCTTTATACCAAGGAATCTTATTTTGTGTGAAATTTCCTTAACTTCTTCAATATCCTAAAATGGAAGTCATATATAGTAAGATCTATTTAACTTGAAAGAAATCAGTGTAATGCCTAACTGTAATATAAAGGGCAAATAAAATGAATTTATAGTAAAACATCTATTTCATTCCATAAAATTTAAAACCTCAGTAAACCAGTAGACATAATAGACGTCTGTACATACTTACAACAACTTAATTTTTTTTTATTTTTTGTAGAGACAGAGTTTTACTTCATTGCCCTCGGTAGAGTGCCATGGCATCACACAGCTCACAGCAACCTCCAACTCCTGGGCTTAGGCGATTCTCTTGCCTCAGCCTCCCAAGTAGCTGGGACTACAGGTGCCCAACCACAATGCCTGGCTATTTTATTTTTTGTTGCAGTTTGACTGCGGCTGGATTCGAACCCGCCACCCTCAGTATATGGGGCTGGTGCCCTACCCACTGAACCACAAGTGCTGCCCTGGAACTCTCTTTTTGAAAGTTTTGCTGTACTGTATTTTCTCATGCCTGAGATTTCAATAAAAGCCAGTGAGGGCTAACACATGATAAATAATTTTTTGAGGGATTACTATGAGTCAGAAATTATTCCGAGCTTTTAAAATCATGTATTGTCATTTCATCCTCCCATCTACTCTTCAGGCTAGGGACTATTATTTCTGATTTGCAACTGAGGAAACAGAAGTACAGAGAAATCAAGAGGTTTGCTATAGCTACATCGACATTATGTGTACTTTCGAGTCAGAATATGTCTTCTCTTGAATGAAGGAGTTTCTTCATCCAGGCCAATTTCTTCCAATCTGAGATAAAGTGGGTGTTCAACTCCCATGGGAGTAAGAGAGGCTATATTTATCCATGTTAACCCATATTGGCTTTTATTTTTATTTATTTATTTTTTTTGAGACAGAGTCCCACTATGTCAACCTTGGTAGAGTGCTGTGGTGTCACAGCTCACAGCAACCTCTAACTCTTGGGCTCAAGTGATTCTCTTGCCTCAGCCTCCCAAGTAGCTGGGACTACAGGTGCTGCCACAATGCCTGGCTATTTTTAGAGACCATGTCTCACTCTGGCTCAGGCTGATTTCGAAACTGTGAGCTCAGGCAATCTACCCGCCTCAGCCTCCCGGAGTACTAGGATTACAGGCATAAGTCACTGAGACTGGCCTCACATTGGCTTTTAAAAAGGGAAGAATCAACTGTGATAAAATTGCATCCTTTATTAAAGAACTAAGGAAAAGGAGTACTGGAAGGGACTTCATTAGAAGGCATTTTCCATGAGGCTCTTGAAAAAAAATTATGGAGTTCTTCACTAATTCACAATTTATCTTTTATGCTTGACTGGAGTCACATTGGCTATTTGCAAATTGTGAAGTGATTTCCAAGGGACTTGGTGTTGAATCTTCTGAGGCGCAGGAACCTGAAGTGGGTTGAGAAATAACCAATTAGTCCTTCTTTTATTCTAAATTAAGAGACTTGTCTTCAATCACTGAGTTAAAACAAGACACACATGTACACACACAAAACAAAACAACAAACAAATACATAAACCTAGAATGTGACCATCAAAACTATACTGAGAAGACAGCACCTGCTCTGCCCCCAGGGGCCTCACCAAAGACACATCAAACCTATGGCGTGTCAGAAACCAGAGGTTTCAACAAACAACAACCATATTAAACTAAAATATTATTCTCTCAAATTGACTTTTTCCTTCCGCTGGACTCTGGTGAGTCTAGAGATTCCTCTGAGGTCTTCTACTTCATGTTTTAGGTCAGAAAGGAAATATCTGAACAACCAGTGGCGTGCACAGCTATCTGGCTCAGGTTATAGGACTTTTGGGAGTCATTGCAGAAGGCATTCTAATGGGAACAGCATCATTCTTTTCATGAGTAAAACCAATTTTTATGTCCTTTGTTTTTATGCAGAATATTATGCTGTATAAGCACACATATACACTAAACTGAAGATCTATGAACATTATGAAAATACTTTTCTAATCAAATGAAATACAGATTGGTATTTAAGGCTATGTTCAACAGTTATCAAGCAGTATAGGAATTAGAAATAAAGGATAAGCTTTTTTATGAAACTAAGAGTTAATATAAGATCTCAGTTATCTAGCAAGATTGTGTGTGAAACTAATATACACAATATTAGTAAATTTTCTAAATGTCTTTTATCCTCTTCTCTTTATTCACCATTGTCTGAGTTTAGGTACTCATCACTTGGCTGGTGTCTTGGAGCAACCACCTACTTCTTTGTCTCCAGCCTTGCTCTTTGCTGATTAATCTCTGTTCTCCAATGACTAGGGACAGTATGATTGTGGAGAGCAGGCCATGAGGTGGCACGGCGGCGTCTCCCAGCTGGGGGGAGCATTCAGAGAATGACCCCCCAACTACTTCTCCTCCTTTCCCCAAACTACCATATTCCTTTCTTCAGGCTCCCTAGTGCCAGAAACCTTTTTCTTTGTCTAGTTAATCTTTAGGAACTATGCAGAAATCCTTGTGCTCTTTCCTTTTTTACTTCTTAACATATGTTAACGAAGTTAAGTAGAAACCATTAACAGGGTGATTTACTTATGTTTTCTAATCATATTATAAGACCAAAAATATGTCTTTTGTCTACGGTACTTCCCCATAAACAACCCTGCCAAGATATAATAAAGCTAATTTTGTGTTTTGGTGCTGGCGGCAGCCTTCAGCTGAGTCAGACCTCCCAACCTCATCTTTCATCTCTCCTGTGTCTTCTCTTCTGATTTATTTCCTCAGTCCCCACCGTGTCCACTTTGGTTCATTCCCCTTCTCTGCACAGGTTTGCAAAATATGATCACTGTTCTTACCAAGATTCAGCCATGTCAATTGAATAGATAGATGCATTTAGTATCTGCATATCACTGGTATGACCTCTGAAACCTCTTGATCTATATGTCTCCTCTGTTAATCTCTTGAGATAAAGATATAAGTCTAAATTTCTCTCCTGGGGGAATCCTGCCAGGGTAAGATGTGTTACTTTAATTTCACACACTGTCAAGCAGAACACATTTCAGCATGATTTTAGTAGTAGCTCTTTACTTTAGAGCAGTGATTTTTCAACCAGTGTGCTGTGGCACACTGGTGTGCCATGAGAGAATTTTAGGTGTGCTGTGAAAATTTTAAAGATCATTAATTAAATTATTTTTGAATGTTCAGAGTACAGTAAGTATACAATGTGTGTGTGTATATATATGTATATATTTACTATTCTTTTTGATCAACATAATTTAAATGTGTTGTGGAAGTATAACTATAGGTACAAATGTGCTGTGAGATAAAAAAAAAAGGTTGAAAAACAACATTGCTTTAGAGAAATACTTCTGTTCCCCAATTTTAAACTTTAGACTCTCAGAAAAAGTTCTTTAAAAAGAAATTGTTTTGGGCGGTGCCTGTGGCTCAAGGGAGGAGGGCGCCGGCCCCATATATTGGAGGTGGAGAGTTCAAACCCAGCCCTCTCCCCCCCGAAAAAAAAAAAAACTGCAGGAAAAAATAAAAAGAAACTATTTTGTCTTGATTTGACAGCCAGAAACAAGATTACTCACTTTCTTCCCTGCATTCTTCATTATGAGATGCTGTGTTCATCCAGTGGATAATTGTGAATGCACAGATCATCTCTAAGATGGTGAAGACGAGTAAATACTGTAAAAGCAACATACCAACCATCTGAATTAAAAAAAGAGAAAAAGTCCTCACGTTAGTGAACTATTTAAAGATTATACAAGATCAACTTTTAGAAACTAGAGAATGAATATCCATCCTAGCAGTCTCAGACAAATATGATTCTTTTGGGGTACTTTTCATAGCAGCTAAGTATGTTTTAAGTTTATTGAGTACCTGTATATGGGTCAAGCATTATGTTAAGCACTTACTTTTAGCAACAACCTAAGTTAGATACTTTTATTTCTATTTTATACATGATGAGACTGAAAAGTAGAGAGAGAACTTAGAGTACCATGGTCTGCTGAAGTTTTTCAAAGTTTGGCATGGGGTGCCTTTCTTCTCTCTTTATATTCTCTTTTTCTTTTTCTTTTTGTGAGACTGATTGAATGATCTGTGCTTTTCTTTTCTTAGGAATAGGTGAAAGTGGCTTCTGGTGTTTCTCAATGCTCTTCACTTAAATTTCCATATGAAGAACATATCTAGTTGGTGATTTTGAGAGAAGGAACTCAGCCCTCTGGATCCTTTCTTTCGGAATGGGTTGTGTTTATTATAACCATGAGACTTTCTTCCCCACATTTGATAATTGGCTTCAGCAAAGGGAAACCTGTCTGTCTATAGTTAGGTGAATGGATTTAATTTATGAAAGGAGGTATTAATAAGCTTATTTGGTTTAAAGACTTAAAATTCGTTCTCCAATTATAATAATGGATGAGAAAGCTAATCATTTTGCCTACCTTTACTTGATTCTTGTGTCCTATCTTAGTAGGTTCAGAACACACAGGGAGAAGATTAGATGGCTGTTTATAGGCCTTCTGTATTTGTTTCCTAGGGCCGTTGTAATAAAGTACCACAAACTGGGTGGCTTAACACAAGAGAAAATCATTGTCTCACAGTTACAGAGGCTAACAGTTCAAAATCAATGTGTTGGCAGAACCATGCTCCCTTTGACGCTTCCAGGAGAGAATTCTTCCCTGCCTCTTCCAGATTCCGGCAGTCCAGGTGTTCCTTCACTTGTTGCAGCATAACTCCTGTCTCTCCCTCTATGTCCACGTGCCCTTCTTCCTTTCATGTCTGTATCCAAATTTCCCTCTTCATCTTTTTTTTTTTGAGATAGAGTCTCACTTTATTACCTTTGGTAGAGTGCCGTGGTGTCACAGCTCACAGCAACCTCTAACTCTTGGGCTCAAGTGATTCTCTTGTCTTGCCTCAGCCTCCCAAGTAGCTGGGACTACAGGCGCCTGCCACAACACCCAACTATTTTTTTGTTGCAGTTGTCATTATTGTTTTAGCTGGCCCAGGCCGGATTCGAACCCACTAGCCTATGTATATGTGTATATGACCGGCGTACTACCCACTGAGCTATGGGTGCTGCCTAGAGTAGAGGTCTTGCTCTGTCTCAGGCTGGTCTCAAACTTGTGAGCTCAGGTGATCCACCCGCCTCGCCCTCCCAGAGTGCTGGGATTGCAGGTGTGAGCCACTATGCCCAGCCTAAATTTCCCTCTTCTTAGAACACCAGTCATGTTGGGTTAATGGCCACCTTACTCTAGTATGACCTCATCTTAACTAATCACACCTGCAATTAGTCATTCTCCCAAAATATCACATTCTGACCTACTATGGGTTGGGACTTCAGCATATCTTTTTTGGGGACACAAGTCAACCCACAATATTCTGCTTCTAGTACTCCCCAATTCATGTCTTTCGCATGTACAAAATATATTCACCTGATCCCAACATCTCCAGAAGATTTAGCATAATTCCAGCACCAATTCTTAAGTCTAAAACCTGTCCTAAATATCAGAAAATCAAAAAGCCCCAAATCTCATCATCTGAGTCAGTAATAGGTGAGATTCATATGAATAGTATGTTTCATCCTGGGGTAAAATTCCCCTCCATGTATGGACTTGTGAAACCACAGAAAAATTTATCTGCTTCTAAGATACGGTGGTGGGACAGGCATAAGGGTATATATTTCTTTTCCCAAAAGGAGAAATAATAAGGGGAAAAAAAAGGATCACAGGCCCTTGTGTAAGACCAAACCAAACAGGGCAAATTTTGTTAGATTTCAAGGCTTTAGAATAATCCCCCAGGGCTTGTCCCCTGGGCCTCCTGGGGAGACAGCTTTTTTCTTTGACCTAACTGCAGTGGTTCTCAACCTTCCAATGCCACGACCCTATAATACAGTTCCTCATGTTGTGGTGACCCCCAACCATAAGATTAAAACCACGGACCCCCAACTATAAAATTAAAACCACTGACCTACTGGATGGTGGCCTCATTCTTTCAGCTCAGTGGGGCAGTGTTCTTATTCTTTAGGCTATGCTATTTCAACCTGTATTATGTGAAAAGTGCTAATATTTGTGGCACGAAATGTATTCTTTTTTCTGCTTTATTTCTCAATTTTCTCTCTTGTGTAACTAACATATTAATTCTACATTTTATGTTAATTTTTATAGTTTTTATGCTTATACACTTAAATTGTGATTTATTTTCTTGCATAATGTAAAGTAGACGTCCATTATTATTTTCTTCAAAATAGCTCGTTGATTTGATACTATTTCAGTTTCATTTTTATTGACTGGTAATGTTATCTCCCATAAAATTATATATATGTATTGGATGTGTTTCTCAACTCTTTGTTCTATTCTTTGCTCAGTTTTTTTTTTCATTATAATAGTCTATTAACATATTTGAATATCTAGTGCGGCATGTTCTTTGGCCCTCCCCATCATATGTAACTTCTAGACTTTCTTGGCAATTTATTCTTCTATACATATGCGTATTAGAGTCATTTATTGCATTACTTCTGAATACTGTTAAAATTCTAAATGGACTTAATCACAATTATGTATTAGTTTATAGAAGTTTGCAATTTGATGATATCGTGAATTTGTATTTGATAACATGTTTTTTCAAAGTGTTCATTTCTTTTTTATGCCCCTAATTACCTTCTTATAGTTCTGCTGTTATTTTGATTGGATTATTTATTATTTTTCCCATTTCACCATCTAAGTAATTATTTCTAACGTAAATTAAATTTCTTAATTTTTGTAGGTTTTTCTTTTATCCAACCACCTTACTAAACTGTTTTTACTTCTAGAGTAGCTTTTTCAAGCAAGTCTTTGGGATTTTCAAAGTATTCCATCATTTTATCTTCAAATAATGCTATATATATATATTTTTTTATCTTTAAGTTTTCTGGTGTATGAGCCAAAAAGAAGGACTAGTCCTCTTCTATCTAACACACTTGAAGGTGCCTCTGGAAAATTCTAAAAAATCCAAGACAAACTAACAAGAAAATCCCCCAAATCTGTTTTTTAAAATATGCCTATGGCAAAAATTGCAAGGAAATGCAGTTTATTTTTATGTTTCTATGCCAATGATGATTGACAAATTTGGTTGCCTTTTCTATACCTTCCTTACTTCAACTTACTCACAACATTCACCTTAGTTTTTTCATTTATATCTAAAATTTTGATCCAGTTACTACTAAAATTGGTACTTACATTTTCCCAAGCATATGTAGTTGCTGCTGCTTCAAAAATTGCAATCCCAATGCATACTATAATTATACCAATTACACTCACGCTTGCACTTATGGTGTTCATTACAATTGCTACAACAAGCTGGAATAGACAGGACAAGAAAAGCTTGTCATAGATAGCAGGGACAGATTTTGATGAAGCAATCAGACTGTCACATTGACTAGAATACTCAGGTTGAAGTTTTTTTTAAAAATCTGAGTTTCTGAAATCTTAATAGTGGTTGATGCCAGGATTCCACTTCAAATTTGTGCAGAAGCCAGTAAGATAATTTTTTTTCAGAAGAGGCATTTGTTTATTCATTCAACAAATAATTATGTAGTGCTTATGTAATATGCTAAACACGATACGAAGAATAGCATTGGGCTTCTACTTGAGGAGCTGACAATCTAATTGGGGTGACAGAATTACAAACACTCTGATTTCATTTAACAAAACTTAATAAATGTCATGGTTTGGATAAGCTTCAAATTTAGTATTTGTCATTGCCATTCCTCCAATAATGTCACCTACTACTTAAAACCTTTCAGTGGTTCTCAGCTTCCTTCAAGACAGCATCCACACTCTTTAGGATATTACTGAGGGCCTGACATGAGCTGTGAAAACAGACTGTGCTCCTTAGAAAAGGGCCTGCATTTGCTCTATGTGCATGTGTGAAGGATAGTTACATGTCAAAAGGAGTGTTTTGTTTTGGTTATTTATTTTGTAATAATGGAAGATGGGTATGACTTGATGCTAGTCAACAGAAGAAGGCTACTTAAATGGACACACACATTTTTGGTTGTCTATCAGACAGGCCTCCTTCTATTTTGAGGGCTTTCTTCATTGGTTTAGTCTTTATGGAAGAAGTTTATTAAACTTCTACTATAAAATCCTGAGGGGAGAGATCCCTCCTTTAGCTAATCTTTTAGAGCCATGGCCAGGGCATTGCCAAGAAAATTTTCCTCTCAAAAACTGTGGAAAAGTTTTTTATTTTCCCCCAAATTTGGCTCACAAGAAATAATTTCTCTTTTGTCAGGTAACATTTTTCTTTGCAGTTGCTCCCTACATTTTGACATACCTTGTATTTTGTACGAGGCTTCTGTATTATAGTGCTGGATCCTGATTTGATGAACTAGGGATAGAAACAGGTATTTATAAGCACCCATCCCTTACGACAAGTTCTTTTCCTAATGCTAATGGCATTCCTGATATTTAAATTATCACTGAATTTTCTGAAGAATGTGCTTTTAACATGAAAAGTCCAATTTCAGTTCTTTAGTGACCAGTGGTAGAATCTCTAAGGAATAGATCCACTATTTCTCTATTGTAGAGATGAAAAGATGTTTTAATTTTCTGTTCATTAATGAGATTTTTGTATAGGTCATGGAACTTAGGGCTCTCACAATGATCTTATGAGGGACAAGTAGGAGGCACTTCATGTGTTTTGATTATCATTTATTGATACCATGACCTGAATTATTAGCAAGTAATCCACAGTGGCTAGTGTAGTGGCTCTCACTTGCAAGAAGCACCTTCCCCTATAATGGTGTAGAGAAAAATATTCCATCAATGGAACATAGTTTCTGGAAGCATTTGATATGAAAATTTATAGGTTGCCTTCTACGAACATTATGTCCTAAGTGCTACCACCACCTGCTGGCACTAGTTTGAATGGATGGTGTTTTCCCATACATTAAGGGTTTAATTTTTGTCCCGTAGTCGACCTAATACCTGCCTTTGTTCTCTCTGCAGCACTAATGAAAGACTCAAATATTGCTAAGAAGGGAATTGGGAATTCTCCGGTCCAGAAGAATGAAATCCTGTCATGATAGAAGAAGCATCTTAGTTTAACTTGTTTTGAAATCTCTGACACTTTTTCTGTGTTACTCTGTAAGAGTTACTCAGATTCTTTAAGCATTGGTTTCCCTTTGTAAAATGGGAATCAGTGATAGCTATTTCATGGGGTTTCTGGGACAATTAGGTAAAATGAGCTTGAAATGCCTTTGGAAAGTGTCTAATACACAATAGATAAACAATTGAATAATTATTATTTCTGGCTAATTTCTGCCATCAGCGCCTCGTCTGCATCTTTGGCTCATGATCCTTTCTAGACACTTTGTAATAGGTGAATCATTGTATAACTTCATTTTATATAATCTCTCTTTATTGCATACAGCCATTTCTAGAAAGTTCAGAGTGTTGGTAAACCTCTTCCACTTGAGGACTCCCACCATAATAAAGCCTCTGAGGAAATACTCTCTTTCATCCACAGCAGTGATTTCCAGGCTCTTCTCTAGGCAAAAGGACTGTACTTGCATGTTGCAGAGTCTTTTTTTTTTTTTTTTTTTGTTATGGTTCAGCGGGGGCCAGGTTTGAACCCGCTACCCTCGGTATATGGGGCCGGCGCCTTACTGACTGAGCCACAGGCGCCGCCCTGCAGAGTCTTTTTTACAAAGCCCAGAGACTACTCAAAATGTTCTCTCCCTTGAAGCCCTGTTACAGGTTGAAAAGTGCAAAAGTGTGGATAAGGAGGGAAAGAAACCCTTTCTCCTCTATGGAGAAATCTGACCTTGGATTAACTTACTACTTCTGTTCAGTTGAAAACTTGATGCAATTGGAATGTCAATTGTGTTATTAGGCCACATTGCTGATGAGTAAAAATGACCTCTGCTTAATAAAATGCTTCTGGACTGAACATAACTGAACTGAAAACAGCTGTGGAAAGCCAGAGCACTGGGGTTCCCTGGGTGTAATGACTTGTAATTGACCATATCCCAGTGAAAACTTCAGCAGCTACGACCATGATATCTTTTTTTTTTTTTTTAGAGACAGAGTGTCATTTTGTTGCCCTTGGTAGAGTGCAGTGGCGTCACAGCTCGCAGCAACCTCCAACTCCTGGGCTTAGGTGATTCTCTTGCCTCAGCCTCCTGAGTAGCTGGGACTATACATGCCTGCCACAATGCCTGGCTATTTTTTTGTTGCAGTTTGGCCGGGGCAGGGTTTGAACCCACTACCCTTGGTATATGGGGCTGGCACCCTACTCACTGAGCCAGAGGTGCTACCCCTACCATGATATCTTATTCAAACATATACTTTAGAAATCTCTGTTTAATTTCCCCAAATTCCTCCTGTTCTCCAAGGTCTCTCCTTTTATCTTTTCCATGATACAATTTCTCTAAAAATTGCCCCAAACATTAAACTAAGGCATTTGGATTCTCAGTCTCCAAAAGATAAGCCTTAGAGTTTTCCAAATAGCCACTTTCTTGATTATTCTTTATACTCCTTTAATATCTTTTCCACATAGCAAAGGGAATTTATCAAACCATGCAATAAACATGAAAAAGACATTCCCATGTCTGTTTCCACACCAAGATGACATCCTTTAAGTCAGAGATTGGGTCTTTACCCCACTGCTTGACCACCTGAGTAATTCACTTGATTTGGAAGAAAAACAATAAATGAATTTAAATCGATAACACCAGTGTTTACTCACAAAAAATGCTGATAAAAATGAATAATTTACTATGACAATTGTATCGTAAAGACGTTTACTTGACTCTGGTTGTAGGAAATAGTAATGTATCCAGAGAGTCCCCAGCGTACCGTGAATCAGGCCAATCATTATTTGCAGAGCCTATGAGAAGAGAGAGTCAACATTATTACCCATGTCACATCTATCACAGGCAATTACAGGTGGGGCTAGAGGCCACAACAATATGCAGTTTACTCTGGTAATTCTGAAATAGTGTTGAAAAAATTATGTGTCTGGGAGGAACCAAGATGAATAGAGAAATGGCAGCCACAGTGGGATGTTGGGGTCTCCTCATTTTTATTTATTTATTATTAAATCATAGCTGTGTACTTTAATGCAATCATGGGGTACAATGTGCTGGTTTTATATACAATTTGAAATATTTTCATCAAACTGCTTAACATAGCCTTCATGGCATTTTCTTAGTTCTACACTTAGTAAATTTCACATGTTCCCTTGTAAGATGCCCTGTAGATGTGGTCCCACAAATTACCCTCCCTCCATCCATACTCCCTCCTCCCCTCCCTCTCTTCTTTCCCCTTCTTCTTGGGCTATAATTGGGTTATAGCTTTCATATGAAAGCTATAAATTGGTTTCATAGTAGAGCTGAGTACATTGGATACTTTTTCTTCCATTCTTGAGATACTTTGCTAAGAAGAATATGTTCTAGCTCCATCCATGTAAACATGAAAGAAGTAAAGTCTCTATCTTTCTTTAAGGCTGCATAATATTCCATGGTGTACATATACCTCAATTTATTAATCCATTCATGGGTCGATGGGCACTTGGGCTTCTTCCATGACTTGGCAATTATGAATCGCTAATAAACATTCTATTTTATTGCTAGTAAAATGTCTTTGTTATAATGTGATTTTTGGTCTTCTGGATATATACCTAATAGAGGAATTGTAGGATTGAATGGCAGGTCTATTTTTAGATCCCTAAGTGTTCTCCAA
This sequence comes from Nycticebus coucang, assembly GCF_027406575.1. Classification (NCBI taxonomy): domain Eukaryota; kingdom Metazoa; phylum Chordata; class Mammalia; order Primates; family Lorisidae; genus Nycticebus; species Nycticebus coucang. The sequence continues at coordinate 12,475,729 of NC_069793.1, forward strand.
ACATCTTTCCAAAAGGAACGTATTAGTTTGCAGTCCCACCAGCCGTGTAGAAGTGTTCCCTTTTCTCCACATCCACACCAACATCTCTGGTTTTGGGATATTGTGATGTGGGCTAATCTTACTGGAATTAGATGATATCACAATTTAGTTTTATTTTATTTTTAGTTTTATTTATATTTAGTTTGATCAGGTCCCAGTATTGTATTTTTGGTGCTGCTTCAGTTGCCCTGGGGTCCTCCTCATAAAATATTTGCCCAAGCTTATTTCTTCAAGTGTTTTCACTACATTTTCTTCTAGTATTTTTATAGTTTGATGTTAAGTTTAAATCTTTAATCCAGTAAGAGTCTATCTTAGTTAATGGTGAAAGGTGTGGGTCCAATTTCAGTCTTCTACAGCTTGCTGGCCAGTTCACCCAGCACCATTTGTTAAATAGGGAATCTTTTCCCCACTGAATGTTTTTAACTGGCTTGTCAAAGATCAAATAATGGTAAGTAGCTGGGTTCATCTCTTGGTTCTCTGTTCTGTTCCATATATCTGCCTCTCTATTTTTGTGCCAGTACCATGCCGTTTTGATCACTATCGATTTATAGTATAGTTTGAGGTCTGGTAGCGTGATTCCTCCTGCTTCGTTTTTATTTGTGAGTAATGTCTTGGCTATTTGAGGTTTTTTTCTGATTCCATTTAAAACGAAGTATTATTTTTTTCAAGATCTTTAAAGTATGATAGTAAAGCTTTAATAGGGATTGCATTAAAATTGTATATTGCTTTGGGTAGTATGGACATTTTAATAATGTTGATTCTTCTCAGCCATGAGCATGGTATGTTTTTCCATTTGTTAACATCTTCAGCTATTTCTTTTCTTAAACTTTCATAGTTCTATTTATAGAGATCTTTCACGTCCTTTGTTAGATAAGCTCCCAAATATTTCATCTTCTTTGGCACTACTGTGAAAGGAATAGAGTCCTTGACTGTTTTTTCAGCTTGACTATTGTTGGCTACCAATTTATGAATGTTGATTTTGTAACCTGAGACACTGCTGTATTCCTTGATAATTTCTTTTTTTTTTTTATTGTTGGGGATTCATTGAGGGTTCCTTGATAATTTCTAAGAGTTTTGTAGTAGATCCCTGGTATTTTCCAGATATACAATAATATCATCTGCGAAGAGTGAAAGTTTGATCTCCTCTGACTCTATATGAATACCCTTGATTGCCTTCCTTACCTAATTGCGATGGCTAAGACTTCATTACAATGTTGAAAAGCAGTGTAGACAATGGGCAACCTTGCCTGGTTCCTGATCTGAGTGGAAATGATTTCAATTTAACTCCATTCAATACTATATTGGCTGTGGGTTTGCTGTGGATGGCCTCTATCAGTTTAAAAAATGTCCCTTTTATACCAATTTTCTTAAGTGTTCTGATCATGAAAGGATCTTGGATATTATCAAAAGCTTTTTCTGCATCAATTGAGAGAATCATATGGTCTTTGTTTTTTAATTGGTTTATGTGATGAATTATATTTATAGATTTACATTTACATATATTGAACCAGACTTGAGACCCTGGGATAAAACCCACTCGGTCATAGTGTATAATTTTTTTGATGTGTTGCTGGATTCTGTTTGCTAGGATCTTGTTGAATATTTTTACATCAATATTCATTATTGATATTGGTCTATAATTTTCTTTTCTTGTTGGGTATTTTCCTGGTTTGGGGATCAAGGTGATGTTTGCTTCATAGAATGTGTTGGGTAGTATTCCATCTCTTTCTATATTTTGGAAAAGGTTGAGTAATATTGGTACTAGTTCCTTTTTAAAGGTTTGGTAGAATTCTGATGTGAAGCCATCTGGTCCTGGGCTTTTCTTTTTAGGGAGATTTTGTATGGTTGAGGCTATTTCAGAACTTGATATAGGCCTGTTCAACATTTCCACTTCATTCTGGCTAAATCTAGGTAGGTGGTGTGCTTCCAAGTATTGGTCTATTTCCTTCAGATTTTTTTTATTTCCGAGAATATAGTTTCTTGTAATATTCATTAAGGATTTTTTAAATTTCTTTTTTTTTTTTTTTGTTTGTTTTGTTTTTTGGCCAGGGCTAGGTTTGAACCCACCACCTCCGGTATATGGGACTGGTGCCCTACTCCTTGAGCCACAGGCGCCACCCGGATTTTTTAAATTTCTGAGGAGTCTGTTGTTATTTCATCTTTACCATTTCTGATTGATAAAATTAGAGATTTTTACTTTTTTTTTTTCCTGGTTAGGTTAGTCAGAGGTTTATCTATTTAATTGACCTTTTCAAAAAACCAACTTTTTGATTTATTGATCTGTCGTATAATCCTTTTGTTTTTAATTTCATTTAGTTCTGCTCTAATTTTGGTTGTTTCTTTTCTTCTGCTGGGTTTGGAATTGGAATGTTCTTCCTTTTTGAGTTGCTTGAGATGTCCCATTAAGTTGTTAACATCCCCTCTTTCCATTCTCTTGAAGAAGGCTTGCAGTGTTATAAATTTCCCTCTTAGGACTGCCTTTGTAGTATCCCAGAGGTTCTGATAATTTGTGTCTTCATTATCATTTTGTTCCAAAAATTTGTTAATTTCCTTCTTAATCTTGTCTATGACCCAGGTATCATTCAGCATAAGGTTATTTAGTTTCCATGTTTTTGTATGAGTATGCAGATTCCTTTTGTTACTGAGTTCAACTTTTATTTCATGATAGTCTGAGAAGATGCAAGGAATAATTTTTATTCTTTTAAATTTGCTGAGGTTAGACTTGTGACCTAAGATGTGATCAATTCTGGAGTATGTTCCATGGGCTAATGAGAAGAATGTATATTCAGTTTTGTTAGGATGAAATGTTCTGTAGATGTCTGTTAAATCCAATTGTTGAATCGTTAAGTTAAGTCTAAAATTTCTTTGCTTAGCTTCTTATTGGAGGATCTGTCTAACACTGCCAAAGGACTGTTAAAATGTCTGACTATTATGGAGCTGGAGGAAATCAAGTTGCTTATGTCTGTTAGAGTCTCTCATAAATTGAGGCACATTCTGGTTGGGTGCATAAATGTTAATAATTGAAATCTCATCATATTGAGTGTTACCCTTAAGAAATATGAAGTGACCATCCTTATCTTTTCTTACTTTTGTTGGTTTAAAGCCTATTGTATCTGTGAATAAATTGCAACACCTGCTTTTTTCTTCAACCAAATTTCCATTTGTCTGAAATATAGATGACCATCCCTTCACCCTGAGTCTGTATTTATCTTCTAAGGTAAGATGAGATTCTTGTATGCAGAAGATATCTGGCCTGAGTTTTTGTATCCAGTTAGCCAAGTTGTGCCTCTTGAGAGGACAATTTAAGCCATTCACATTAATTGAGAATATTGATAAGCCTGGTAAATTTTGGGTATCGAGTTTTTTGAAAGTCCAGTGGATATTTTTTAATCCTTTCGCCACTGTGGAAGTTGGAATTTGATCAAAAGTTTCTGAGTGAGTTTGCTTTTGTGGTGGAGGATTGTGCTGGTCATTATGGAGGATAGGTCTGAGAATATCCCAGAGAGCTGGTTTGGTTATGTCAAATTTCTTCAACATGTGAATGTCATTAAAGTATTTAATTTCTCCATCGTAAATGAAACTCAGTTTAGCTGGATACAGGATCCAGGGTTGAAAGTTATTTTGTTTTAGGAGATTAAAAGTTGATGACCATCATCTTCTAGCTTGAAAGTTTTCAGCAGAGAGATCTGTAGTCATTCTAATATTCTTCCCCTTGTAGGTTATGGTTTTGTTACATCTGGCTGCTTGCAGACTTTTCTCCTTCATATTAACTTTGGCAAAATTAATTATAATGTGTCTAGGAGATATCTTATTTGGGTTGAGTCATTCTGGGGTTCTGAAACTGTCTCTTATCTAAATTTCAGAATCTCTTGGCATGTCTGGGAAGTTCTCCTTCATTATCTCATGAAGTAGAGTATTTGTGCCTTTCAAAGCAACTACGTCACCTTCAGGAATTCCTGTAAGGTGAATATTGATTTTCTTCAAATTATTCCAGAGCTCTCTGAGAGAATGATCCATTTTTGCTCTCCACTTCTCTTCCTCTTTGAGCATTTGGGAGCATTCAAAAGCTTTGTCTTCAGTGTCAGGAATCCTTTCTTCTGCCTGCTCCATTCTGTTACTGAGGGATTCTACTATATTTCTCAGATCTTTGAGGGCTGCAATTTCTTGTCTCAATGTGTCAAAATATTTGGTGATTTTGTCTTTGAATTCATTGAATTCTTGAGACGTTTGAAATGGTCCTTGAATTTCAACTTCCAACTTTACCTCCATTCTGTTAATCTTATTTGCAATCCAAATTCTGAATTCTATTTCTGACATGTCAGCTGTTTGTTTATGAATGGGATCTTAAGTTGTGTCAGCCATGTTGTTCATTGGGCGAGTTGATCTTCTCTGGTTATTCATGTTACTGGAGTTTTTCCACTGATTCTGCCCCGTGATTATTTTACACTGTTTGGTTAGATGAGCAGATAAGGTGAAGTTTGGTTGGGGGCTCCTGGAGTAGTGATTAACCAGCCCTTTGCCCAAGAGCTGGGACCGATGTCACTACCTTTCCCCCTAGAGCTTTGCCAAGGACCTGTACAGTGCTATGGCCTGAGACACTGGGGACCTGCTTGGTGTGGTGGGGCTAAGTGGCTCTGTCTTGTTTTCAGTTGGTCTCTGTCCTATGCCAGTTATTCAATTATTCTGGGGTGAAGTCTCAGCTGTGGAGAAATACCAGCAATGAAGTCACTCCACCCCCAACAGGGCAACAACTAGAAAGGGAAAATCAAACCTTCCCACAACCACACACCTAGGGTACCACTTTGGATAGTATTTGGGTGGATTGGCCCAGTTCAAGAGATCCAAATCAATTGTCCCAGTCAGCACCCAGTCTCAAGTGGGAGAGTTCAAAAGGTCTCTGTCAACTAGATAGCACGGGTCTGCTGGCAGCTCAAGTATGACTTACTCTGGTGTTCCATGGAGTCAGAAGGACCCACCCAGCAAATGAATTAGTCTGGGAAGGTTGATGCCTCCTTCCTTACCTTGCACCTCTATCACATCCAGTCACTGGTAACCCAGTAGGGCTGTGACACAGTTCCCTCCAGTGAGAAAATGCTTCAGGGGTTTGCGCCTGCCTGAGTCACAGGGAGATCTATGTCTCCTTGGCCAGGCCACTGCACTCTGCCACCATGTGGCAGGGGTAGCTCAGGCCTGACAACCTTGGGTTCTTAATGGAAGCTGGGGCGGTTCACTCAGTTCCAGCCCCACCCCTGATTGATGTTGCTGACACTTATATTTTCACAGAATTGATGTTTCTGTCCCAGCTAGGGACAGGATCAGGTGCTGTTTGAGTTCACAGAAACTGTGACTCAGCCCTGGTCTGTGCTGCTGCCAGGAGCTGGTATGTCTGTCTCCACTGTACTCTGTGTTGGGGTGGTCGTGGTTAGAACTCACAATCCCCTCTCAGTTCTTGCCTCTCCCCACCTGCTTTTGTCTCAGCTATGATTCCCTGGGTGCCGGGTGCTTCTTAGGCTCACTAAAACAGTCCTTCTGACTCAGCTCCACCCTGGGAGTATGCTGTCTCTGTGCACCTATTCTCTGTTCCCATCCAGGCAGGTACTGCCTCGGGCATACCCTTTGCTCATGAGGCCTATGTGTCCATCCCATATCTGTTCTGCCAGTGGCTGCCACCAGAGAAGATGTCCAGCTTTCTCTGGTTTCCCAGGGAGGTAGGAAGTGTCTCTCCAAAATATCCCAAGGGGTGTGAGCCCTATTTTTCCTGCTGCCACTGCTGCTGCTCTGTGCTGCAGGGCACCACCTCTTCCTCTCCCGTATGGTTCCTTCAGTCCACCGTGTTCTCCTTAGACCTGCGCCACAGAATCAGCACAGACCCGCAACAGCCCATGTCTTGTCCACACCTCTCCAGAAAATACCCAAGAATCTGGAATCCAGGGGACAGGCTTTCAGACTTTGGGTTGAGAGTGGAGGGGAGTACTGGGAGTTCAGAGTTGCAGGTAGAGATGCAGTTTTATACCTGGTGGGAGATTGCCATGGCACACTAGTAGGGGAAGTAGTTCCAGATTTTAGAAGGTCTCTCCTGTGATATAAAATAGGAGGATATTTGAACTCTGCTTGCTTGTTTGTAGAAAATACATTGTGAGCCATTCTCATGGGGGAAGGGACTCCGGTCCACTTGGTGATGGATTTTGTACCTATTGTTTGTTTTTTTGGGGTTGCAGCTCATCCCAGCAGGGTTGATGTGGGTTCTTCAACCTTCTCTCTTGGCTCAGCTCCAAACCATCAGCTTACTTGCTAAACTTCTGTCCTTTAACTCTCCTTCTGGACGGGAGCCTCTGTGGAAAGCTGGCTCCAGTTGACCATCTTGCCTCCCTCCTCATTTATTTAAAGAAGGACTATTTGTCTTTTGTTTCATAGTGGCCTTTAGAGATAATTAACATTTAATTTTCTAGTTAATTCCAGTTAAGTAAAAAGCAGAACCTTGTTGTCTATTTGGTTCAGGAGGACATGCAGGTAGGAGGAGAGCTGTTGGCTCTGAGGTTCTCTAGGGCTCTGCCTGCTGCCCCTTCTCCCTCCTATGAGTGGTTCTGTTAGGCTGACTCTAGCCTGCAGGTTCAGCTCTTATACTCCACCACAATCTCCAAATAGGAACTTTTCATGTTATTTATTTTTATCAGCCTCTCTTTTTTGGGACTTGGACTTTGATTTCCATTTGTTCTGCCTACCCCCATAGCCTGCACCAACACTTGGAACCAGTCTGGACCACAGCCCTAAGTTTTGTTCACAAAAGCATGAAGGAAGGATCTCCAGTGACCCCTGGTTCTCTGTAACTCTTATGTAAAGTGCTTATCAGGGGCTGTGCTTGTTTCCCAACTGGAGTTTAGCCAGTGATGAGGATGCCTGCAGCTGTGGAAGGAGCTAGATTGGAGATTGGGATCTAGCATCACTGACCCTGCAACTGCTTTACTTGCTGATGCTGGTTCTCTCTATCAGATCCATGTCGGTAGTTTAAAGTGGATTTAAGTTATTGACATCAGATTACCTTAAAAATTTATGTTTATAAGGAACATATAGGTTTCTCTTGGGGAATTGAGATTATGGGGAAGTATATTAGAGTTATCCAGAAAAACAGAACCAACAGCATGTGTGTGTGTATACACTAGAGGTACCAAAAAATGTGGACACATTTCAGGAGCTCTTGTTGGAAGTAAAATTGATCATTCCCCAAAAATATATGAATTTCAGGCAAAATAGATGTGCATAGTATGTCTATGTCCATTTGACCAGTAATGGTACCTTCAATCCAACTTTGAAAAGTAACACATAGATCACATCACTTAAAATGTGCATACATTTTTTTGGCACTCTATCTATCTATCCATCTATCATCTATCTCTATATTCACCTATACCTTTATATAAAATGAAGACTTGAAAGTCCAAATTCTTCACCGTGGGATGGGCAAACTAGAGATTCTGGATAGCCTATGGTGCTGATGAAGTGTTAAGGCAGTCTTCTGGAGAATAATATCTCCACTCGGGAAGTGGAGGAAGGAATAAACTTTTGCTCTAGTCAGGCCTTCAACTAACTGGATGAGCTCTGCCTGCACTGTGGAGGGCAGGCTGTATATGTACTGCACATAGAGTGTCAATGTGAGAATAAAGGGTTGCCTTGAATACACCCAGTTCATGATACTCAGGCTGCTCAGTAGCTCAGTGGCCATGGTTAAACATTTAGTCTCTACTAAGGCCTAGTAGCAGGCCAAGACCTGTTTCTCAAAAAGAAAGAGTTATCCATCAGAGAATGGCAGGTTTTTCTCCAAAATCCTTTGGCCTGCCTTGTGATCTACCTGTAGGGGCCTGCCAGACGCTCTGCAGTGCATCCCTGTCTGCCACTGAGATGCTGAGCACCGTAGGATCTGCTGTATCATACACCTGAAGGGGAGAGCAGCTTGCTCCACACTCTAGATCTACAGCAGAACCTTCTCTTGTTCTGGACCCCGCTTGGAGTTTTTCAAGTCACACCCAGATGAGGAATGTGAAATCCAAAGAAGCCCACTAAATGTCGTGCCTCTTTGATTTTACGAGAGGCCAGATGCAGCAACTTATCCTTCACCTTAGAAAGGATAGCTTGACATGGTCTGTATCATTGGAACTTTATACATTTAACTGAGGTAGAGAACTCTTTGAAAGTTGTTGAATTCATCGCCCACCTCCAACACATAAATGTCTTACTAATATGTCTGGAGTAGTTGCTACTTCTTGCCCATTAGGTCCAATCAGCATAAGGTCATCAATGTAATGGACCAGCGTGATATGGACCAGTATGTAATGGACCAGCATTATGGAGAAGAGTGACCATGATCTGTGTGCAGTAAATTGTAACATAGGGCTGAAGAGGTGAGATACTCATGAGGAAGAGCTGTGAAGGTGTACTGCTGTTCTTGCCAGCTGAAAACAAACTGCTTCTGGTGATCTTAATCACAGGGATGTAGAAAAAGCATTTGCTAGCTTAACAGCTGCACACACAGTACCAGGGGGTATGCTAATTTCTCAAGCAATTAAACCACAGTGGTGCAGCAGCTGCAATGAGAATCACAACTTCATTAAGGTATCTACTGTCATTCCCCAAGATCCATATTTCTTTTGCACAGGCCAAATATGGAAAGTGAATGAGGCAGGAATCACTACCCATGTGTCTTTCAAGACCTTGATGTAATCTCTAGGAATACAATATTGCTTTTAGTATATTATCATTATTCTAAGTAGAGGCAGTTCTATTTGCTTCCACTTTAGTCTTTCACCATAATATATCTCACTCCATAGGTTCAGGCAGCCAACATGGGGATTCTACCAGTTATGGAATTTTACATATTTCTATAGACAGTCATCTCTGTACTATTAGAAGTAGAGTCCTTTGTACTTTTAGTTCTAATCATATTAAACAGCTGATTCCAGAACCACACAAATCAATTAAAAAAACTCACTCTTAGAATTGTGTCCTTCTAGAATCACTCCTGGTACCAGAATTTATATTAGGAGTTCTCTAGAGAGACAGAACCAGTAAGATATACACAGAGGGTGCCAAAAAACATATACATATTTTAAGAAAGCAAAAGATTTATTAAAATTATAATACTCAATATATACCAATAACAGGGTGGTGCCTGTGGCTCAATGGGTAGGGCGCCAGCCCCATATACTGAGGGTGGTGAGTTCAAACCTGGCCCCAGCCAAATTGCAACAAAGAATAGCTGGGCATTGTGATGGGCACCTGTAGTCCCAGCTACTCGGGCAGCTGAGGCAAGAGGATCGCCTAAGCCCAGGAGTTGGAGGTTGCTGCAAGCTGTGATGCCATGGCACTCTATCAAGGGCAATAAAGTGAGACTTAATAAAAAAAATAATTTAAGAATTAAAAAAATATATATATACCAATAACAGAAGATGAATCCAAGTCACACTGAGTACCTCTTGTCATTGCAGAAGTCAGGCATGACTTGAGTGTTATAAATTTAATACACTTTTTCCCTTCTTAAATTGTATATACATGTTTTTGGCACCCTCTGTGCATGATATATATGTGTACATATCATAAATGCAGGGATTTATTGGCTCACACAATTAAAGGGTGTGAATCCCTAGGGCAACTCGCCTGCAAGCTGGAGACTCTAGGATGCTGGAAACATGGTTCAGCCCAAGTCCAAAGGTCTCAGAATAAGGGAAGCAAATGGTATAACTCTCAGTCCAGGGCCAAAGGCCTGAGAGCCTGGGAGGCCACAGGTATAAGTTCTGGAGTCTGAAGGCCAGGGATGCCCAAGGACAGAGAGGAAGGGTATGTTCCAGCTCCAGCAGATAGAGTGACATATTTGCCTTCTATTTTTATTCTCTTCAGCCCCCCTGTAGATCTGATGGTGCCTGTCCACACTTGAGGGTGAATTTCCCCCATCTAATCCACTCAGATTCATATGCTAATCTCCTCTGGAAGCTTACAGACATGCTAAAAAAATAATGCTTCCCATGTTTCTGGGTATTCTAAAGATTGGACATAGGGTACAGTGTATACATGGAGCTTTATTGCATGTAAGTGTGCCTTGCATTTGGATAGTGTACACAGGTCAGTTCCAACCATCTGGAGATAGTCATGGACTTGATTTGTTGGGATTTTTCCTGGTGTAAGCTTGAATGTTGCTTAATTAGATGCAAATGCTATGCAATGTCCCACAGATATTGGTGGATAATATGAAAGGGCATAGCATTTTAAGGTTGAGGAATTGTTGCAGAATGTCACCCCTTTGAGCTCCCACGTAGTGGGAGCATGCAGACAGAACAGGACCCCAGGGTCTATATCCTTTTTTCATTTTGAGCCCATTACCTGACCTCTTTATTTATGGTCTGTAAGCTTTGCTTCAAACTATTTACAAAGGGAGAAACTGCTGCTCAGATAATAGCATGTGCTAGAAACCTGGGTAGGTTGTGATGATGTTGAACTATTCAGGATTGGCCTGTGGATCCATAATTTGTGTCCAGTTAGTTCTAGTCCAATTATCATCACCTCAGGGCATTTTCATCAATTTTCCTTCCTTTCGGGAGTTCATTGCCGATGTGATCAATGACTCTTCTCTTTTATATTAGGAAGAAGCAACACTAGTCATTTATTAACACAAGTAGCCCTTAGTCCTTACCCCCACTGCTTTGGTGTCCTCTCTTATGATATATGTTCTTGTCATTTTAACTAAGATATGGTCTGGAAATTACAGAGGATGAATGGACTCCTTTTCTGTAGAGAAACACAGAATTTTTGTGTTAATTAGAAACACTATTTTTTGAGATACGATGCTTAACAGGGCAGCCTTTGATTTTCTAATATTTCATAATTCCTTGAAAAATGTTTTTATTTTCTCCTCAACCTACTGATACTTTGTTAACTAGCCACAACTCCCTGGCAAAAACTAAGAGCTACCTTTCAGATTTTATTCTTCTGTCATGGCCTTTAAACGAGAGTGAGCAGATACCTTTTGATATAGTTGCCTGCTCTCATTATTTTCACCATTTCTAGGAGATACCTGGTTTCCCTAAGTCCATGGGGTCATGCAGGTTTGGATTCCTGATTGCTATGTTTTTTCTCCATAATAGTGTCCCTCTTTAAAAGAGTCCTTGAAAAAAGCAAATGAAGGGTGGCACCTGTGGCTCAAAGGAGTAGGGCGCCGGCCCCATATGCCAGAGGCCGTGGGTTCAAACCCAGCCCTGGCCAAAAACTGCAAAAAAAAAAAGCAAATGAAAAGCTTAATCAACAAACTAAGGATAATATGAAAAAGGACTGTACATTGACTGACTTAACCACATCTGCTCCTTCTCTTTATTCACCCTTGCCTTAACACTTCAAGTCTATTGACTTCTTCATTCTAATGCAGGGGTAAGGCAGAGAAAGAAGGTGGGGAGAGCCTGAGTGCAGCCATTTTCACTGATACGAAACCCTGATCACCTTGAGCAAGAAGTCACCAGCAAGTTGTGGGTCTGGGACCAGCTGTAAACGATCCAGGGTTGGATCATTTACAAACTGTTTGCACCTACCTTTCTCTGACAGCAGTTTATAATTAACCTTTAAGGATTGACCACAAGACAATGCTGGTCATGTACGGCTATTTCCTAATGGGGTTTTTGAACATTTAAAAATTTTGCCATTGACCAATAACCAATAGCTACCATTGCTCAGGAAAAGACTCTGACTCTATTTGTGGACTAGGATCTGTTGTCTCAATAAAACTTTCCTGTCACTAGTTGGCTTGTTCTAGAATTTATTCCTGCGTGAAGCCGAGAACCCCTCTATGAGTTTGGAGTTGCTTCCTCCCTTCGATGGGACAGGACCTGCATCAATTCCACTACCTTTCACCCTGAAGAGACTGAAAAAGACAGGTAGGCAGATTCCTTACAAAGTTAAGTCCATCTGTTTGGCCTGGTTTGTTTACTATAACCATCTTTACCCTATGGTTTAAAATTGAACTTAAAGCTATTATCAAATACTTCCCTAAAATGAGAGAGAATCCTCAAAAATTCATTGCAGGAGGAGTTTACAAGGATGATAACAAGACTGGAAGAAAAGAACAAAGGAACTATAAAACAGTCAGTGACTAGTTACCAAAATGGTAATCCTAAGTCCTTATCTGTCAAAAAGTACCTTAAATGTGATGCAAATAGCTAAAATTCTCCAATTAAAACATGGAATGGCTGAATGGATAAACGAGTAAGACCCAACTAAATGCTGCCTATTAGATACTTGACCTTGAAAGACACATGTAGACTAAAAGTTAAGGGACAAAAAAAAAGTATTCCATGCAAATGGAAACCAGAGCATGAGTAGTTAACATATCTGACAAAACAAACTTTAAGTAAAAAACTGTAAAAAGAGACAAATGAGGTCATAATGTGATGATAAAGTGATCAATTCATCAAGCAGGCACAACAATTGTAAAAATACATGCACCTAACATTGCAGCATCATATATATGGCTACCGTGTGTATATCAACACATACCCACACCTGTGGAATGTTATGTGCATACTATATGTAAAAAGTGTGTGTGTGTGTGTGTATATAAAACGTAGCAAATTTTAACAAATATGAAGGGGAAAGGGAGACTGTAATGCAATAATAGTAGATGATTTCAATATCCCAATTTCAGCAACAGTTAGATCATCCAGATAGCATATAATTAAGGAAACATTGTAGTTGAGCTAAGTTTAGATCACACAGACCTAACAGATAAATACAAAACATTCCATCCAACAGCAGCAGAATACACACTCTTCTCTGGTGAACATGAAATATCCTCTAGGATACATCATATATTAAGCCAATCAGGCAAGCTGTCTTAGCTCATTTTGTGCTGCTATAACAGAATGCCACCACCTGAGTACTTGATAATGAACAGAAATTTATAGGCTCATGCTTTTGGAGCCTGGGAAGTCCAAGATCAAGGTGGTGGCATCTGGTAAGGACCTTCATGTTCTTTCATCCCATAGTGGAAAGGTGAAGAAAGGATGAGAGATAAGAGAGGCAAAACAGGGCTATTGTTGTCCTTTTATATGGAGTCCACTTTGTGACAACAAACCCACTCCTCTGATAACTGCATTAATTCATTCATGAGGGAAGAGAACTTCTGGCCTAATTGCCTCTTGAAGGGCCTATCTCTTAATATCGTTACAATGGCAGTTAAATTTCAGCATGATTTTGGAAGGGTACAAACTTTCAACCTTAGAACTACCCCTATGCTTCTCCCAAACATATGTCCTTCTCATGCACAAAATCCACTCATTCCATCCTAATAGGCTCCTCCCCTCCCCAAATCACAATTCACGCTGCAACATTCATCAAAAGTCCAAAGTTCAGAGTCTCATCTAAATCATATATGGGTGAAATTCAAGGCACAATTCATCCTGAGGCAAATTTGCCTCCAGCTGTGAGTCTGTGAAATTAAACAAGTTTTGTGCTTCCAAAAAACAATGGTGGGACAGGCATAGGGTAGACATTTTTGTTCCAAAAGGTAGAAGCAGTGAGAAGAAAGGAGTACTGGGTCCTAAGCCAGTCCAAAACTCAGTAGGGTAAACAACATTAATCTTAAAGCTCCATAATAATCCTGTTGCTTGATTCCATGTCCTGCCTCATGGACACAATGGAATTGGTTCCTAAAACCTTGGGTAGCCTAGCCCCCTATGGCTTTGCTGGGCTCAGCCCATGCACCAGCTCTCACAGGTTGGAGTTTCATGCCACCAGCTGTCCCAAGCTGGGGCTGTGTGCTGGTGGCTCTAGGATTCCAGCAAGTCAGGATTGGCTCCACCTCTGTGGCTCCATTAGGCATTGAAATAGTGGGAACTTCAGGTTGGCTCTGTCCCTGCTGCAGGCTTCTATCTGGGTCCCAAAGCTGTCTGATACATTTTTGAAATTTAGATGAGACCACCATGGCTGCACAACCTTCATGAATTTAGTATTACTAGGGAAAGAAATTAGGTAAATGTCTGGTAGATTGTAATTGTACTATTATTACTACGGTCCTAAAGAGCAAGCTTAAACTACAGGTAAGTTTTCATCAGATTTGGATGGTAAGTCTGGAATGGAGTGACTTAAAATCGAGCCTATTTGAACACATAAAATCCACTTTAGGGACCCTGGAGAAACATCTTAAGGTGATAAACAGTGATCTTACAAAACAGCTACTCAGTCTCAGGAGGATATCCTATAGCGATTTGCAGCGTAAGAACGAAAGGAGAAAACAAACTGCTTTCATTCAGATGGGAGCTCAAGTTGGGCGGATGCTGAGAACTTTAGTCCTTGGTATGTAACGGTGCTGCAGCTCTCAAGGCCGACTCCCCCGCCGGTGTTTACTTACCTAAAATGATGGAAGATTCTCCCAAGTAATGCCAGGTGAGCCACCTAACGTCTGAATTTTCCTGAAAAGCCTGAGATGTGCATGGATCGTCTCCGCTCAACTGTTGTTACTAGTAAAACATTCCTAGCTGTGTCCGAACCCAGGGCGAGGGAGGCGCAGGGTGCCAGGGCCTGGCAACCTTGACCTCAGCTGAACTCGGTCTGAGTCCTTAGCGGAAATCTGGCCAAGGTTCCCTACACTCATGTCATGCCCTGAGCTCAGGGCTGGGGGGTGGGGGCTGTGATCCCGCAGGCAGCGCCCTCAGTTTGGGCCCCCAGCCCGCTGGTGGGCGCTGCTTCCTGGGTCTGGCCCCTCATCCTGCCCACGAGGGGTTCCAACGCCCGCTTGTGGCCCAGGGCAGCGCTGTGCAAGGACACCCGGCTAACCCCGAGGTGCGGCGAAGGTGCGGCGAAGTTCCGGCGCTTCCGGGAGAAAAAAGGCTGGGTAGTTGGGCTGAAAAAGACGCACCGGCTCACTGGCTGTGTCCTTGTGGTACTCTGTCCTTGAACCTGGGCACACCCAAGGAGAGCAGGATGTGTTTGACACCACTGATCCTGGGGCCTGCGGGTCGCTAACCACAGAGGCGTCCCGCTGGGAAGAAGCGTCCTTGTCGGACTCTTCCACAAGATGCGGAGGGTACAGAGCTGCACTTAACTTCTTTGGTCTTCAGTTTATTCTTTTGTAGAGTGGCGGTATGTGCTCAGGTACTATACTTCACACGCTCATGCTACGGAACTTCGAGAATTAACGTTGTTTTACCAACATATTCCTCTGCTACAACTTTGTGTCCCTCATGCTGAATCTGACAGTTTACCTTTCATACTCATTTTAACAGCTGTCCCCAGCACATGGTGGAAAGGAATGATTGCCAGGTCTGGTCTTAATTGTGAAAGTATTTGCATCAGATGGCTAATTATGAAATGGGCATAGTGTTTGTTGAACCCCTTTATGTTTGGTGTTTTGTCAGTTAATTAATTCAGTAAATTTTCATTAAGTGTCAGCACGTGCCAATCGTTGTTCTCAATGCTGGGGATAGGGCAGTAAAGAAAACAGATGAAAGACCTTGCCTTTGGGGGGCTTATGTGAAGAAGGGGGAAACCAGTAATAAACAAGATCCATAAGGAAAACTGGTAGTCTGGTAAGAGTAGTAAGAGCCAAGGAGAAGAAGTGTGGTAGGGAGGTGGGGTGGATGGGAATTTCAATGAGAACACTCAGAAAAGTCCTTACTGCCAAGAGGATGTGTGATCAAAGAAAAGGTGAAGGAGAGAACCTTGTAGATACTTGGGAAAGAAAAGATGCCTGGCACAGAAATGACAGCAGGAGCCTCGCTGGTGTTCAAGGAGGAGGATATTGCTGGCAGGGAGTTCAGGAGAGAGCAGAGAGGTGATGGGGAGCCAGATCACATAGGGTCTCGTTAGGACTTGGGCTTTACTTATGAGGGAGGTGCCAGGCAAAGGAAGGCTTCTTTTTTTGTTCAACTTTTTACTATGGAAAATGTCAAACATGTAGAAAATAATATGATTAAAATAGCAAAGAGAAATCTAGCAAATTCTACCCTTTCACTCCATCCTCCCATTTTTAAAAAAATGGGCAAAAGATTTTTTAAAATTTTTATTTATTTATTTTATTAAGTCATATACACATAGATCTGAGTTTGAACCTGGCCTTGCCAAAAACAAAACAAACAAAAAACAAACCAAGAAGACCCTGCAACTAAGAAAATGCCACAAAGGCTATGTTAACCAGTTTGATGAAAATATTTCAAATTGTATATAAAACCAGCACATTGTACCCCCTGATTGCATTAATGTACACGGCTATGATTTAATAAAATAAATATATAAATAAGTACATAAATAAAAAAACTACATCCCATTTTTAACTTTTTGTTGTTTCCATCCCTGTTTTTTTATAGGAGCTCTCAGAAAGTTGGCATTTTTGGTAGATTTGTCTTTTAGTCTTCCTAACCAATTTAGGAGTGATTTATACATCACACTTACAGTAATAGAGTATTCTGTGTTTGCGTACTTACCATTACCAGTGAGTTGTACACCTTCACATGACTTCTTATGGGTCACTAATGGCCTTTTCTATCAGATTGAAGAACTCCTTTTAGCATTTCTTTGTACATCTGGTATTGATGAATTCTCTCAGCTTTTCTTTGTCTGGGAAAGTCTTTATATTTCCTTCATATTTGAAGGACATTTTTACAGGACATAATGTTCTAGGGTTTAGTTTTTGTCCTGCAGTGTTTGAGCATGTCATGCTACTCTGTCCTGGAATTTAAGGTTTCCACTCTTCTGCCAGGTGTATTGGAGTTCTTTTATATGGAAATGTGTGTGTGTGTGTGTATTCTCTTGCCTCCCTAGGACCTTTCTTTTTTTTAATTAATAAGTTTATTTAATAATTATACGGTACATATTAAATTTCCTCTTCTACATGCATGACATATAACCTCCTTGACATGCATACAGAAAACCCTCAAAAGTGATAACTATGGATTAAGCACAAAGAATATATCTAAAGAAAGAGACAATACAATTTGGGTCATATTCTTTGAACTTTAAGAAATGAATGAGAAATTAATTAAACTCAAAATATGAAATGAAAACAACTACTAAAAAATCAATGTCACACTCCTAAATTTGATGCTTGGGTCCAAATGCAAAATCAAAACTATAATGAATGAATAGTTTGAAAAGAGCAAATAAACACACGAAATGAAGTAACTATCTTGTAAAAAAGTTAAGTATGTAAGTTTTCTTACATTATAAAATATTACTTTTAATGCTTGTGGCAACTCCAATATAAAACAAGCCTTTTTTTTTATTGTTGGGGAATCATTGAGGGTACAATAGGACCTTTCTTTATGACTTTTGGGAGCTTCATTATGAAATGACTTGAGGTAGCCTTGTTTGGGTTAAATCTTCTTGATGTTACATGACCTTGTATCTGAATATTGATATTGTTCTCTAGGTTTGGAAAGTTCTCTCTTACTATTTCTTTGAATAAACTTTCTACCCCCATCTCTATCTCCTCTTTAAGGCCAATAACTCTTAGATCTTCTCTTTTGAGACTATTTTTTAGTTTTCATAGGCATGCTTCATTCTTACTTTTTCTTTTTTCCCTTCTGACTGTGTGTTTTTGAATAGCCTGTCTCCAAGCTCACTAATTCTTTCATCTGCTTGGTCAATTCTGCTGTTGAAAGACTCTGATGCATTTTCTCAGTTTTTCAATTAAATTTATAAGGTCTAAATTTTCTGCTTTTTAAATTATTCCAATCTGTTAGGTTTTTGAATTCATCTATGTTGCCTTGAAACTTACTGAACTTCTTCAGGATAGATATTTTGAATTCTTTGTCTGAAGGGTCCCCTGTCTATCACTCTGGGATTGATCACTGTTACCTTATTTAATTCTTTAGGTCATGTCTTCCTGGATGTTTGTGATGCTCGTGTATGTTCATCAATCTTTAGGTATTGAAGAGGTAGGCATTTATTTATTTTTTTTTTTTGAAGAGGTAGGCATTTATTTTAATCCACACACTCTGGGCTTGTTTGAACCTGTCCATTGTGTGAAGGTTTTCCCCATACTCAAATGGAATTGAATCTAAGTCTCTGGTCACTGCAACTATGTTACCACTGAAGGTATCCTGTGAAAGGGGGGTTGCCAGTGAGGTCAAATAGTGACCATTATCCTGTGGGAGGACTTTTGTGGGAGTTCTAAACCCCCTCTGTGGATGCCAGGCTGCTTGCTTTCATAGTTCCCATCTTTCGGAGGCTGCTAGTTACAAAGACTACCAAGAAAGTGAGAAAAGGGGATGAGAACAGGGCAAATTAAAACACCACGAAGCTCACTGCTGTTACCAAAAGTAATTTTTCCTGAGAAAACACTTCTTTCAGATTGTTGCAAGCCTTTGGTTAAATTCCAGGATTCTGACAAGTTGATTTTGAAGTTTTTTCCCCTCAATGTTCTCATTTCTTATATGGAGGGGCACATTTTCGAAGGTCCTATCTGCTTCCCCTTTGCCTTTCTTATGTAAACTATTTTTGTAGTAAGTATAATCCCTCAAGTGAAGTTTTTTTTTTTTTTTTTTGCAGTTTTGGCTGGGGATGGGCTTGAACCCACCACCCCCAGTATATGGGGCCCATGCCCTATCCTTTGAGCCACAGGTGCCACCCACGAAGTTTTATTCTTTTCAGAAAAATATCAGACAATAAATTAAGAAGAAATGATTACATTGAGAAAACTGCCACTGTCTGATTCTTAATGATATTGATCTAAGTAAAAATCACCAATGAGTTTTAAAATTCCTTAGGAGAATATAATTCTAAAAATGACATTTCCCTAAAGAATATATGTGGGTCGCTACCACAGTTTTGAGACAGACTCTTGTGGTCCATTATTTCACTTCCAAGAAACACAGTCGACAATGTCCTTTCTGATTCATCTGTATAAGTTTCAGCTTGCTCAGCTGTAATGGTGCTGCTCAGAGAGCTTCCTTGGTTTCCATTGACATGGATTTTGTATTTCTTCAGTTTCGTGTGTGTCAAAACTTTCAAAATGAGCCATGTATATAAATGACCAACAAGCTCAGGAAAAGATGCTCCATCTCATTAGTTATTAGGCAAATGTAAATTAAACTCATTTTGAGATACCACTTCATGCACATACTATAATTAAAAAGACAAATAAAAAGTGTTGGTGAGGGTGCTGAAAAGTTGGAACTCATAAACATTGATGGTGGAAATGTAAAGTTGTGTAGCTACTTTGGAAAACAGGTGGTTTGTTAAAATGTTAGACACAAAATTCCCAGCAATTTCACTCCTAGGTGTATATCCAAAAGAATTGAAAACACACATCCACACAAAAACTTGTACACAAATGTTTATGGCAGCATTTATTCAACTGATAGCTCCAAAGTGCCTATCAACTAATGAATGAATAAACAACATTTGGTATGACCAAATTGATAATGTAATATCAATTGACAGTGAAACAGAACAAAGATCTAGTTTATGCTACAACATGGACAAGCCTTGACAGCATTACACTAAATGAAAGAAACCACTCACAAGAGACATTCATATGAAAAGGCTCTAACAGGTAAACCCATAAAGTCAGAAAGTAGGTACTAGTGGTTCGTTACCAATGGGGTGAGTGAGTGAGGAAAAAGAATGACTGCTAATAGGTTTGTATTCAAAATTAGAGTAGTGTTTGCACAACTCTGTGAGTACACTAAAAACCACTGAACTATATGCTTTAAATAGGTGTATTTTATGTGTGAATTATATCTTGACAAAACTGTTATAAAAAAGAAAACTGTTTGACTTTTTCTCTTTCCTTATGAAATTTTAGAAAAATGAACACACTCCAAAGGTAGATTTTTTCTTTTTTCTGTGTGTGTGGGGCAGGATTAGCCTTTTCTGTTTTAATATGTTAATGTTTGTTGACCAGTGTGTGATCCATATAGTGTCACTGACTTCCTCTCTTTAGAATGTAAACTCCACGAGGGAAGACAGGGTCTTTTTGTTTGTTTGTTCGTTTATGTCTGTTCTCAGAAGTGAGAATTATTCCTGGTATGGAATTATGCCTGCATAGTAGGCTTCCAATGAATAGTTTTTGGTAAACATATGAATGAATGAGAGAACTACCCTATGGTTTTTGATCATTTGTAGCTGATTCTCTTTTAATTTAATAAATAAATAAATTTTTTTATGAAGCAAAAAAATTATATAATTGAACAGAGAAATACATTTCTACAATAATTGTTGAGAGTTTAATATCTCACTTTCAATAATGGACAAATAAGTGAGAAAATAAAGGACTTAAATAATACAATAAACCAACTAGATCAGACAGACATATACAGACCACTCTCCTAAACAACAACAGCAAACATGTTCTTCTCAGTGCCTCTGGGACATTTTCCAGGATAGAACCTATATTAGGCCATAAATTAAGTCCTAATAGATTTTTTTCTTCTTTTTTTTAGTTTTTTGAACCAGGTTACATTGACTGCATTTGCTAGGTAAAATCCCTCTTATAATTCTGTCCTGCCCCCAAAAGGTGTGTCACACACTGTGACCCCCAATACCTCTCCCTCCTTCCCTCTCTCTGCTGTCCCTTCCCCCCACCCCCTACTGTGTACTAGGTCATTAATTGTCCTCATATCAGAATCGAGTACATAGGATTTTTGCTTCTCCATTCTTGTGATGCTTTACTAAGAATAATGTGTCCCACTTCCCTCCAGGTTAATACAAAAGATGTAAAGTCTCCATCTTTTTTAATGGCTGAATAGTTTACCATGGTATACATATACTGCAGCTTGGTAATCCATTCCTGGGTTGATGGGCATTTAGGCTGTTTCCACATTTTGGTGATTGTAAATTGAGCTGCAATAAACAGTCTAGTACAAGTGTCCCTATAATAAAAGGATTGTTATTTCCTTCTGGGTAGATGCCCAGGTAATGGGATTGCAGGATCAAATGGGAGGTCTAGTTTGAGTTTATTGCGGGTTCTCCATACTCCCTTCCAAAAAGGTTGTATTAGTTTGCAGTCCCACCAGCAGTGTAAAAGTGTTCCCCTCTCTCCTCATCCTCACCAGCATGTGCAGTTTTGAGACTTTGTGATGTGGGCCATTCTCACTGGGGTTAGATGATATCTCAGGGTGGTTTGCATTTGCATTTCTCCAATAATTAGGAACAATGAGCATTTTTTCATGTTTGTTAGTCATTCATCTGTCTTCTTTAGAGAAGGTTCTATTCATGACTCTTGCCCATTGATATAAGGGATTGTTGGCTTTTTTCATGTGGATTAATTTGAGTTCTCTGTAGATCCCAGCCAAGCTTTTGTCTTATTCAAAATATGCAAATATCCTTTCTCACTGTGTAGGTTGTCTATTTGCTTTGGTTGTTGTCTCCTTAGTTGTACAGAAGCTTTTCAGTCTAATTAAGTCCCATTTGTTTATTTTTGTTGTTTTTGCAATTGCTACAGAAGTCTTCTTCATAAAGTCTTTTCCCAGCCTGATATATCTTCAAGTGTTTTCCCCATGCTTTCCTTGAGGATTTTTATCGTTTCATGCTTTAAATTTAAATATTTTATTCATCCTGAATCAATTTTTGTTAGTTAAGAAAGGTCCAGTTTCAGTCTTTTACATGTGGATATCCAGTTCTCTCAGCACTGTTTATTGAATAGGGATTCTTTTCCCCAGTGTATGTTCTTGTTTGGTTTATCAAAGATTAGGTTAGTTTCATCTCCTAGTTTTCTATTTGGTTGCAAGTGTCTATGGAAAATATTTTTGTGTCAATACCATGCTGTTTTGATCACTACAGCCTTGTAGTGCAGCCTAAAGTCTGGTATGCTGATGCCCCTGGCATTGTTTTTATTACTAAGAACTGCCTTAGTTATATGGAGTTTTTCTGGTTCCATGCAAAACAAAGAATTATTATTATTCTTATTTTTTATTAAATCATAGCTGTGTACATTAATGCGATCATGGGGCACCATACACTGGTTTTATAGACCATTTGACACATTTTCATCACACTGGTTAACATAGCCTTCCCGGCGTTTTCTTAGTTATTGTGTTAAGATATTTACATTCTACATTTACTAAGTTTCACACATACAAAGAATTATTTTTTTCCAAGTCTTGAAAGTACGATGTTGGTATTTTAATAGGAATGGCATTGAATCTGTGGATTGCTCTGGGTAGTATAGACATTTTAACAATGTTGATTCTTCCCAGACTTAAGCCTGGTATGTTCTTCCATTTGTTAATATCTTCTGCTATTTCTTTTCTTAGGGTTTCATAATTTTCTTTATAGAGGTCCTGCACCTCCTTTGTTAGGTATATTCCTAGGTATTTCATTTTCTTTGAAGCTATTGTGAAGGGAGTTATGTCCTTAATTAGTCTCTCTTCTTGGCTGTTATTGGTCTATTCAAAGGCAATTACACTGATTTTATATCCTGAGACATAACTGTATTTTTTGATGACTTCCAGGAGTCTTGTGGTTGAGTCTTTGGAGTTCTCTAAGTACAAGATCATATCATCAGCAAAAGAGGGAGAGTTTGACCTCCTCTGCTCCCATGTGGATGCCCTTTATTTCCTTGTCTTGCCTAATTGTATTGGCTAGAACTTCCAGCACTATGTTGAATAGTAATGGTGACAGAGGACAACCTTGTCTGGTTCCAGTTCTAAGAGGAAAAGCTGTCAGTTTTACTCCATTCAGTAAAATATTAGCTGTGGGTTTGTCATAGGTAGCTTCCATCAGTTCAAGAAATGTGCCTCCTATGCCTATACTCTTCTTCTTCTTCTTTTTTTTTTTTTTTTTTGCAGTTTTTGGCCAGGGATGGGTTTGATTCCGCCACCTCCAGCATATGGTGCCCTACCCCTTTGAGCCACAGGTACTGCCCATGCCTATACTCTTCGGTGTTCTAATTACAAAAGGATGCCGGATTTTATGGAAAGCTTCTTCTGCATCCATTCAGAGGATCCTATGATCTTTGTTTTTGCTTCTGTTGATTTGGTGAATAATGTTTATGGACTTGTGTATATTAAAGGATGATGTTTGCTTTGTAGAACACATTGGGGAAGATTCCTTCCTCCTCAACTTTTTGGAAAAATTTCTGAAGTATAGGAATAAGCTCTTCTTTGAAGGTTTGATAGAATTCTGGTGTGAAGCCATCCAGACAAGGACATTTTTTTGTTGGGGGATTTTTTATTTTTTCTTTGATCTCAGTGCTTGAAATTGATCGGGAGATCTATTTCCTCTTGGCTAAGTCTAGGGAGAGGGTGTGATTCCACATATTGATCCATTTTCTTCACATTGTCAAATTTCTGGGCATAGAGTTTCTTATATTATTCAGAGATAATCTCTTGTATCACTGTAACAACTGTTATTTCCCCTTTATCATTTCTGATTGAGATTACTAGAGATTTTACTTGTCTATTTCTAGTTATTCTGGCCAAAGGTTTACCTATTTTATTTATTTTTTCAAAAAATCAATGTTTTGTTAATTTTCTGAATGATTTTTTGTTTTCAATTTCATTAATCCCTGATTTAGGGGATTGTCAGATTAGATTGTTCTTCTTTTTCCAATTCCATAACATGGCTTGTGAGTTTGTTGATGTGCTCTCTTTCTGTTTATCAGATGTAGGCATCTAAAGTGATAAATTTTCCTCTTAGGACCGCTTTTGCTGTTTCCGACAGGTTTTGCTAGTTTGTGTCTTCATTGCTGTTATGCTCAAGGAAGTGAATGATTTCCTCTTTTATCTCTTCTTGCACCCAACTGTCATTCAGCATAAGGTTGTTTAATTTCTATGCTTTTGTGTGGGTTTTCTCTTTTAACTTTAATATCCTGTTCTGTGATCAAAAATAACTCTCCAGCTCCAAATATCATACCACTTCCTATCTAGAACTATTGTGTTAAACTAGGTCAAGCTCTAAAGCTGCGATCTTGTGCAAAGGTGCATGTCAGTAGGGGCAAGGATTGGGGCTGGAGTCCCACCTGGTCTTTACTTGCAAAGCAGACTTTTTTTGGTGTTGATTTGACCAACCAGGAGTAAGGGGCATCAGTTTTTAATTATATGTACTATACAGAGGAGGACTCTCCTTCTAATTCATTTTCCCAGATGGGTTGTCATTGAGCAATCTGTCCTTTTGGAAGAAGTGCTTTTTTCTAGATCCTACAAAGGCACTTGTGTTATTAGTCCTGTTTCAGATTATTGGTGGACATTACTTTCAAGATTTTTGGCATCACACTCTTCCTCATTCAGCCTGTATCCCACAGATAGCTCATTATCATATTAAAAACCACAAATTCAAGTTTTCTACCTTGTATCCCACCTCTGGATGTGAAATACTATAGGAAAACCTCACAGTCACATGGACAAGCATCATAGCAAATACGCTGTCCAAAATCTCAGTGTCATTTGTGCTTCTAACTAACTCCTTGACTATAATTTGGTCATTGCTGTTTTTGATTCTTGATAACTCTTAATCCAAAAAGATATTTTATTAACTCCTACCCACCACTCTTAACCGACTGCCTTGTTCCATTTTTCAAAAGAAAAACAAAGTCCCTTATGTTCTTTTCTATCCTTCCCCAATATATGTATTTACACAAAAACTAATTATTCATTATTTTATTACTTGCTAAGAATTAGTCATCCTTCAATTGTTCTAAAATATATATTTGTTCCTGTCCTCAATCTTCTTCCATCACTTATTTATTTCTTCAAATATATTTAAATCTTCTTCCTATGCTATATTTGCTCTCAACCCATACCAGTACTCAAGTTTCTCTCACAGTTGTGGTTTCTAGTTTATGAAGATAGAATGAACAGATGCTGTTTATTCCTCACATGAACTCTAATTCAAGAAATGGCCCCCCCAAAAAATAAATAAATAAAAAATTCCCTCGCCACATTGGAAAAGGAGAAGCAACATGTTGGTGGACCAGGATCAGTTAATCCCAAAGAGACCGAAAGTATACAGATGAGATTGAGACAAAAGTGCACAAAATGAAGCTCCTGCCACACAAGACTTTTCTAAATGGTGAAAATTTTTGCTCTTTATAAACAAATGGCATATACATATGTAGGACAGATCTACCACTGCTGAATTCATTTCCCAAGGAAATTATTTAAGGAAGCAAGATAAGGCAAACTAGAGGTCCATTCCTGGAAGAGAGAATGTATAAATATGTTGGCTACATGCCATGGGCTATTAGGCAGCATTTAAAAAATCAATTGATAGATGATAGCAACATGGATGGATCTTAACAACATACCGTTGAGAGGAGAACTGAATGTGTGCATGTATGCGTGTGTATGATCTTCATGAATTACAACAAATACCTGCCTACGATAGAATGCCATACATTCTCTGGGGATGCTTACAAATTAAATATTTGTTTCGCACAGTGGAATGGTTGCTCATAGAGGGAAGGAAGTAGGAGTGGGGTATGGAGATCAAAGAATATTTAAAATCATAAGAAGCATGTTTACAGACAACAAAACATCTCTAACAAAATAATTTACCTAAGGTATTTAAAAACTTCAGAGTGTGATAAGCCATAGAGTAAAACTACATAAAAAGATCTGAACTTCCTGAAAAACTAAAATTTAGTACCCCCTCATTTATGTAGTCTTTTTTTTTTTTAATTTATGTAGTCTTGATAATAAAAAGGATGCAGCTGACTGTAATATATCTTCTTTATTATAAGTAAGTAGGCCTATTTTAACAATATCCAGTAAGAAAGAATTAGAAATAATATTTAGAGCTAATCTGTGAAAAGACCTTCACAGGCAATAGGACAGTTTATAATTTATGCTTAGTTCTCCACACATAAATGAGTAACCATGTTCATCAATTTAAATTTTTATTAATGAGATAGGCGAAAGAAAGTAGTGAGATGGATGTAATTAAATTACATTTTTCAAGAAGCCTCTTGAACAAATGAAGTTCTTCTTTCACCACTAAACTTTCTTCCTTGAGTGAGGTCCTGATGGTTCCTTAATATGTAGGAAAAGGATCCTCTTCTGCCATGAACCTGAGATAAGTTAACAAATTGATCATTAATACACTCTAAAATAAAGAACTATAGGGTTTGGGGCAACATTTCAGAAAGAATTCTGATAGGAATATTCTTATGATATTTTTATTTTTTATTTTATTTATTTGTTTATTTTTTTTGAGACTGAGTCTCACTGTGTTTGCCCTGGGTAGAGTGCTTTGACATCGTAACTCACAGCAACCTCAAACTCTTGGGCTCAAGCAATTCTTTTGTCTCAGCCTTTCAAGTAGCTGAGACTACAGGTGCCCGCTGCAATGCCTGACTATTTTTTTGTTATTGTTGTCATTGTTTTTTAGCAGGCCCTGGCTGGGGTTGAACCCATCAGCCCCAGTGCTCGTGGCTGGCATCCTAACCACTGACTATGAGCGCTGAGCCATCACTGATATTTTTAAATCAAACCACGTACCTTTGATGATTTTAAATTTCCTTTTCCCACTTCCATCACTTTCTCCCTTACTTCCCTACTTCTTTTTGTTTCTTTAGGTTGAAATCTAAATGCAGTGCTATATAAAAATACAGTCTCCAAGACAAGGATTGATTAGAAACCTATGTGTTCTTAAATGTGCAATTCATGTTCTTTCTCTTTTTACTTAATTCAGAGAATTAAGAATGAGATATGTGCACGAGTGTGTGTGTGTTTGATGTGTTTTTTTGTTTGTTTACTTTCCTTTTAACTAGAACTATAATTTTTTCTAGATTATCACAGTTTATATGCCTTTAGGTGGAACTTGCCCTCTCCTCCTTTTAGTACTTTAAGAAATTTCATTGAAAAGTAATCAGTGATCCAGACATCAAGGTATTTTCAATACCTTAATTCCTCTGGGATAACATCTAACACATGTTTTTAGAAAGAAATGACTTTTGCAGTACAAATAAAGATGTAAGAAAGATATTCCAGCCTCTGAGTGTCAAAAGTTAGTGAGAAATCCAAGGGAAAATTAGTTCAATAATTTCTTCTTTCTTCCTAATTAATTTTATCAGGCTAATTAACAAATAAAGATTATTCAAGCAAAGCTATCTATATATTCAGATGGGGAACTAAACAAGGCATATTTATGAAATGGTAAGTAAATTGGTAAGCCTGGAGCACAGTGTTTGTGGAAGTGAGTGGTGGGAAATGGAATTAAGAAAGTAGAGTGGGGATAAATTATTACAGAAATAAATATTGTGCTAGGATATCAGGCTCTCCTGCCTTAAGTTGCTTGTGTAAACTTTCATCATGAGAAATGAAGAAAACCACAGAGCAGAGTATATTTAGGAAATTTTATAAAAAGGATCGTCGGATTGTTTCAATTTTGCGGTGTCTCTTGGCTCCCCAGCCAAGGCAGTCAGGTGGGTGGTGGTGCTGTTAAATAGAAAAGAGACACACAAATGACCGTGTGAGTGAGATGATTAATTCAGGCTTAGGTATATTTTGTTTGAGGTGCTTTGGAATCACATGGGCCAAAATCTCTAGAAAGAATTAGAAATATGAACCTACAGCTCAGTAGAAAGGTCTAAGATAAAGATTCAGCAGGACTGTTGTAATTTTCTAGGTGGTTAACCAAGCTGTAGGTATGTAGGAAAACCAAGTTTTCCATAGAGGAACTGTAAAGTATAGTTGGAAAAGTCAAGGGACAAAATAGCAGCTTAAGAGATTATGGCATAGGTAAGAAGCCAGCTCAAAGGCTCAAATTTGTGAGACTAGGAAGTGGTGAAATGGAGAGGCAGCTACATTTTCCTAAAACTCCCTGCATATCTGGTCCAGGATGTAGGGACAAGCCACTCTCTCCTTCGTGTTAACTTTGGACTTCTGCTCCTTCTGAGTTGTTCTTATGATCTCCTCGATCTCCAAGCCTGGTGAGTGGGCACTTGGAGATAAAGGCAGGCATACCTTTCACCCAAGTCCTCTGATTTAGTTACATTTTGGTCAATTGGAGATAAAGTTTACCTTTAGACATGAAGCAGTTGGTGTGGAGAAAGTAGGAACTTAGCTTTATTGAAAAAAGTTTTTGAAGAAGGAAAAAGAAATCTTATACTTCTTTGTGGTCCTGAGAATGCAGCAGACAGCTGCAGAACAACACAGCCTCCAAAGATAAGAAAGAACTTTACAAGAAACACTAAGTAGAAATAACCTTGAATGAGACTATGTAACAAATAAAGCACTCTGGTTTCTTGAGAAATATAATCATCAACTCTTTATGATTGTTTGCCTGCTAGCTAAATACTTTTCTCATGACTTACCATCTGTAGCTGTCACTCTGTAACTGTAATATGCCAGTCCAGATGGGCATTGGGAAGAAAGGAGGGTAATGGTGTACCAACCATTCACCTCTACTGATTTATTAAACTTGAAAAACAATACACCTTCTTATACAGAAAAGCTACAAGCAGTGGTAGTGCTCATGCATATCATATTTTAAACCCACAATCCTACATGGGCAGATTGCCACCAGCTCTGAATGTGCTTATTCAGTACTGATAAGTGTAGGCAGGTATTAAAAGAGTTTTGTGAGAATGACTCCTGTGGGCCCAGTGTTTTACACCTTGAGGCCACTGAGCTCCTGCTAGCAATTAAAAACAATTGTAAGAGGGACTTTACCTAACCAATGCAATCAGTGTAACCTGGTTTCTTATACCTTCAATGAATCCCAACATTAAAAAAAAAATTTCCTTCCTCTATAGTCTTAGTGCAAGAGTCTGTTGGTTTCAATTCATCATTTCCTGCAACATTTCTGGTTTCCTGACTGGGAATTGAGCAGGCGGATTAGGACTGAGAGATTCTGGGGGCTTCCCCATGCTGGGTGTAGCACCCTGTAGGGGTATTCTCTGGTGCCCCCAACTGATTCCATTTCCTCAGAGTGCTCCCATTTTTGGTTACACAAAAGGAAGCCCCAGTGGAGCAGTGGGGTGGTCCCCACAGTGGTCCTCTGGTGGCCACTCACCAACAGAGGAACGAACGTACAGGGGAAACACCAGGAAAGCATGCCTCTGGACTTGGGTTAGGAGAACTGGATTAAAAAGGGTATACTACTAGTAAAGCCCACTTCTAAGAGTGGAAAAGGAGTTTGATCGCTTCCTTGAGGCAGGAGCCTCAGTAAAAGGGACAAAAAGGAATTGATCTCCTTGAGGCAAGAGCCTCAGTAAGAGAGGCGGAAGGAATTAGGAGGAATTGTTTAGCCTCTGTGAATAAGTGGTGTGTAAGAGAGCAAGCGACTATTTGTATGGCTCCATGACTACTACAGTTACGGAACTTGAGTGGGCCCTAACCTGCGGTTCTGTGGAGATGTCATAAAGCATAATGGTGACTTGCTGCACAGTGGCAATCGGGCCTGGGGCTTGTACAGGGGCACTTTAGCTAAGGTGCGGGCAGGCAGGCATCTGAGAAATCTTCCAACCCCTCCCCTCATTTGTCTGCACCAGAAGGATGGGTCATGCAGTCCCCTAGGGTTGATGATTCAAAATTTTAAGAAAGGCTTTGTAGGGGACTATGGCGTTACTATGACCTCTGAAAGGCTGAGAAAGGTTTGTGAGCTAGAATGTCCATCCTTTGGAATGGGCTGGCCATTGGAAGGGAGTTTAGATGTAAGTCTAGTAAAGAAGGTATGGAGAATAGTGACTAGTAAGCCTGGACATCCTGACCAGTTCCCATACATAGACACTTGGCTGACACTAGTGTTAGAGCCACCTCTGTGGTTGAGAGGACAAGTGGCAATTGTTATGGTAGCCAAAGCAGAGGAACAAAAGACCAAAAGACCTGGTGACAAATTAAAAGGGAAAGTGCTAGTGGATTCCAATACAGAAGACCCACCTGAAGTACAGATAAGGCCACCACCCTATATTCCAGACA
The DNA here is from genome assembly GCF_027406575.1 of Nycticebus coucang. Classification (NCBI taxonomy): domain Eukaryota; kingdom Metazoa; phylum Chordata; class Mammalia; order Primates; family Lorisidae; genus Nycticebus; species Nycticebus coucang. The sequence goes on from NC_069793.1 coordinate 12,505,596, forward strand.
ATGAGAGACAACCCATCAGTTCCTCAGAGCCTGGCAACCATCAGGAAAGCCTGATGGACATGAAAAGGGTGCAGTAGGGGCACTGTTGGTCAGCCTAATCCACCTAAAACTTCTCCACTAGCTACCAGATTGAGACCTTAGCCTGGCATACAAATGTGGCTCCAAGTAACCCCATATGCCAGACCAGATGAGGATGGGCATTGGCAAGAAAGGAGGGTAATGGTGTACTAACCATTCACCTCTACTGACTTATTAAGCTGGAAAAACAACACACCTTTTTATACAGAAAAGCCCCAAGCAGTGGTAGAGCTCATGCATATCATAATTCAAATCCATAATCCGACACGGGCAGATTGCCATCAGCTCTTAATGTATTTATTCAGTATTGATGGGAACAGGTGGGTATTGCAAGTGGCAACAAAATGGTTGGAGCAAAATGCCCTGTTAGATTATCAGAACCCACGGGAGTATGCATGGGCTCATCTGCCTGGTGAGGACCCTCAGTGGGACCCCAAGGAATGCAGAGAGTGACCAGATACTGAGATGTAATTTGGCAAGGGTTACAAAGGGGGGCCCAAAAGGCCACTAACTGTCATAGAGTGTATAAAGTTTTGCACAGAAAAGGGGAAAGTCCAGGACAATTTTATGAACGCTTATGCAAGGCACTGTGCATATACACTCCCTTTGACCCGGAGAGCCTGAGCATGGTACACGTGGCTTTTGTAAGCCAAAGTGTAGGAGACCTATGGCAAAAACTTCAGAAACAAGAAGGGTTTGATGGTATGACCGTAACTCAGTTACTTTCTGTAGCACAGAGTGTTTGTAAATAGGGATGCTACTTCTAAGAGGGAGGCACGAAAGGAAGAAACCAGGCAGTTGAAATGTAAAGTTAACCTCCTAGCAGCAGCAATGGGGGAATGAGGAAGAGCAGCTATAGAGGCAGAGGACAAGGATGAGGAACACCAGGTGACCCCCCACCCCCCTTTCAACTGCAGAGAGACCAGTCTGCCATCTACAGAGAAGGAGCCCACTGGAAGAGTGAATGTCTGTTAGCTGCTAAAAGGGAGGAAGTAGAGCCTAATGCCCCCCCACTGCCATCTAGTGAAAAGACAACTGACGGTGACCCCCTCTCCCCAGCCTATGGTTAGAATGAAAGTGGGGGGCAAGAGTACTTTTTAGTAGACTAAGACTGTAGTTCCTCTCTTCTCCCAGAACATAGATGTAATGGGGGGAACTGGAATTATAGCCACCGACCTTTCTGCCTACCTAGAACCTGCACCACTGGAGGACATCAAGTAACTCATCAGTTTCTCTATGCCAGACTGCCCATTACCCTAATTAGGAAGTAAACTAAAGGTCTTGATAACATTTATTGAAAAGGGAACTGTTGATCTCAAGGTTCCTACTTCATGTCCATTGTTAACTGTAATTATGCTCTAGGAAGAAAAATGGAGATTATTCATGAGGCCAGAAAAAAGAAAACTTAGAGTCTGAGTCAATTGCTAAGTGGCTTAGAGTATGGGCAGAGGACAACCCCCCTGGACTGGCTATAAACCAAGAACCTGCATATGTGGAACTAAAGAGAGGGGAAAAACCTGTCAGACAAAGGTGGTATCCAAGGCCAAGGGCAACACTAGAGGAAAGTCAGGCTCCTTTAAACAGACTAAGATCTTATGGCATTACCGGCCCCTTACAGTCATTATGGAATGCTTCTCTTTTGCTAGTACCAGCAGCAGTGTAGGATGGGATTCTTTACCTTGGACTTTTTCACCTTACTTCTTTAATCTTAGTTTTAAGACATGATGAAGGTTGTGAAAAATGCATCCAAGAGGTAACCCAAACTGGACAAACTATAAAAACTGTATTATTGTTTTAACTTTTATCATGAATGTACAGGAAAGCCTGAAGGGGACTTGCATATATAACGAAACTCAGTATCAGGTATGTGCTCTCCTTAATGGGTCTGCTGTTTGTTACAATCCTTCTCAACCCCCAGAGCAGACTGAATTTGCTATGTGGTATACTGATATCCTGAAAAAGATAATAGCCCAAGTCATAACTGAAGGGATACCTAAGCAAGTATTACTAATTTTTGATGCATGTCAAGTCTTCAATAATGTAACCTTTCCAGGAACATGTATGTTCCCATCCTGGGAAAAACAATATACTAAAGAAGATTAGTACATAGGTCACAGATTAGGCACCTGGGCAGGATGTATGTACTGATCATGCATAATTTAGGCCACATGGATTAATCCCAATGACAACAATCCAGTATATTTAATAAAAGAAAAAGCCCTTTCCCCATGTATAGCAGGAACTTATTACTCAGACAGAAAACCTCCTTCCTCTGTAAGGATACTAAATATAACCAACCCTTCTGACCCTATGTTAGGAATAAATGTACAAGGAAGGGACCCTATCACAGGTATAACAATTAAAAGTAAAATATTCAGAAGAAACTCAAAGCCTATGTACCAGGCTTTCTACAATGGTCTGCTCCAGACCTTCCTCCTAAAACTAAAAATATACTCTTTTGCCTGGCAGAAAATATTGCTCAATCTTTATATATAACATCTTGCTTTGTTTGTGGTGGCACAATGAGCAGCAAAGGCCCTGGGAAACTAGAGAAGTGGTTTCCGTTAGGATCCTACTCCTAATGTCACTCACTCTAAGCACATAGTCAGGGCAAGCTTTGGACACTAAAAACGTCTATCATAGGTCAATACTGTTTAGCTAGAGAAGGAAGCAATTTCACCATCCCGATGGGGAAGCCATGAATAATGTGATAATGAAAGCACTAATAGCACTATCTGGTGGACCAAAAACATAACTGCACTAACCCCCCTGAATAGATTCCCAGAACTTAAAGTGGCTTGGGACTATCTGGAGCTGGGCATCAAATGGGCAGCTCCACCTGGTCTCCACTGGATCTGTGGATACCGGGTCTACTTTAAGCTTCCTGATGGATGGTATGGGAATTGTACAATAGGTATGATCAAATCTTCCTTCTTCCTACTGCCCGTAGAGACTGGAGAATTGTTAGGTTTTCCAGTTTATGCATCTGAACTGGAAAGACAAAAATGTGATATGGTAATAGGAGATTGGAGGGCCAATAAATGGCCTCCCCAGTGAATAATCCACATGGGCTGAGGATGGGTCGTGGGAATACAGAAAACACACACACACACAGACACATACACATATGTGTGTGTGTATGTATATATACACACCCATATATATATGAAATTGGATTATCCAATTACAAGCAGTATTAGAAATAATAACAAATGAGACCAGCAAAGGCTTAACCCTAATAGCCCACAAAGAGACCCAAATGAGAAATGCTATATTTATCACAACCAATTAGCCCTAGACTATCTTCCGGCAGCCGAAGGAGGAGTGTGTAGAAAATTCAATTTAACGAACTGCTGCTTAGAGATTGATGATGGAGGACAAGTAACTGAAGATATAGCTAAGAAGAGAACTAAAATAGCTCGTGTACCTGTACAAGTACATACCTTACACACTTGTACAGGTACATGAGCTATTTTAGTTCTCTTCTTAGAATCCCCGATTCTTTATTTGGTGGATGGTTTTCTAAACTATGAGGACTTAAAACTATGATCATAAGTTTTCTTGTTGTGATTGGAGGATGTTTACTTTTGCCTTGCCCATTACCTATCTTTGTTCAATTGCTCAAAAAAAAAAATAGTCTCTACAATTGTGATAAAAGAGAATGCAGGCGAAGTATTCATGGCTCAGTGTTATCCTTAAGTAACCATAGTTACAGATGATGAATGGGATGAGATTTCATTCATGAGGAAGGAGAAATAAATCTTGAACTTCTTGATGGTCCTTAGAATGCAGCAGAGAGCTGCAGAAGAACCCAGTCTCCAAAGATAAGAAAGAACTTTACAAGAAACGCTAAGTAGATATAACCTTGAAAGGGACTATGTAACAAATAACAGCACTCTGGTTTCTTGAGAAATATAATCATTAATTCTTTATGATTTTTTGCCTGCTAGCTAAAAACTTTTCCCTGACATCCTTAACTATAACTCTGTAATTGTAACTGAGCTGAAAAAGTATAAAAGAGTTTTGGACTCGGTGGGCTCAGCATTTTACACCTTGAGGCCACAAAGTTCCCACCAGCAATTAAAAATTCCTTCCTCTATAGTCTTGGTGCAAGAGTCTGTTGGTTTCAATTCATCATTTCCTGCAACATTTTTACCATCTTTTCTAACTCTTCTGTTACCCCCAAATCTTGGTTTCTGAAGACACTAAAGTTGCTATACCTTGATATTCAACTTGTTCTCTAAGATTTTGAGAATTAAGAGTTTAAGGCTTCAACATTCCCATATCCCTGTGCCTGATAACAATCTCTACAAGGCTTTTTGTTTCTAGGGAAATAGCTGTTAAATTAAACAGCCTTGAGCCACAAAATCAAATATCTTCTACCTTATTCTCTCTCAAGAGTGTGGATATTAAAATATTCTGTAACACTAAACATTTATATGGGGAAATTATTTATTTTCAACTGTATGGTCTTTATCCATATAATGAACAATAGTGCAGAGTGTTTTCAACTATCTCCAATCACAGCTTAGAGATGGCACTTACTTATATTACTTCTTATCAAAACCGTAGTTCTTCAAATAGGGTTCATAATGGAAGCCAATATCTTCTGATTCACCAAGGGAGTAATGGGATACTCACTGCATCTTTTTTATCCTCTAGCTTTTGCTTCATATACCCAGTTGGTCACTGTAGCTGCCACAGTGAGCTCCAAGACGCTTAACATGAGCAAATACTCTGAAAGTATTTGACCACTCTTCTGTATTCAAAAAGAAAATGTACATTCCTTTAGATATTTGTATGTTAATACTTTTAAAATAATAAAGGTATCATAAAATTTCAGGAAGAAGAAAAATAGAAGAGAAAACTCTTCACTATGTTTACTACCCTTAATAGTAACATTTTTGGTATACAGGGTGGCCATAAAGTCCATGTAATTTTTGATCATAATGATAATAAATGATAATTATTAAAGATGAGGATAAACTAATGAATTTCTGCCAAATAGATAGTGAGAATCATTGAGTTTTTCTGTTTGTTGTTGTGAATAAGATCAGCAAATTTTGACTGAGGTCAAGGCACCTCCGAAGAAGATGGAATCGAGGCACTCTTGAGGTTCAGTATTATAGAACTTATTTAATGGAGATATTTACAAAATCTGCCCCATTGTTAGGAAGACACTTTAAAGTGGAACTCAAAGTGAAAGAAGAGAAGGTTTGGATTTATAACCTAGGCTTAATACAAGGGGTTATGAGTTCTGGGAGTAGGCTGTTTCCTCCTGGAATTGTGCCTCTGGCTATAAACCCCAGTAGACCCATAACCTACTACAGAATAGTTGGGTTGGGAATAAGAATGCAGAATCAGTAATATTGGAATCACAAGACTCTTCAGTATACAAAGTACTTTTGTGACAAGGCCACCATGGGATATTCAGATCAGTGTTCAATAATGACACCATTTGTTTAGCAATAATAACTGAATCATGACAGTGGAAATTATGGGCATGCTGATGAATTGCTGAGATGTTCCAGGACTCTATAAACTAATAGTTTAGAGTCAATGTTGAATTTTTGGCTCCCATGTGTTTTAATGTTTGAGAGGATCAATAGGAAAGGGACTTTAAGAGAAAGATCCTGGATTTCCTACTAATATGAGCATTGGTTGTTCAAGAGATGAATTGGGAAAATATGGAAAATAGGACCATAATTATAGTTTAGTCCAATAAAATATGTCATTTTCTACAAATATAGTTTTAAACAATATGTAGTATCATTATGTTTGCTTAAAATATCATTTAAGGGATCCATTGGATTATGCATCAGAAAATATTAGCATTTCTTATAGCAACAAAATAGTCCCTTGATGTGCCACTGTATTGATTTTTGTAAAGATTCAGTTTTGTGTGGTGAAATAAAATAGAATTTAGACTATTCTTGATTAGAATAAATGCTCAGAAAATGACTAGCAATGTGACCCTGAGTAGCTTAGCATTTCTAAACTTTTTCCTTCATTGAATCAGAGACATAAATCATTACTTGAGAAAGTTTGCCATCACACTCACTGTAAAATCATTTTCAGAGCTGCAGCGAATTAAGAAAAATCTAGCTCAGTGTAACTGGCTTATTGTACCCTCAATGAATCCCCAACAATAAAAAAAAAAAAAAAAAAAAAAAAGAAAAATCTAGCAAAATATAAACAAACGTATGCATTGGAACTAGCTAATTGGCCAAGAGTTTGGAAGTTGAAATAAGTAGAGCTTACTTAATTAGGCTAGGAACTTGAAAATAAGCAACTTCCAATAGGCTCAATTCAAACAAATTTGGTTCTAGGTTTTGGTCAAAGGCCCTCTGTCAAGCTCTGGGTAGATGGGATAGATCAGAAAGACAGGAATCCTAGAGAAGACTTTTGCACCTGTGGCTTCACTTTCTATACAACTTAACTCTCACTTCAATCTTCTTGTCCTCCTAGCCCCTTCTGTCCACACCAACAAACATATGTTAATAGATAAGTGCACATATGTCCAGGGTCCAACAGGCATAGAAATATAGATACTAAAATCCAAACATGGACACACTTCAACTAATACAGACCTCCTGACAGATGGGCAGACTCAAAACAGGCAAGGTATAAATACCTACATAGTCATATTCCTATAAAACTGAGTACATGTGCATTTTTAATTACATATGTGTATAGGCTACAGCCCTGATATTGAACATAAATCCCCGAGTATCATGGGTATTTAATACACAGGGATGCCATTTCCTTCTTTGCAGACCAAACCTTGCTGTAAAAAACTCGATCTTTTAAGCCCTGGGAGAACTGGCCTCAGAGATTTAGGTACCTGGAAAGAACTACCCATCAGAAAAATATCAAATATAATGCTTCATCACTCAAAATACATCCATTAATATTTATAATACCTTCCATTTGGTTACTTGAGGTTTTTGGTTGCCCCAGGTTTCGGATGGTAATGTCTAGTTTGATCTGCATTTGTAGTAGGTACATATACTAAAGAGTAAACTAATGATGAGGGTCATGTCCATGACTTTTGCATAGTACTTTAATACTCTCATCATTTACCAAAGAATTCAATACATAATTCTAAAATTGTGATGAAATTCTATAGAAACTTGATACTTACATGTGGCCATTGAACAGGATCTGTATTTGTAGAAAATATCAGAAGCTCAAATGCTAATAAAGAAATACCAATACTTGAAATACAGGCACTTACAACATTTGTACATAGAGTATAGGCCATCTGAAATAGATAAAAAGAATCATGTAGTCATTGTAAGCTACTCATGTGCATGACTGCCAAAAATATTCAGTTATAAGATTAATATACATCTTGATCTTTTTGGAATAGTTAAATCATTAAAAGCCTGTCAGAACTTCAAATTTTCATGATCTCAGACAGAAAAATTTTTAAGATGATAAAACTTCCAATATAGCATGCATACGTATATTTCTTTATTGATAAATGATTTGTTGAATGCCTATTCTCTACCCTTCATTCTGTTCTTTATGTTAGTAGATAAAAAGGCAGAAAAGAAATTGTCTCTGCATTCAAGGAGTCCTCACACTGTTGACAAAGACAAATAAGTACATGTTAAATGTGAATAGAATGTAGAAAGCTGTCAACTGTATATGCAAATCCATAGTCAAACCATTTCATAGTACTAGAAAGCTAATGTTTCAGGCATTTTCTATGGTTCATTTTGGAGTGCAAGAAGGGGAGTGGTTGGAAATTTTGTTGGAAAGACAAGTGCTATCTAGCTAGACGGAATTTTATCTTGAAGATGGCAGGGAACTCCATTGCTGAAGTCACTGACTGTGTTTTCAGACCACATTCAAGTCAGGCTATGTACTTCAGCTGATGCACATGTGTAGTGCCGCATAATTGCATTTTGTTCATATTTGAGGTCAGAGAGGTGATAAGCCATATGATGTTGCTGTGGAGAAGATCTGTTTCTTTTATTTATGTCTTTGTCTACATTTGAACTAATAAATTTCTTTCTATATAATATGAATTGGAAAATAATTATGAAAACTTAAACTACTGAATTCTGAAACCCACATTACTGGATAAAGCATATGTTTATCTAAATTGCTATTGTAAATTGTGCAGTGATTTCAACTAATTTATTTTTTTTGAAACAAATCTCCTTTAAAGAAAGGCAACTAAATTAAAATGTTCATTAACTCATTTTATAAATTAAACATCCAACATTATTATTTAGTAAATTGTAGAATATCAATGTAATCCAATCTTTAAAATGAAGTATTTAAGTAATTTTCAGTAATTTTCAGAAACCCACATTACTGGATAAAGCATATGTTTATCTAAATTGCTATTGTAAATTGTGCAGTGATTTCAACTAATTTATTTTTTTTGAAACAAATCTCCTTTAAAGAAAGGCAACTAAATTAAAATGTTCATTAACTCATTTTATAAATTAAACATCCAACATTATTATTTAGTAAATTGTAGAATATCAATGTAATCCAATCTTTAAAATGAAGTATTTAAGTAATTTTCAGTTACAAATGGTTATGCCAAAACAATATATGTATGTATATATATATATATATATATTTTTTTTTTTTTTTTAGCCAAAGGGCCACCTTGTTTAGAAAATACCACTTGGAGCAGGTGTTCTTCTCTAGAGTGTGAAGCTTTGCTGACAAAAGCTTGTCTAAGTAAAACGAGGGGGCACTTGTTTTGGTTGAGGTAGTATCAGGGGTGTACTACAAGAAGGAAGTGAAGGTATAGGGAAACTGGAGTACTCAGCCTGTGGGTTGAAATGAATATTTGCAACCACTGTGGAAAATTGTTTTGCAGTTTCGTAAAAAGTTAAACTCAGTAGTCATAATCTGTTATAATTCTCTTCTCCTATGGTATCAAAAAGTCGAACAGTACATGGCTTTCTACCAGTCATAACTGTGACTGTGTATTTGTCAAAGACAATTGTAACATATTGGATGGAAATTTGTTTATGTGTAGTATATCAGGAGATAGGTTTTACCAACAGCACCATCACCCACGACAATGCACTTAATTGTTTGCATTGCTGAAATAGTTTTGTATCCACTTTAAACATTTCAGGTATGATGTTGACCTTAGCATCTCCACCAGGGCATTGGCAGCACTGCCAATTGTAGTGTTTTTGCCCAACTTTGATATCAGGGTTTGGCTGACCCCATAGAAAGCGTTAGGAAGTGTTCCTTTCTCTTCAATTTCGGAAGAGTTTAAGAGGGATTGGTATTAATTCTTTCTTAAATGTTTTATACAAATCACCAGTGAGGCCATTTGATTTAGGGCTTTTCTTTGTTGGGGAGCTTTCAATAACTGATCTAATCTCTTAATTATGTCTATTCAGATTTTCCATTTCTTCAGAATTCAGTCTTTGTAAATTATTCCATTTCATTGATGTTATTCAGTTTCTAACCTTGTTCATAATGCTTTCTTACAATTCTTATGTATAAGTAGTGTCTCCACTTGCATTTCTTTTATTTTTTAAATTATTTTTTATTAAATCATAACTTTGTACATTGATGCATTTATGAGATTCAGGGTACTGCTTCAATATACAATGTGAAATGCTTACATTGAACCAAGTAACACATCTATCACAATTATACTCATTTCTTAATAGTTTTGAAATGTGTCATTGCATCATGCACATTAGGTGAGGTCCCCCCCCAAATACTCTCCCTCCTTCCATACCCCCCTCCCTTTCTCTCCTCTTCCCTTCTACTTTCTGGATTATAGTTATGTTTTGCCATTCGTATGAATGTGTAGGTGGTTATATGTTGATTTCATAGTAGTATTGAGTACATTGGATACTTTTTTTGCCATTTTTTTTTTTGAGACAGAGCCTCAAGCTGTCACCCTGGGTAGAGTACTATGGTATCACAGCTCACAGCAACCTCCAACTCCTGGGCTCAAGCGATTCTCCTGCCTCTGTCTCCCAAGTAGCTGGGATTACAGGTGCCTGCCACAATGCCCAGCTGTTTTTTGGTTACAGCCGTCATTGTTGTTTGGTGTCCCCGGGTGGATTTAAACCCGCCAGCTCAGGTGTATGTGGCTGGCACCTTAGCAGCTTGAGCCACAGGTGCTGAGTCTTTTTTTTCCATTCTTGAGATACCTTACTAAGAAGAATATGTTCCACCTCCATCCAGGTAAAAATAAAAGATGCGAAGTCTCCGTCTTTATTATGGCTGCATAAGTATTCCATGGTGCACATATACCACAATTTGTTAATCCATTCATGGGTCAATGGGCACTTGGGCTGTTTCCATGTCTTGGCTATTATGAATTGGGCTGCAATAAACATTCTGGTGCAAATGTCTTCGTTGTAAAATAATTTTTGATCATCTGGGTAGATGCCTAGTAGAGGAATTGCAGGATCGAATGGTAGAGCTACTTTTAGTTCCTTGAGTGTTCTCCAAACTTTTTTCCAAAAAGGTCATATTAGCTTGCATTCCCACCAGCAGTGTAGAAGCATTCCCTTCTCTCTGCATCCATGCCAACATCTCTAGTTTTGGGATTTTGTGAAGTGGGCTAATCTTACTGGAGTTAGATCATATCTCAAAGTGGTTTTGATTTGCATTTCTCTGATGATTAAGGATGATGAGCATTTTTTCATGTGTTTGTAGGCCATGCACCTGTCTTCATCAGAGAAGTTTCTGTTCAAGTCTCTTGCTCACATAGAAATGGGGTTATTTATTCTTTTCTTATTGATTAATTTGAGTTCTCTGATGATTCTAGTTATCAGGCCTTTGTCAGAAGCATAACCTGCAAAAATCTGCTCCCATTCTGAGGGCTGTGTTTGCTTTACTTACTGTGCTCTTGGCTGTGCAAAAGCTTTTTAGTTTGCTCAGATCCCAGTAATCTATTTTTGGTGTTGCTTCCATTGCCTGGGGGGTCCTCCTCATGAAATATTCTCCCAGGCCAATTTCTTCAAGTCTTTTCCCTGCACTCTTTTCTAGTATTTTTTATAGTTTCTTGCCTTAAGTTCAAATCTTTTATCTAGAGAGAACCAACTTTTGTTAATGGTGAAAGGTGGGGGTCCAGTTTTAGTCTTCTATAGGTTGCCAGCCAGTTCACCCAGCACCATTTGTTAAATAGGGTGTCTTTCCCCCACTGAATATTTTTGATAGACTAGTCAAAGATCAAATGGCGATAGGTAGCTGGGTTCATCTTTTGGTTCTCTATTCTGTTCCATCCATCTACCTCTCTGTTTTTGTGCCTGTACTATGCTATTTTGATCACTATAGATTTATAGTATAGCCTGGAGTCTGGTAATGTGATACCTCCTGATTTTTTCTTATTTCTGAGTAATGTATTTGCTATTCAAGGTTTTTTCTGATTCTGTATAAAATGAAGTACAATTTTTTCAAGTTCTTTAAAGTATGACAATGGTGCTTCAATAGGGATTGCATTAAAACTGTAGATTGCTTCGGGTAGTATGGACATTTTAACAATGTCGATTCTTCCTAGCCATGAGCATGGTATGTTTTTCCATTTGCTAACATCTTCAGCTATTTCTTTTCTCAGAGTTTCATAGTTCTCCTTATAGAGATCTTTCATGTACTTTGTTGGGTAAATTCCCAGATATTTCATCTTCTTTGGCTCTATTATAAAAGGAATAGAGTCCTCGATTGTTTTTTCAGCTTGACTATTGTTGGTATATATAAAAGCTACTGACTTGTAAGTATCGATTTTGTATCCTGAGACACTGCTGTATTCCTTGATCATTTCTAAGAGTTTTTCAGTTGAGCCCCTGGAATATTCCAGGTATAGGATCATATCATCAGTGAAGAGTGAGAGTTTGATCTCTTCTGACCCTATTTGGATATCCTTGATCACCTCTTGCCTGATTGTGATGGCTAAGACTTCCATTACTATGTTGAATAGCAGTGGAGACAGTGGGCATCCTTGCCTTGTTCCTGATCTGAGTGGAAATGATTTCAATTTTACACCATTCAATATTGGCTGTGGATTTGCTGTAGATGGACTCTATTAGTTTAAGAAATGTCCCTTCTATGCCTATTTTCTTAAGAATTCTGATCATGAAAAGTTGCTGCATATTATCAAAGACTTTTTCTGGGTCAATTGAGAGAATCATATGGTCTTTGTTTTTTAGTTTATTGATGTAATGTATTATATTTATAGATTTGCATTTGTTGAACCAACCCTGTAACCCTGGAATAAAACCAACTTGATCATGGTGTATAATTTTTTTTGATGTGTTGTTGAATTCTGTTTGCTAAGATCTTACTGAATATTTTTGCATCGATATTCATTAATGATATTGGTCTATAATTTTCTTTTTTTCTTGGATCCTTTTCTGCTTTGGGTATCAGGTGATATTTGCTTCATAGAATGTGTTAGGAACTATTCCTTATTTTTCTATGTTTTGGGAAAGGTTACATAATATAGGTACTAGTTCCTCTCGAAAGGTTTGATAGAATTCAGATGTGAAGCCATCTGGTCCTGGACTTTTCTTTTTAGGGAGATTTCGTATTGTTGATGCTATTTCAGTGGTTGATATAGGTCTATTCAAGATTTCTAATTCTTTCTGGTTGAGTCTAGGAAGGTAGAGTGCTTCCAGGTATTGGTCCATTTCCTTCAGATTTTCATATTTCTGGGAATAGAGATTTTTGTAGTAATCCTTGAGGATTGTTTTAATTTTCTGAAGTGTCTGTTGTTATTTCTCCTTTATTGTTTCTGATAGACAATATTAGAGATTTTACTTTTCTATTTCTGGTTAGATTGGCCAAAGGTTTATCAATTTTGTTAATCTTTTCAAAAAACCAACTTTTTGTTTCATTGATCTTCTGAATGATTCTTTTGTTTTCAATTTCATTTAATTCTGCCCTAATTTTGCTTATTTCTTTTTTTCTGCTGGGCTTGGGGTTCAATGTTCTTCCTTTTCCAGTTGCTCAAGATGATCCATTAAGTTGTTGGCTTCCTCTCTTTCTGTTTTCTTGATGAAGGCTTCCAATGCTATAAACTTCCCTCTTAGGACTGTCTTTGCAGTATCTCACAGGTTTTGATAATTTGTGTCTTTGTTATTATTTTGTTCCAAAAATTTGGTGATTTCCTTCTTAATCTCATCTTTGACCCAGCTATCACTCAGTCTAAGATTATTTAGCTTCCATGACTTTGTTTGAGTATGAAGATTCCCGTTGCTGTTGAGCTCAACTTTTATTCCATGGTGGTCTGAGAAGATACAAGGAATAATTTCTATACTTTTTAATTTGATGAGGTTAGACTTGTGTCCTAGGATCTGATCTATTTTGGAGGATGACCCATGGGCTGATGAGAAGAATGTATATTCAGTTTGTGTTCCGTAGAGGTCTATAAGGTCCACTTGTTCTAGAATCAGGTTTAAGTCTAATATTTTTTTGTTTAGTTTCTTCTTGGAGGATCTATCCAAAACTGTCAAAGGGATGTCAAAATCTCACACTATTATAGTGAAGGAAGATATCAAGTTGTTCATATCCATTAGGGTCTGCTTTATGAATTGAGGAGCATTCTGGTAGGGTGCATAAATGTTAATTATCAAAATCTCTTCATGTTGGTTGTTCCCCTTGACAAATATGTAGTGATCTTCCTTATCTTTCTTTTTCTTTTTTTGTTTAAAGCCAATTGTATCTGCTACTAAAATTGCAACCCCTGCTTTTTTCCATTTGCGTGTATTATACAAGTCCATCCCTTCACCCTGAGTCTATTTTTATCCTTTAAGGTAAAGTGAGATTCTTGTATACAGCAAATATTTGGTCTGAGTTTATGTATCCAGTTAGCCAGCCTGTGCCTCTTAAGAGGACAATTTAAACCATTCACATTAATTGAGAGAATTAATAAGCCTGGTTGTATTTTGGGTGTCATGATTTTTAGATGTCTAGTGGACATTTTTAATACTGTCACCACTGTGGAAGTTGTGTTTTGTTCAAAAATTTCTGGGTGAGTTTACTCTGGAGGTAGAGTATTGCACTGGTTGTTGTGGAGGATGGGTCTGAGAATATCCTGGAGAGCTGGTTTAGTTATGGCAATTTTTTTCCACCTGTCTATGTAATTAAAGTATTTGATTTCTCCATCACAAATAAAACTCAGTTTAGCTGGATAGATGATCCTGGGTTGTAAGTTGTTTTGTTTTAGGAGACTGAAGGTTGATGACCATTTTCTTCTGGCTTGAAACATTTTGGCTGAGAGATCTGCAGCTATTCTGATATTTCTCTCTTTGTAGGTGATGCTTTTCTTATGTCTGGCTGCTTGCAGAATTTTCTCCTTCATCTTAACTTTGGCAAAGTTAATCAAAATGTGTCTAAGAGATGCTTTATTTGGATTGAGTCTTGCTGGGGTTCTGAATGTTTGTTATCTGAAGTTCTGTATCTCTTGCAATGCTTGAGAAATTCTCCTCCAAAGTCTCTTGAAGTAGAGCATCTGTACCTTTGGGACCATCCTCTTCTCCTTTGGGAATTCCTATAAGACAAATGTTTGATCTTTTGGAGTGATCCCACAACTCTCTTTGGGAATGTTCAACTCTCTTTGAACTTTCTTGGTGAATGTTCAAAAGCTTTGTCTTCAGTTTTAGAGATTCTTTCTTCTGCCTGGTCAACTCTATTACTGAGGGATTCTACTGTATTTTGGAGCTCCTCAACTAAATTTTTTGTTTCCTTGAGCTCTGCTATCTATTTTCTCATTGTGTCCATATCTTTGGTGGCTTGGGCTTTGAATTCATTCATTTCTTGAGACAACTTTAGAACTACTCTTTGGAATTCAATTTCTATCTTTTCTTCCATTCTATTTATCTTATTTGCAATCCATATTCTGAGTTCAATTTCTGATATTGCTGTCAGAATGCATGGCATCTTTGGTTTTTTTCCTTTGTCATTTCTTGGGGGTGGGGGTGGGAGCTTGATCTACTCAAGTTATTCATGTTGCCTGAATTCTTCTGTTGGGTCCACACCATGTTTATTTTCCACCGTTTGGTTATTGAAACTGGTAGGTGAGATTGAATTGGGGTTTCCAGGTAGTAGAGATAGCCTGTTACCAAAGCGCGAGGCTTTGTAATTGTGGCTTATCTCCTACAACCTTACAAAGGCCCCTTTCAGAGTTTTAGCTAGAGACTCTGAGGACCTTGGTGAGCTAGCACAAGCTAGCTCTGTTTTGAATCAGCCAACCTCTACTCTATCCTAAGAAACCACAGTATTAGGTTTAAATCTTGACTGTGAAGAGATACAAATAGTTGCAGTGCCAAGCCCCCACCCTTTAGTTCTTTTCTGCTACAGAAGTTCGAAGGTCAACCTCAGAATGTCCCTGAGTGGACAGCCCCAGACACAGGTTTCTACCAAATTGTCTCAGGCAGCGAAAACCCTGCCCAACAGAGAGGGATTCAATGGTCCCCAACAGCACAATTGGAGGCAGGGATCCACACTCCCATCCACCAGACTCAGTCCACACTGTTGTCCACTTCTCTGCTCACAGGTCCAGCTGGAGCCAGGGGCTATGCTTCCTCCTGAGAGTTTGTGATTTTTTCTGCTTCTTGTTGTTTTTCGTATTCCTGCTTATTTGTTTACTTTCGTTGACAAATTCTGGAAATATTATGTTTCCTCAATGTGGGACCCATGAGTTAGTTACCCAGGGGTCAGTATAACTTAATGTCAGCCAATGATTCTTCACCAAAAGGAATCTATGTGATACTACATACTTAAAACAACATCCATCAGTTTACAAGACAGCCTTAGCTTTCATTTATTCCTTGCATAGGACATCTCAGTTAGCCAGAGGTCAATTAGTGGGCCCTTCTTTCTCAGGTCTTTCTTGGGCATGTACATAATGGTCCAAATGTGTAAAACATTTTTGAGCTTCAAGAATATGTCAGAGTTTTTGAAGGCTCTCTATGGATGTCTATTTATTTGGGACTTCCTTTTAAATTTCTGAACCTGAATTTATGGCATAATTCAGTGGTACTGTTGCCAGCATATTGATACTGTTTTAGCCACCTAGTGCTAGGGCTCTGTTTTTAATGAACAGAGTGAGATGTGTCCAAACAAATAGCCATAGCATCCTGAGAATAGAGATTGTTTTTTCCAACCATTTCAGATAAAATATTGACTATGCTTAGAAGATAGTGGTTTTAATAGAAAATCAAATGATTTCAAACCTATCATTTGGCTAGGTATTTTTTTTCTAGCCATTTCAGACAAAATATTGACTATGCTCAGACAATAGTGCTTTTAATAGGAAATCAAATGATGTCAAACCTATCAGTTGGCTGCAATACTATTAGCTTTTCATGGACACCTTGCCAATGAACTGGGAAAGAAGATGGAAACAACCTCTGATTAAAAAATGGTGGCTGTGTTTAATTCTCAGTGTTCTGAAATCATTAATTTTAGTTGTTTGTCAGTGTTTTTCTTGTTTTTTTTTTTTTTTTTCAAGAATGAGTCCATGGAGTTGCTCATTCTGCTTTTCCAGAAGTCAATCTGCTTTCATTGACACACATAATTATTCTAATTTCTTATTCTTCCAATTTACCATCAATACAAAACTCACAACTTTCCAAAGGAAATCAACATAATACAGACTTTTTACAACACTTCACACACAATGTCCACCATGTAATTAAAATGTTCCTAGACATGTGAATAAGCATTAAAAAAGAAGGTAACAGAAGACACTAAGTCATTTTAAGATATCTGTATTTTTTACATGCCATAATTGACATTTTAATTTGAATTACACAGATTATCATAAAAATTTAACTTCTTGATTAACGTCAGAGTCCTGAGTTATTTTTATAACTAATGAAATATAATGATAATTTTGAGAACTGGTGTGTATCTGTTTTTGGATCAAAATGCAATAAAAACTTACATTTTTTTACATTTATAAAAAATCTTCCAAAAAGTGTGGATAGGTTTCTAGTAGACTCACCCAACAATGCTGACTTTTCTTCTTTTGCAAATAAAATGTTTTAGAGTTGCTACAAGTATTTTAACTTACCAAATACCTCGTACACTTCTTCTCTACCGCCATTGCGAAGATTCCTGACATGGTAAACTGGAAACAAAGATCACATTTATTAATACCCAATCATTATGTTTTTATAGACACTTAAAAAGTAAGAGAGTTCTGGAATGCTGTAACATGAAGAATATTATCTTAGTTTGTTAGTAGGACCATTGAGAAAATCATTCAGGAAATAATTTAAGGTATTTCCATTACAGAGATGGGCTAAAGCCATAAAATCTCTGGCCACTAACAAAATATGCATTGGAAATGGAATTTAAGGACTTCTTAAAGTGACTTTACTGGAAAGGGAGTATTTTACTTAGTTTACTTATTTACTTATTTTACTTATTTACTTAGTTTACTTATTTACTTATTTTACTTAGTATCAAATTTTACTTAGATTTTGTCAACCAAAATTTATTAAGTCCATAAGGTGAATTACAAAAAAAGTACCCAATTAATTAATTCAGTACTAGACAATGTTGTATCTTATTTCACATACAAATACTTTTAGTACAATATTAAAATATTAATAGAAACTATCAGAAAACACTCGTTTCATTTACATATTTAAATCTGAGCATCACAATGTCTTCCATGAGTAGCTTGTTCTGAGACCTTCTATCATTTTCTAACTTTTGCTAGAAAGATGGTAGTTATGGTGTATCAGAAATTTATTTTTATCATTGGTGTGACTTTTATGGAAGCATAAAAAATTCCCACAACATTAAAAAATGAACTATTCAGTTAGTAGTAGGTGAGAGGAATGTTTTTTCCCCACAAAAATGGGGACACTAACACGTTGATATTAAGTAGTACTTTGGAGTCAGAAGGATCTGAATTTGAGTTCTCTGCATTTTTCTTTCTCTGTGGCTTAGGAAAACTTCTTAACCCATTGTTTAGTTTTGCCTTTTCATTGGTATAATTTGGATTTACATTCTACCTCATTTTGTTATTGTGATAGTGTTATAATAGTTACATATAAAATTATGTACTAAATTATTTATGTTCAACTTGTTTCTACCACTACCATCTAAGGCTTTGAATTCTTTTCCTAGTTAAATTTGCCATGAAGAAGATCAAGCAATATTTAGAAGGCAGAAGGGTATCAAAAACTATTACTCTTAGAAGATCACAGTGATAAAATATAGCAACTGTGTCTTATTTCTTTTCTTTCTCTTCTCTGTTCTATTTCCACTTTGTTTTCCAGAGATGGAAGTTCTAAGATTTCTCCATGACCTTCCCTTTGGAACCCCATCCTGTTGGCCAGGAAGCCATGTCTTCTGAGATTGAATTATGATTTCAAGTTATCTACCCATGCTAGTGCCTTAGATCAGAGCATGTAGTGACTGTATTTAAGATTTCCAAGTCTCCTTTCCAAATCTTCTCTTTTCTAGGAACACATATTCATGTAGGCTTTAATTCTCATACTAATTTCTGTATTCTCTTAACCCTTGTTTCCTTTACAAAACTTTGAACTGAAGCAATCACTTTACCACAGGGCCCCAAATTTGTACAAATGGCAAATATTATTAATTTTTATTAGTTTCTACTGTATTCTAATTCCACATACTTGAGATTTTTCCTAGAACTTTGAAATGATTGTTTCTTTTTTCTTCTAGCTATTTATCTTAGACAGTCTACATATTAGCAAAAGAAAACTATTTTTCTCAGCATCCTGGACTCCCACCACTTGAGTCCTTGTTCCAAAGAACCTTCCAGAAAATCAAAACATAAAACAAAATCATCAAAAAGACAATTCCTTCCCCATTCCCTGAAGATGGTGGAATAGAGGATTTCCCAGTGTGCTTCACCCATTTGGATGGAACAAAATAGTGTGTAGAGAATCACCTGTGAACTTTTATTCAAGAAGAAACAGAAATTGAATAGAAAAATAAAGGACCCTTCAGATGCCAGGGAGGAGAATGTGACAGGCAGCCCATGTGGCAGGATCTGGCTGCAAACTGTGAGTTAAACCCCAATATGAGAGAGAAGGAGAGATTGTGCCTCTGTTATCCACTTTTCTTTTCTTTTATTAAATCATAGCTGTGTACATTAATGCAATCATGGGGTACAATGTGCTGGTTTTATATATAATTTGAACTATTTTCATCAAACTGGTTAACATAATCTTCACCGCATTTTCTTAGTTATTAAGACATTTATATTCTACACTTAGTAAATTTTACACGTACCTTTGTAAAATGCACTGTGGGTGTGGTCCCACCAAAAACCATCCCCCATGCATTCTCCCCCCTCACCTCCCTTCCATCTCCTTCTCCCCTTTCCCCTTCTTCTTGGGCTATAATTGGGTTATAGCTTTCATAACCTATGAAACTATATGTTTCATAGTAGGGGTGAGTACATTGCACACTTTTTCTTCCATTCTTGAGATACTTTGTTAAGAAGAATATGTTCCAGCTCCATCCATGTGAACATGAAAGAGGTAAAGTCTCCATCTTTCTTAAGGCTGCATAATATTCCATGGTGTATGCATACTACAATTTATTAATCCATTCATGGGCTGATGGGCACTTGGTCTTCTTCCATGACTTAGCAATTATGAATTGGCTGCAATAAACATTCTGCATCTTTGTTATAAAGTCATTTTGGTCTTGTGGATAATACACCTAGTAGAATTGTAGGATCAAATGGCAGGTGTAGTTTTAGATCCCTAACTGATCTCTAAACTCTTTCCAAAAGGAACAAATTAGTTTGCATTCCCCTCAGCAGTGCAGAAGTGTTCCCTTTTCTGTTCCATACATCTATCTCTCTGTTTTTGTGCAAGTACCATGCTGCTTTGATCACTACCAATTTATAATATAGTCTGAGGTCTGGTAGCATGACTCCACCTGCTTTGTTTTTATTGGGATTTTGTGATGTGGGCTAATCTTACTGGAGTTAGATGATATCTCAAAGTGGTTTTGATTTGCATTTCTCTGATGATTAAGGATGATGAGCATTTTTTCATGTGTCTGTAGGCTGTGTGCCTGTTTTCTTCAGAGAAGTTTCTCTTCAAGTCCCTTGCCCACCCTGAGATGGGATCACTTGTTCTTTTCTGGCTAATACGTTTGAGTTCTCTGTGGATTCCGGTTATTAAACCTTTGTCAGAGACATAATCTGCAAATATCTTCTCCCATTATGAGGGCTGTCTGCTTGCTTTACTTATTGTGTTCTTGGCTGTGCAGAAGTTTTTTAGTTTGATCCAATCCCAGTAATGTAGGTTTGATGCTGCTTCAATTGCCCCAGGGGTCCACCTCATAGTATATTTGCACAGACCGATTTCTTCAAGAGTTTTCCCTGCACTTCCAGTATTTTTATAGCTTCATGTCTTAAGTTTAAATCTTTAATCCAGTGAGAGTCTATCTTAGTTAATTGTGAAAGGTGTGGATCCAGTTTCAATCTTCTACAGGTCACCAGCCAGTTTATCCAGCACCATTTGTTAAATAGGGAATCTTTTCCCCACTGAATGTTTTTAATTGGCTCATCAAAGATCAAATAACAGTAAGTGTATGGGTTCATCTCTTGGTTCTCTATTCTGTTCCATACGTCCACTTCTCTGTTTTTGTGCCAGTACTATGCTGTTTTGATCACTATCGATTTATAGTATAGTCTGAGGTCCGGTAGCGTGATTTCTCCTGCTTTGTTTTTATTTCTGAGTAATGTCTTGGCTATTTGAGGTTTTCTCTGATTCCATATAAAATGAAGTATTTTTTTGAGATCTTTAAAGTGTACAGTGAAGCTTTAATGGGGATTGCATTAAAATTGTATATTGTTTTGGGTAGTATGGGCATTTTAACAATGTTGATTCTTCCCAGCCATGAGCATGGTATGTTTTTCCATTTGTTAACATCTTCAGCTATTTCTTTTCTTAGAGTTTCATAGTTCTCTTTATAGAGATATTTCACATACTTTGTTAGGTAAATTCCTAAATATTTCATCTTCTTTGGCACTACTGTGAACGGAATAGAGTCCTTGACTGTTTTTTCAGCTTGACTATTGTTGTTATATATAATGGCTACAGATTTATGAGTGTTGATTTTGTAATCCAAGACTCTGCTGTATTCCTTGATCACTTCTAAGAGTTTTGTAGTAGAATCCCTGGTGGTTTTGAGATATACAATCATATCATCTGCAAAGAGTGAAAGTTTGATCTCCTCTGACCCTATATGAATACCCTTTATTGCCTTTTCTTGCCTAATTGTGATGGTTAAGACTTCCATTTACAATGTTGAAAAACAGTGGAGACAATGGGCAACCTTGCCTGATTCCTCATCTGAGTAGAAATGATTTCAATTTAACTACATTCAATACGATATTGGCTGTGGGTTTACTGTAGATGGCCTCTATCAGTTTAAGAAATTTCCTTTCTATACCAATTTTCTCAAGTGTTCTGATGATGAAAGGATGCTGGATATTATCAAAAGCTTTTTCTGAGATAGAAAAATTGAGAGAATTATACAGTTTTATGCCTGGCGGGAGAGTGCCATGGCACACTAGCAGATCCTCTCTGGGGAAGGAGTTCCTGTTTTAGAGTCTCTCTTGTGGGATAAAATAGGAGGAGATCTGAACTCTGCTCGCTTGTTTGTAGAAAGTATACTGTGAGCTATTCTCATGTGGGAGGGGACTCCCATTCACTTGGCAATGGATTTTGTACCCATTGTTTGTTTCCTTGGGGTTGCAGCTCACCTCAGCAGGGTTGATGTGAGTTCTTCAACCTTCTCTCTTGGCTCAGTTCCAAACCATCAGCTTACTTGCTAAACTTCTGTCCTTTAACTCTCCTTCTGGATAGGAGCCTGTGTGGAAAACAGTCTCCAGTTGGCCTTCTTGCCTCTGCCTCACTGTGATCCACTTTCAACTGGGAAAGCATGCCACCTAGGCCAAGTGGGAGCACCTGGCCCCTTCCAATCCCTGGGGTTAACATGGGGAGAGGCTGGGAGACTGTGAGAAGGAAAGGCCCAGGGAAGTGTTCCAGGCATTTTCCCAGACCCCAGACTGAATAGGAAGATGCCATTCCCAATCTTGGCTCACACCAAGCTAGGTGGAATTTGCCAACCTAGCAGCAGCAGCCACCAGGGACGTTATATATTTCCAGGCTGTGGATTGGAGTTCTGAGTCTGGAGTAGGGGAGTGGCCCCAAAGACAGAACTGAGAGGTGAGTGTGAAATGCCCTTCAGCCTTGGTCACTGGAATTGGCCTCTCCCCATCTATGGGACAAGAGTGAGAGGGTATTTCCTGGTGAGCTGTTGTTTTGCCAGGTAGTAATTTTTAGTTCTGGATGGCTTTGTAATCTAAAGCCTGTCTGTGTGTGACTTTTCTGAGTGACCCAACTCTCC
Organism: Nycticebus coucang; assembly: GCF_027406575.1. NCBI lineage: Eukaryota > Metazoa > Chordata > Mammalia > Primates > Lorisidae > Nycticebus > Nycticebus coucang. The sequence goes on from NC_069793.1 coordinate 12,528,042, forward strand.
TTTGGTCAGGATGGAATTGTGAGCCCTTCCAGTTTTAAGGAGTGAGGGGATTGTGGGTCCCAAACCTGCTCACTTAGACTAGATATTTGGGTTGTCCCTTTCTTCCCATGCAGGGAACTTGGTACAATGACGGTTTCTCATTATACTGCCATAATTCCAGACATTTGGTGACTTTCTACTGGACTCCTGGTATAGCTGGTTCCTGTTTCTGCTGACTCAAGTGTGGACTTGCCTAGTGCATCTTTGCCCACTCTGTCCCCCTCAAGCTGAGAAAGGAACCCAAACCAATGAGTATTCTATAGCATAGCTCATTGCTAGGAACACCAGAGAGCAAGCTCTGCTGGTTCTGAAGAGTAAGAGTGAGGCAGGTTCCACATCTGCTTGCCTGGACTACATGCTTGAGTGGCCCTTCCCTTCCCATGTGGGGAATTTGGTTCAGTGGTAATTTTTCTGCTCCTCATCCAGGCCTAATATCAGACAGCTGGCAACTGTTTTCTAGGTCCTTGTTAGAATTGGTCCTTGTGCCTACTGTCTTTTTTTTATTGTTTGGGATTCATTGAGGGTACAAAGAATTAGGTTATACTGGTTGCATTTGTTAAATAAAGTCCCTCTTATAATTACCTGAGAGGTATGCCATACACCATGAACCCCATCCCCCTCCCTCTCTCCCTCTCCCTGCTCCCTTATTCTCCTACCTCACCCCTTGTATTAGCTCATCTACTGCCTTCATATTCCTTGTGCCTACTGTTAAAGGACCCGAGTGTGTGATTTCCTGGCACAGATCTGCCTGACTTCATCCTCCCTCAGAGGCTGAATGTGGAACAAAAATCACTGGAGTGTCTCATAACGCAGCCCATTTCTTGAAACACTGGAGAGCTTCACTGGGTAAACAAATATTAATAAACCCTACTGTTGTCACCACAGCCAGCTCTTACCATGTACTGGCCTGGAGCTCAATGTGCACAACCCAAAATCTATTAACACAAGTGCTCTTGGGAAGGAGATCAGCCTCTTGTGACTTCCAATATAGACACAAAATCAAATATCATCTGATCCTCTCAATAGATATAGAAAAAGCATTGATAAAATTCAGCATCCTTTTCTAACAAGAACACTTAAGAAAATAGGCATAGGTGGCACATTTCTTAAACTGATTGAAGCCATCTATGACAAAACCATAGCTAACATCTCATACTGAATGGAGGAAAACTAAAAGCTTTTCCACTTAGAACTGGAACCAGACAAGGATGTTCTCTATTAGCACTACTGTTCAACATAGTTATGGAAATTCTAGGCAATGCAATCAGGCAAGAGAAGGATATGAAGAGGATCCAAATGGGGGCAGAGGAGGTCAAACTCTCACTCTTTGCTAATGATATGATGTTAAATGTAGAAAACCAGAGAGAGTCAACCATAAAAATTCTGGAAGTGACAGGAAATACAGTAACATATCTGGGTATAAAATCAATGTCCACAAATCAGTAGCTTTTATATATGCCAATAACAGCCAAGTTGAGAAGGAAATGAAGAACACAATTGCCTTCATAGTAGCTTCAAAGAAAATGAAATACCTGGGAATATACCTAACCAAAAAAAAAAAAAAATGGTGTAGGAGCACTACAAAGAGAATTATGAAAGCCTAAGAAAAGAAATAGCAGAAGACATTAACAAATGGGAGAACATGCTATGCTGTTGGCTGGGAAGAATCAACATTGTTATAATGTCTATTCTACCCAAAGCAATCTACAGATTCAATGCAATGCCATTAAAATACCAACACCATACTTTGAAGATTTGGAAAAAATAGTTCTTCATTTGGTATGGAACCAGAAAAAACCCTGTAGAGTCAAGGCTATTCTTAGTAATAAGAACAAAGTTGGAGGCATCACTCTATCAGACTTTAGATTGTATTACAAATCTACAGTGATAAAAACAGCATGGCTTTGGCACAAAAGTAGAGACATAGACATATGGAACAGAATAGAAAACTAAGAGATAAAAGCAGTCTTGTATAGCCTCTGATCTTTGAAAATGAAACAAGAGCATACACTAGGGGAAAAGAATTCCCTATTCAACAAACGCTAGGAGAACTGGATAACTACATGTAAAAGACTGAAACTGGACCCACACCTTTTGCCCCTTACAAAAATTAACTCAAGATGGATAAAAGACTTAAATCTAAGGCACTAAGTGATAAAAATCCTAAAAGACAAAGTATGGGAAAAACTCTTGAGGATGTTGGCCTGGGGAAAGAGTTAATAAAGAAGGTTTCCATGGCAATTACAACAACAAAAATAAACAAATGGAACTTACTTAACCTGAAAAGCTTCTGCACATATAAGGACACAACAATTGAAGCAAAAAGACAACCTTCACAATGGTAAAAGATATTTTCATATTATGAATCTGACAAAAGGTTGATAAGTAGAATCTACCAATAACTCTAATCAACAAAAAGAGCATACAATCCCATCTACCACTGGCAAGAGATATGAAGAGAACCTTCTCTGAGGAAGACAGACTAATGGGTAAGAAACATTTGAAAAAATGCTCATTGTCCCTAATCATCAAAGAAATGCAAAATATAGGGGTATATAGCACACTTTTGGGGTGCAGGACATAACTACAAAAGGGAGTCTATCTAACAAATTTAAATATTGTAACTTGGTTGTTTGTACCCTCACATTAACCTGAAATAAAAAAAAAAGAAATAAAAAAAAGCTACCCTGAGATATCACCTAACCCTAATTAAAGTAGCCTATATCTCAAAGTCTCAAAGCTGCAGATGCTGGCATGGATGTGGAGAGAATGGAACACTTTTACACTATTGGTGGGACTGCAAATGAATACAACTTTTTAAGAAGGAAGTATGGAGAAAACTTAAAGAATTTAAATTAGACTTCCCATTTGATCCTGCAAACCCACTTCTAGGCATCTATCCAGAAGAAAAAAAAATCATTTTATCATAAGGACATTTGCACTGGATCGTTTATCACAGCTCAATTTACAATCACCAAAATGTGGAAATATCCTAAATGCCCACCAACCTAGGAATGAATTAACAACCTGAGGTATATATATACCATGGAATATTATTCAGACATTAAAAAAGATGGAGACTTTACATCTTTTGTATTAACCTGGATGGAGTTGAAACATTCTTCTTAGTAAAAGTATCACAAGAATGGAGAAGGAAATATCCAATGTACTCAGTACTAATATGAAGCCAGTAGATGATTTAATACATGCCCAAAGAAGAGAAAAATCAATTCAAGGTGGAAGGTGGGAGAATGACTGAGTAGGAAGAGGGGAGGGGGGAGGGAGATGGGTCTGCTCCCACTTAATAGGCACAATGTGAGGATTTATGATACACCTCTTGGGGGCTGACACAATTATAAGAGTGACTCTACCTAACAAATGCAAACATTATAACGTAACCCTCACATTAACCTGAAACAATAATAAGAAAGGACGTTAAACAAATATCTCACACTCAGTATGTTCAAAGCAAACTCATTGTCTTCTTCTGTAAACCAATTCGATTAATGATCTTCCCTGTATCAGTATCTACAGGGAAGTATCAAATCATACCTTCTGTTAGTTTAAACCCACACTTGGGCATTATCTTTAATTTCTTTCACACTCCACCCCCAAACAGGATATTCAATTGGTATCCCTCAAATCTAAAATAATTACTTTTACCACCTTCACTCCACATCTTACCAACCTTGTTGAAGTCTTACCTCAATTTCTTTTTTTCTTTTTTTTTTGTAGAGACAGAGTCTCACTTTATGGCCCTCGGTAGAGTGCCGTGGCCTCACACAGCTCACAGCAACCTTCAACTCCTGGGCTTAAGCGATTCTCTTGCCTCAGCCTCCCGAGTAGCTGGGACTACAGGCGCCCGCCACAACGCCCAGCTATTTTTTGGTTGCAGTTTTGGCCGGGGCCGGGCCCGAACCCGCCACCCTCGGCATATGGGGCCGGTGCCTTACTGACTGAGCCACCGGCGCCGCCCTTACCTCAATTTCTTAAGAAGCTTTCTAAAGGACTCCTTGGCCACCTTCATTCTTTTCTCAACCCAGCAGCGAAAGTGATACTCTTAAGCCAGACTATAACAAGCTCTGTTCATCAAACAGTATAATAACTCCAATTTCACCAATAGTAAAAGCCAAAATCCTTACAGTGGCTTACAAAGCCCTAAGTTATCAGGCTCCTCATTTTTCTGACCTCCTCTACTACTATTGCTGTGTCTCACTTTGCTCCAAATATACTGGCCACACTTTTCTAGGAACACTCCAGGCACATCAGACATGAAAGACTTGGTTCTGGCTGTTTCCCGTCCTGTAACGTTCATTCCCCCTGTATCTGTGCAGCCCAAACTGTAACTTTTTCAAGTCTTTGCTGTCATGTCACCATGGTAGTTGGAACAGCTGGTCACAGCTTTTTATTTCAGGCAATGATAATATCTTGTTACATTCTTATATGGTCTCATAGTGGTTGCTTTATGCTTCCTGCCTCCTTAATTTGGAACTTGACCATTTTATTTGTTTTGGCTGAGATTTTGACAGACATGGCCCATGCCAAGACGTGAACTGTTCTTGGGTGATTAGATTTGTCCTCTTGTGTTTCTGCCTTTCATAAAGAGAATATGCTTCTAGTAACCACTAGTCCAGGTGTCCTCAAACTTTTTAAACAGGAGGCCAGTTCGCTGTCCCTCAGACCATTGGAGGGCCGGACTATAGTTAAAAAAAAAAATCTATGAACAAATTCCTATGTACACTGCACATATCTTATTTTGAAGTAAAAAAAACAAAATGGGAACAAATACAATCACACCACCGCATGTGGCCCGCGGGCCGCAGTTTGAGGACCCCTGCAGCTAGTCTAAGGAGAATAAGAAATATGTGAAGATTGAAGCCAAGTCTGCCTAGTTCTAGCCTAGATCAGCTGAATCTCTGTCACCTCTGCATGGGTAGAAATAAATGCTAACAGTTGTATGTCACTGGGTTTTATGGTGGTTTGTTATAGAACAATAGATTAATAATAGTCTTTTTTTTTCAGTGAGTTCTAACTCAACTATCCAGTTTTAAATGATAACAGATATCTCTTCCCCACTTTCCCAGAAATTCTAGTTTCCCTTAATCTTTTCTTTTTGAAAATGGGACTTAATGTTTACTTTATTTTTAAATTTTAGATTAATATGAGTGTACAGGTGATTAGTTTAGTTTCCCTTAATCTAGTCTCTTTATTCTTCTGTGCCCTTACCATCTTTCTCACACACTACCCCCTATTAGACAAAAAGCTACCTAAGGACTAGGATATTTTTTTTTTTCTTTTTCTGTTGTGTCTCAGGTACCTAAAACAGTGCCTAACTGTGTTTATTGAGTATTTATTGAATACTTGATAAACATTGTTTGAATAACCAAACTTCGAATGTGATATTGTAATGACTTTTACTCAGGATTTTGTCAGGGGCAATGGCTCATCACCCATTATAAGATTCTTCTTTTGGAATATTCTCCTTTAAGGACAATGGCACATTACTTGCCATACTTTCAGACATGAATAGAATTTACTTTAGAAATTGCTGTTCAATTATATCACATTCTTTTTGGATTAATAGAACATAAACATTTCATTTTTTCCCTACACATGTTCTCTATATCCCAATATTTCCTCAGCAATCATACTCTCCTATTTTTTCTTGCTCACTGGCAAGATAAATGCCATATGAAGGGGTTAAATGGTCACCAACCATTTTAGGTTTTCCATTGTTCCCCATATCCAAGTAGGATGTAATAAGTGGCCCTTTAACAGGATAGACTGTTATTATGAAAGAATGTTAGGGGTAAGAATATGAAAGTTCTTTTATATTGATATGTTCTTTTTCAACAACTAGATGAAAGAATTGAGCTCCTTGAGAACCGAGATTGTGCATTATTCTAACTCTGGCACACTGCTTAGCTCAGAAGCAGTCATTAAATGTAATGAATAAATTAATGAACAACGAATCAGGGATTAGATTATTTACTCACATGCCAAGATCCCCAAATTGGGTATCCTGAAAATGCTATAATAGGAAGATACACTTTTCCAAATGCCACAATTTGAGAGCCAACCAAATACAACCAGAGTACTCCTATGCTGAGAATCATCAAGCCAGTCATTATTTGTATGACCTAGAAGAAAAGAACACCATCATTACTCTTTTAGTCTAACCTTTGAAAGGGACACAAGAAAAAAGCAAGATGGATAAGTGTCACAGCCCACCGCTGCTACCGCTTGTCAGGGCCTGGGACTGGCCAGGTCTCGGACAGGTTTAACTAGGTTCCTGACACAGACTGCTAAGCTACCTTGCTCAAGAACAATTTCTCTTAGATGCCTGAGGGCTATCTACTTATGCAGGGGTGGGGGGAGGAGAGATACAGAGAGAGAGACTTAGAGAGAGTAAAGCAGTCTTGGAATAGATAGATCTTAGTCTTTAGTAGAGCTTGGTAATCTTCAGCAGAGAGACGCTGTGCTGGCATTCTGCAGGCAGGAGAGGAGACAGAGTCAGAGTAAGCGGGTCAGTGATAGAATGCACATCCTCTGACAGCCTTCTCTTCCAGCCTAATATAAGGCTTATCTTGTGCCTCTCAACACTACAGAGGTAGAGATTGCCAATTCACCAATGCTCTCATCTCATGAGCTCTCATGCTTGGTAGGAGAGCTAAATCCTTCTCCATGCCCTTTTCACCACAGTGTTCCATTATTGAGCTGTACAGGTATTTCTTATAACTCTCACTCCTAGCCATAGGCTATACAGGTTGCTACAGAGAAGGAAGGTTATGACCTAACCTTCCTGAAAGTAGAATTTCAGGTTTATTGATATTTAACTCAGATTAGGAGAATTTTTTATAATTTTGAGAGCAGTTTGTAGCTACTATGACTATGTATATTTCCAGTAAAATTATAGTAGGAGCCTGTTTATCTGAGGTCATACAACCTGAACCCAGGACCCCAAAAGAATTGATCTTCTTCAAGACTTAGTACTTGTGTGGTCAACAATCCTTGATCTGAATGGTCAACAATTTTTGCCATAGATCAACAATCATATCCTGCATGTTATAATAGCTCTTATATTCTACAGGTGACTGGATTTGGTATTTCTGACCTTACCTACCCTTCTCTTATCCTACCAAACATGGGGTTTGGACCTTTAGTTTTGTTTTGCACACTCTATACCATCTGTAACTGTGATTTGTATCAGTCTTGGACCCTTTATAAATAAAAATAAAAAAAGATAGCAAACCTTTGGGATCCTTGGTTTTCTGTAACTCTTCCAAGGGGTCATTATATGGTGTGAGGGTATCAGATAATTTCTGCCCAGTGAAATCATAGGTTAGCTATGGTAGTATCTGGGCCATAGGAGGAGGACTTTTCTAAGATGCTATGTAGAGCCTTCTAACATTTCACTGTAGTGCCTTTCAGTTGGTTGTCAAATAGATGTTTTTCAGGTGTGCCTTTTTCTGCCACAGCTGAATGAGCCAATCTCCTGGCTTCTTCCATTCACACCCCCCACATAAACACACAAGTTAAGTCTGAAAAATTGAAGGACCTGTATTGGAGTTCAGAACATAGCACCTCTTACCTTACTGCAACCATATTTCTTCTACAATGCCTGGGGGCTCTTATAACCTTTTTCTCATAGATTGTCTTAACACACAGGACAACTTTGACTTAAAGTTTCTAAAGGGCTTCTTTCTGGTATGCGATTATGGGGTATGCCAAGAGTTGGTGGAAATACTCCTGTCACATATCACTCAGACCCTGAGGCCACATAGATCTATGTATATAGTGGTACTTATAACAGGCTGTGGCAGAGGGAGGAGGCAAGGGGAAATTTGGGTGGATAGGATTTTTCTCACTACTGCTGTACTATGAAGTTTCATCTTCTTGATCGGCACAATGGCACCTCTGAAGTCTGAGTTTAGTAAAGGATACAGGATTTAAAAAAAAACCTTATTTTTAAGTCATTATAGATTCACAGGAATTTTCAAAAATAGTAGAGAGAGGTCCTTGAATCCTGAATATAGAATCCACTAATGGTTACATCTTATCATAATACAATAGCACAATGAGGTAATTGACTCAGATATAATGTGTGTATATAGTTCTATGCCATTTTATCACATATTTATATTTTCATAACTACCACTATAAGATACAGAATCATTCCATCACCACAAAGATTTCCATCATGCTGTATCTTTATGATAACTCTCCCTTCCCCAATCTTTAACTTCTGGTATTCTTGTAGTCAATAATTTGTTTTCCATATCTACACTTTTTTTTTTTTCATTTTGAGAGTGTTTTATGAATGGAATAATTCAGTATGTACCTTTTGGGATTGGCTTTCTCCATTCAGCAGAATATCCTTAAAATCTATCAAGTTGTTTTGCATATTCATATAGCTTGTTCCTTTTTTATTTCTGAGTAGTATTCCATGATATAAATGACTATAGTTTGTTTAACAGTTCAGCTATTTAGTAGCATTTTGATAGTTTCCAGTTTGGGGGCCATGACAAAGATGCTGTGAATAGTAATGTATAGTTTTGTAGACATCAGTTTTCAGTTCTCCAGGAAAAATGCCCTGGAGTGCACTTGCTGAGTTTAATGGTAAGTATATGTTTAGTATATAAAGAATCTGTCAAACTCTTTCCAAAGTGGCTATATCATTTTTGTGTTCTAAATAGCAATGTAAGAGAGATCCATTTTCTCTACATTGTCTCCAGTATTTGGCATTGTTAGAATTTCTCATTTTAGTTGTTACATTTTTTTTTCTGGATTAATATGATGGTACATATGATTAGGTTACATTGTTTGCATTTGTAAGGTAAAGTCCAAGTTGAAGTTGAGACTTTTATCCAGGAAGTGTGGGATATACCCCTATATTGTACCCATTAGGTGGGAACTTACTGAACTACCCCCAGCCCAGCTTCTTGAATTTAATTGTGTGTTTCTTTCATTTGGGCCTGTAGTTATTGATCTACTAGTTTTAACATAGAACTGAATACATGGGATGCTTGCTTTTCTATTCTTGAGATACTCTACTTAGGAGAATGTTTTCCAAATCCATCTGTGTAAATACAAAAGATGCAAAGTCTCCATCTTTTTTATGACTGAATTCCAGCACCTGCAGCTTTGGGACCTTGTGATGTGAGCTATTCTCACTGAGGTTAGGTGATATCTCACAGTGTTTTCAATCTGCATTTCTCTGATGATAAGGGATGATAATCATTTTTCATGTGCTTGTTGGCCATTTGTCTGTCCTTTTGGGAAAAGATTCTGTTCATGTCTCTTACCCAATGATTAATGGAGTTGTTTGTTCTTTTGTTGTTGATTTGCTTAATCTGGTAGATTCTGGTTATTAGCCCTTTGTCAGATTCATAACATGTGAATATCTTCTCGCATTCTGAAAGTTATCTATTTGCTTTGTTGATTGTGTCCTTAGATGTGCAGAAGCTTTTTAATGTGATCAGGTCCCATTTATTTATTTTTGTTGTTGCTGCAAATGCCAGTGGTGTCTTCTTCATAAATTCAGCTTTTCAGTTTAGTTGTTCTAATAGAGATGGCCAACCTGTGGCCCCCAGGCCATATGCTGATTTTGTTAAGACTTTTCTTTTTTCTTCTCTGTGGTGTCAGACATCATGAAAAGTATGCATGGCCTTTTTTTTTTTTTTTTTCTCTAATCGGCTTTCATTAGTCTTTGTCTATTTAATGTATGGCCCAAGACAACTCCTATCCTTCCACTATCAAGCAGAGAAAATAAAAGGTTGGATGGCCCTGCAAGACAGGTAGTCATATCTCATTGTGATCTTAGCTTGCATTTATCTGATGGCTAATGATGCTGAATGTCTTTCTACATGCTTATTTGCCACCTGTATATCTTCTGGTGGTTTTAAAATTGGATCATTTGTGTTTTTGTATACCGATGAGTTTTGAGAATTAAAAAAATATATTCTAGATATAAATCCTTTGTCAGATATGTGGTTTATAAGCATTTCCTCCCAGACTATAGCTTGTCATTCCATCTTTCTAACAGGGTCTTGCACAGAACAAAAGTACTTTAATTTTTAGAAGTTCCATCAATTTATAGGTACCAAATACTTTCTCCTATGCTTACTTGCTTTCTTCTAAAAATGTTATAGGGGAGGCAGAGCATGATGGAAGATGGGAAGGACATTTAGCTCAGCTCTCCTGGAACAACAGGTGAGTGAGTGGGCTATATCATTCCCGGCATGAAATATTGGTGTAGAGTGGCAGTTTGGGGTGTGCAGCGAGTTGGTGGACTGCTGACTTGGAGTGTAATCTGGAGCTGCAGAGACTGCCAGGAAAGTTTTCGCCCCACAGCTGTAGTGGCTGTGGGGTGGCAGTGGTAGCAACCAGCCCCACCACAGAGGATTACAGTTCCCAGTTCATGGGGAAACTAGGTAGTATGTGGAAAGATGGGCGAAGTGTGGACTCCCGAGAGGAATTAGGTGGCCAGAGTGGGGTGCCATCTGGTGTGGCACCACCACCGTTAAGTGGCAGGAGAGATACTGAGACAGGAAAGATTCTGTCTTTCTGCTGGGGCCAGGCACAGCGATTTGAGTCTCAGCTGCAGACAGTCATCCTACACTGTGAACTGGCCCAGGGTATCCCGCACTTCATGGGAACTGTTGCAGGGAGAATTTGGGAAATCTGCCTGTGAAGATTTTTTGAGATTGGTGGAATCAGCAGTTCTGCGAGGTCTAGGCGTTAAGCCGGTAATCAGGCTAACACCAAGAACATTTAAGCCGGGAGATAGGTATAAACCTGGAAACCACTCACGGCACCACCTGGTGTCCAGAAAGTATATTGCAACATAAATATATTCCTACTAAAGTTGATCCCTACGGCATATATATAGTCTTATGTATATATAATATATATATATGTACATAATATATAATATATATTATATATATATATATAATTTTGTTGTTTTTTTTTTCTCTCTTTGCTTGTTCATTTTGCTTCCCCCACTTTCTTCTTTCTGGTAGGACTTATTGTTAAAGTTTAAAAAATTATTATTATTATTTTTTCCTCTGCTCCCCCCCGGCCTTTTTTGACAGAGTTTCACTATGTAGCCCTTGGTGGAGTGCTGTGGCATTGCAGCTCACAGCAACGTCTAACTCTCTTGGGCTGAGTGGTTCTCTAGCCTCAGCCCCTCAGGTGGCTGGGGCTGCAGGTGCCCACCACAGTACCAGCCTGTTTTTTTGGTTGTGGTTGTCATTGTTGTTTGGCAGGCCCTGGGCTGGGTTCAAGCCCGCCAGCTCTGGTGTGTGTGGTTGGTGCTCTGGCCACTGGGCTATGGGCACTGAGCCCTCCCCTTCCTCTTATGGTTGCTGAGAGTGCATACATCAGGCTATTCAAGTTTTTTTTTTTTTTTTGTGTGTGTGTATGTGTGTTTGTTTTTGTTTTTGATTGTTTGTTTGTGTGTCTGATTGGTTTTCTGTTTGTCTATTAGTTTGTTTTGTTTCAATGTGCCTGTGTTCTGCTAAAACCTCAGGTTGGCTATTTTTCCTAACTCCACTTTTTACATTCAACAAGTGCAAAGGAGAGTGGGGGATAATAGCCAACTGAAGCCAGCTTTCAACAGAAGCTCCCATCCAGAAGGAGAGATAATGGCCAGAAAGAACCCAACGAAGCTGAAGGGTGGGCACCAAGCTGAGAAGAGACCGATAATTACATGTCTTCTCTGCTGAGGCAAACTGCAACTCCAAGGAAATAAATTTCAGGTACAGAACCCACCCCAAAGGATGAGGATGCATGTCTGTCCCCTCCCCCAAGAGAGTTGCTTGCTTGCTTGCTGTGATATCTCTACTAGTCAGTGGTGAACTGAGGTCCTCTTCTCTCACCCCGCAGGAGTGAGTTGTTGGAAGCTGGGACTCCTTCTCCAGAGTGTCCCTGCTGTGAGGCTGGGCATTCTCTTGTCTGGCATGAAGGCTGAACAAATATTTTCCCTGCCACTTTGAACTACCAGTCCACTCTTCCCCCTGGCTTGGCAGTCTAGATGTCCAACACCTGCAGAGACCAGAACATTCATGGTTCTTAGGTAAGCCTGGGCATTGCATGGTCTGAGATAGTGGAACTACACTATAACTGTGAATCCAGTAACAGTGCAGAAAGGGGGGAAGGTGTCTGGCTTGGCTCTGAGAAAGAGCAACTCAGCAGGGGAGGCTCAGGAACAACTGAAGTGTGGGAACCGAGTGGAGACACCTCCCACCTAGCAGCAGCATTAATAGAGCGATCCCGCTAGGGTCAAATTTCAGAGAGACACCTCCCCAATTTTGTGGACTGCCGGAGGGAGCAAGATTTAGCATTGCAGAGATACTAGAGGAGCAGAGTGGCTGGGGCAGAGGCACGGTCTCTGAGGGTGAAAAACATTTGCTGCTTTTTTGACCTCTGGTTTGGAACTAGCTCTGGTGGAACACTCCCCAGTTTCCATCAAGCATCCAAGGTAATCAGACTTCAACTCCCACAGCCAGCTGGTGGCAAAGGGTGGTCGCTTTGGCTGACAAGGCATTGATTTCCCTTTGACTCTGGCAGGCCCAAATCTCTGGTGCATTTGCTCATTGGAGGGAACTGAGCCACAGTCCTGTGGGGCTACCAGTGCCTGGATGTGATGGAGGTGCAGGGTGGGGAAGGTGACACCAGCCTCCCTGGACTATTTTGCTGGGTGGGTCTTTCTGACTCCACAGAGCACCAGAGTGAGTTACACTTGAGCTGATAGGGGACCCCTGCTGCCTAGATGCTGAAGACCTTTTGAACTCTCCCACCTGATCAGTGATTGTGTGGACTGGGACAATTGGTTTGAAACATTTGACCTGGGCCAATCACGCCAGGACCCACTAATTTTGTACCCTGGTTGTGTTGTTGTGGGAGTGTGGGATTCTTCTCTTCCAGTTCTCACCTGTGTGTGTGTGTGTATATGTGTGTGTGTGTGTGTATGTGTGCTGTTTTAGTTGCTTACATATCTCCACAGCTGAGATTTCAGCCCAAAGCCACTGATTCACTATTTGGACAGAGACTAGCTGAATACAGGTCAGAGTCATCTAGCCCTACCACACCAAGCAGGTACCCAGAGTTTCAGGCTGTAGTACTGAATGGGACCTTTGTAAAGTTCCAGGGTAAAAGCTACAATCACCAGTCCCAGTTCCTTAGTAAAGGGCTGGTTAATTACAACCCCAGCAGCCCTCAATTCAATTTCTCTACTAGGTGTATATCTAAAGGACCAAAAATCACTTTATAACAAAGATATTTGCACCAGATTGTTCATCGCAGCTCAATTCATAATAGCAAGTCATGGAAGAAGCCCAAGTGCCCAATGATCCATGAATAGATTAATAAATTGTGGCATATGTATACCATGGACTACTATGCAGCCTTAAAAAAGATGGAGACTTTACCTCTTTTACATTTACACGGATGGAGCTGGAACATATCCTACTTAGTAAAGTATCTCAAGAATGGAAGAAAGAATATCCAGTGTGCTCAGTACATTTATGAAACCAATTTACAATCACTCACTCTTTCATATGAAGAATAGATCACAACTATGACCTAGGATGAAGGAGGGAGGATGGAGGGTTGGGAGAGGAGGAAGGTGTCAGATCGAGGGAGGATGAATAGTGGGATCACACCTATGGTGCATAATGCAAGGGTACATGTGAGATCTATTAAGTATAGAGTTTAAGTGTCTTAACACATAATTAAGTAAACAAGATGAGGTATATATTAACCAGTGTGATGTAAATGCTTCTAATTCTATATGAAATCAGTACATTGGGGGGCAGAGGCAAGATGGCTGACTGGAGCCAGCTTTCCACAGAGGCTCCCATCCAGAAGGTGAGTTAAAGGACAGAAGTTTAGCAAGTAACCTAGTGGACTGGAGCTGAGCCAAGAGAGAAGGTTGAAGAATGCACATCAACCCTGCTGAGGCGAGCTGAGACCCCAAGGATACAAAAAAAGGTACAAAATCCATTGCCAAGCAGATGGGAGTCTCCTCCCCCATGAGAATGGCTCACAGTACAGTTTCTACAAACAATCAAGCAGAGTTCAAAAGTCCTCCCATATTATCCCACGGGAGAGACCCTCTAAAAACTGGACCTACTTCCCATACTAGGGTGCCATGGTACTCTTCTGCCAGGCATAAAACTGTATAAAACTGTACATATTCTCTACCTGCAATTCTGAACTCGCAGCATTATCCTCCACTCTCACCCCAAGGTCTGGAAGCCTGTCCCCCATGGATTCCAGATTCTTGGGTATTTTCTCGAGAGGTATGAACAGGGCATGGACTGCTGCTGGTCAGTGCTGATTCTGCAGCCGGGGAGTAGGGAGAAGATGGTCAGCTGAGAGGGAACCATATAGGAGCGGCGGTGCCCCGAGGCACAGAGCAGCAGTCATGGCGGGAACAATAGGGCTCGCACCCCTGGGGATATTCCGGAGTCACATCCCCTGTCTCTCTGGGCAACCAGAGGAGTCCAGGCATCTTCTCTGGTGGCAGCCACTGGTGAAACAGATCTGGGACGGAAATGCAGGCCCCATGAGTACAGGGTATGCCTGAGGCGGTACCAGCCTGGGTGGAGCGCAGGGACTAGAATAAGCATGCGCAGAGCCAGCAGACTCTCAGGGTGGGGCTGACCCAGAGGACTGCCTTACTGAGCCTAAGATGCACCCAGCCTTCAGGGGATCACAGCTGAGACAAAGGCGGGCAGGCAGAGGCTGGAGCTAATAGCTGAGTGTGAGCCCTAACCGGCACCCCAACACAAACTGTAGCTGAGGCCAGGCAGCAGTACATACTGGGCCTGAGTCACAGTTTCTGTGAACTCAAACAGTGTCTGATTCACAGGGGTATACAGCTGGGACAGAAACAAATTCTGCGAAGTTGTTCTGTTCTGTTAGCAACATCAATCAGGGGTGGGGCTGGAACTGAGTGAATTGCCCCAGCCTTCATTAAGCAACCGAGGTTGTCAGGCCTCACTCCTCCTGCTGGCTACTGGCAGAGAGCAGTAGCCTGGCTGAGGAGACATAGATCTGCCTGTGAATCAGGCAGGTGCAATCCCCTGGAGCATCTGCTCATTCAAGGGAACCTGAAGGGTTATCAGTGACTGGGTATGACAGAGGTGCAAGGTGAGGAAGGAGGCATCAATCTTCCCAGACTAATTTATTTGCTGGGTGGGTCCTTCTGACCTCATGGAGCACCGGAGCAAATCATACTTGAGCTGTGAGCAGACACCTGCTATCTAGTTGCTGGAGACCTTTTGAAGTCTCCCACCTGAGACAGGTGCTTACTGAGACAATTGATTTGCATGTCTTGAACTGGGCCAATCACCCAAGGACTATCCAAGTGGTACCCTGAGTGTATGGTTGTGGGAAGATTTTGATTTCCCTTTTCCAATTGGTTTGGAAGGTTTGATTTCCTTTTCTCTGTGGGGGGGTGGGGTGACTTACTTCCTGGCATTTCTCCACATCTGAGACTTCAACCCAGAGTATCTGATTCACTAGGGTAGGAAAGAGATCAGCTGAAAACAAGACAGAGACACTTAGCCCCACCACACCAAGCAGGTCCCCAGTTTCTCAGGCTGTAGCACTATATGGGTCCTTGGCAAAGCTCCAGGGGAAAAGGTACAGACACCAGTCCCAGCTTTTGGGCAAAGGGCTGGATAGTCATTACTCCTGGAGGCCCCAACCCAGCTTCTCTTTATCTGCTCATCTAGTCAAAAGGTGTAAAATAACCATGGGGTGGAATCAGTGGAAAAACTCCGGTAACATGGATAACCAGAGTAGATCAACCCCCCAAAGGAAAGATATGGCAGACACACCTGAAGATCCCATTGATAAACAGATGGCCTAGATGTCAGAAATCAAATTCAGAATTTGGATTGCAAACAAGATTAATAGAATAGGGGAAAAGTTGGAATTAGAAATTTGAGGAGCATTTCAAAAGTTGTCTCAAGAATTCAATGAATTCAAAGACAAAAATCAACAAAGATTTTGACACATTGAGACAAGAATTTGCAGCCTCAAAGATCTGAAAAAATACAGTAGAATCCCTCAGTAACAGAATGGAGCAAGCAGAAAAAAGGATTTCTGACATTGAAGACAAAGCTTTTGAATGTTCCCAAACTCTCAAAGAGGAAGAGAAATGGAGAGCAAAAATGGATCATTCTCTCAGAGAGCTCTGGAATAATTTGAAGAAAACTAATATTCTCCTCATAGGAATCTCTGAAGGTAATGAAGTGGCTTCACAAGGCACAGAGGCTCTTCTTCATGAAATTATGAATGAGAACTTTCCAGGCATGCAAAGAGATTCTGAAATTCAGATAGCAGACAGTTTCAGAACCCCATCATGACTCAACCTGAATAAGACACCCCCCAGGCACATCATAATTAACTTCACTAAAGTTAATATGAATGAGAAAATTCTGAAAGCAGCCAGACATAGAAAACCATAACCTACAAGGGGAAGATGATGAGAATGACTGCAGATCTCTCTGCTGAAATCTTTCAAGCTAGAAGAGGGTGGTCATTGACTTTTAATCTCCTAAAACAAAATAAATTTCAAACCAAAATCCTGTATCCAGCTAAAATGAGTTTCATCTATGATGGAGAAATTAAATATTTTAATGATATTCACATGTTGCAGAAATTTGCCATAACTAAACCAGCTCTGCAGGATATTCTCAGACCTATCCTCCATATTGACCAGAGCAATTCTCCACCACAAAAGTAAACTCACTCAGAAACTTTTGATCAAATTCCAACTTCCACAGTGGTGAAAGGATTAAAATGTCCACTGGACTTTCAAAAAACTTGATACCCAAAATTCTACCAGGCTTATTAGTATTGTCAATTAATGTGAATGGTTTAAATTGTCCTCTAAAGAGGCACAGGTTGGCTGACTGGATACAAAAACTGAGGTCAGATATTTGCTGCATGCAAGAATCTCATTTTACCTTCAAAGATGAATATAGACTCAGGGTAAAGGGATGGTCATCTATATTTCAGGCAAATGGATATCAGAAAAAAGTAGGGGTTGTGATTCTATTTGCAGATACAATAGGCTTTAAACCAACAAAAGTAAGGAAGGATAAGAATGGTCACTTCATATTTGTTAAGGGTAACACTCAACATGATGAGATTTCAATTATTAACCTCAAATTAAAGGAAATAATTTAAAGGAATAGAAATTATTTCTTGCATCTTCTTGGAACACCATGGAATAAAAGTTGAACTCAGTAACAACAGGAATCTGCATACTCATACAAAAGCATGGAAGCTAAATAACCTTATCTTGAATGATAGCTGGATCATAGATGAGATTAAGAAGGAAATTACCAAATTTTTGGAACAAAATGATAATGAAGACATGAATTATTCGAACCTCTGGGATACTGCAAAGGCAGTCCTAAGAGGGAAATTTATAGCACTGCAAGCCTTCCTCAATAGAACAGAGAGGAAGTTAACAACTTAATGGGACATCTCAAGCAACTGGAAAAGAAAGAACATTCCAATCCCAAACCCATCAGAAGAAAATAAATAACCAAAATTAGAGCAGAATTAAATGAAATGGAAAACGAAAGAATTATACAACAGATCAATAAATCAAAAAGTTGGTTTTTTGAAAAGGTCAATAAAATAGATAAACCTTTGACTAAGCTAACCAGGATAAAAAGAGTAAAATCTCTAATTTCATCAACTAGAAATGGGAAAGACAAAATAACAACAGACTCCTCAGAAATTCAACAAATCCTTAATGAATATTACAAGAAACTTTATTCTCAGAAATATGAAAATCTGAAGGAAATTGACCTATAAGTTTGGAAGGACGTCACCTTCCAAGACTTAGCTAGAATCAAGTGGGAATGTTGAACAGGCCTATATCAAGTTCTGAAATAGCAACAACTATACAAAATCTCCCTAAAAAGAAAAGCCCGGAACCAGATGTCATCACATCAGAATTCTACCAAACCTTTACAGAGGAACTAGTACCTATATTACTCAACATTTTCCAAAATATAGAAAAAGAGGGAATACTACCGTGCACATTCTATGAAGCAAACATCACCTTGATCCCCAAACCAGGAAAAGACCCAACAAGAAAAGAAAATTATAGACCAATATCACTAATGAATATGGATGCAAAAATATTCAACTAGATCCTAACAAACAAAATCCAGCAACATATCAAACATATTATACACCATGACCAAGTGCATTTTATCCCAGTGTCTCAAGGCTGATTCAATATACGTAAATCTATAAATATAATTCATCACATAAACAAATTAAAAAACAAAGACCACATGATTCTCTCAATTTATGCAGAAAAAGCTTTTGATAATATCCAGTATCATTTCATGATCAAAACACTTAAGAAAATTGGCATAGGAGGGACATTTCTTAAACTGATAGAGGCCATCTACAGCAAACCCATAGCCAATATCGTATTGAATGGAATTAAAGTGAAATCATTTCCACTCAGATCAGGAACAAGGCAAGGTTGCCCATTGTCTCCATTGCTCTTTAACATTGTAATGGAAGTTTTAGCCATCACAATTAAGGAAGAAAAGGTGATCAAGGGTATCCATATAGGGTCAGAAGAGATCAAACTTTCACTCTTCACAGGTGATATGATTGTATATCTGGAAATCACCAGGGATTCTACTACAAAACTTTTCAAAATGATCAAGGAATATAGCAGTATCTCAGGTTAGAAAATCAACACTCATAAATTGGTAGCCTTTATATGTACCAACAATAGTCAAGCTGAAAAAACAGTCAAGGACTCTATTCCAGTCACAGTAGTGCCAAAGATGATGAAATATTTCATCTAACAAAGGACATGAAAGATCTCTATAAAGACAGCGATGAAACTCTAAGAAAAGAAATAGCTGAAGATGTTAACAAAGGGAAAGATATATCATGCTCATGGCTGGGAAGAATCAACATTGTTAAAATGTCCATACTATCCAAAGCATTATACGATTTTAATGCAATCCCATTAAAGCTCCACTGTCATACTTTAAAGATTTCAAAAAAAATAATACTTTGTTTTATATGGAATCAGAAAAAACCTCAAATAGCCAAGACATTACTCAGAAATAAAAACAAAGCAAGAGGAATCACACTACCAGACCTCAGACTACACTATAAATCAATAGTGATCAAAACAGCATGGTACTGGCAGAAAAACAGAGAGGTAGTTGTAAGAAACATACAGAGACGCAAGAGATGAACCCAGTTATTTGATCCTTGACAAGCCAATTAAAAACATTCAGTGGGGAAAAGATTCCATATTTAACAAATGGTGCTGGGTGAACTGGCTGGCAACCTGTGGAAGACTGAAACTGGACCCACACCTTTCACCATTAACTAAGATAGACTCTCACTGGATTAAAGATTTAAACTTAAGACATGAAACTATAAAAACACTAGAAGAAAGTGTAGGGAAAACTCTTTTTTATTTTATTTTATTTTTTTTTATTAAATCATAACTGTATACAATGATATGATTATGGGGCATCATACACTCACTTCATAAACCATTTGACACATTTTTATCACAGTGGTTAACATAGCCTTTCCGGCGTTATCTCAGTTACTGTGCCAAAAGGAAAACTCTTGAAGAAATTGGCTTGGGCGAATATTTTATTAAGAGGACCCCTCCAGGCAATTGAAGCAGCTTCAAAAATACACTACTGGGACCTAATCAAGCTAAAAAGCTTCTGCACAGCCAAAAACACAGTAAGTAAAGCAAGCAGACAGCCCTCAGAATAGGAGAAGATATTTGCAGGTTATGTCTCCAACAAAAGTTTAATAACCAGAATCCACAGAAAACTCAAACATATTAGCCAAAAAAGAACAAGTGATCCCATCTTAGGATGGGCAAGGGACTTGAAGAGAAAATTCTCTGAAGAAGACAGGTGCACCACCTACAGACATATGAAAAAATGCTCATCATCCTTAATCATCAGAGAAATGCAAATCAAAACTACTTTGAGATATCATCTAACTCCAGTAAGATTAGCCCACATCACAAAATCCCCAAACCAGAGATGTTGGTGTGGATGTGGAGAAAAGGGAACAGTTCTGCACTGCTGGTGGGAACGCAAACTAGTACGTTCCTTTTGGAAAGATGTTTGGAGAACACTTAGAGATCTAAAAATAGACCTGCCATTTGATCCTACAATTCCTCTACTAGGTATATATCCAGAAGACCAAAAATCACATTATAACAAAGGTATTTGTACCAGAATGTTTATTGCAGCCCAAGTGCAATAATTGCTAAGTCATGGAAGAAGCCCAAGTGCCCATCGACCCACGAATGGACTAGCAAATTGTGGTACATGTACACCATGGAATATTATGTAGTCTTAAAGAAAGATGGAGACTTTACCTCTATCATGTTTACATGGATGGAACTGGAACATATTCTTCTTAGGAAAGTATCTCAGGAATGGAAGAAAAAGTATCCAATGTACTCAGTCCTACTGTGAAACCAATTTATGGCTTTCATATGAAAGCTATAACACAATTATAACCTAAGAACATTTGGAAAGGGGAAAGGGGAAAGAGAGGGGATGGGAGGGGAGGGGGGAGGTTGGGTGGAGGGAGGGTAATTGGTGGGACTACACCTATGGTGCATCTTACAAGGGTACATGTGATACTTACTAAATGTAGAATATAAATGTCTTAATACAATAACAAAGAAAATGCCAGGAAGGCTATGTTAACCAGTTTGATGAAAATATTTCAAATTGTGTATAAGACCAGTGCATGGTGCCCCATGATTGCATTAATGTACACACCTATGATTTTATAAAAAAAAAGTACATTGTACTCCATAAATGCATTAAAGAATACATGATCTATGCATTTATGATTTAATAAAAAATAAAATAAAATAACCAGAAAAAAGTTATAATTTTACATTTTATATTTAAATCTATGTGTCGTAGATTTAATTAGTTAATTTTTGTGTAATGTGGTATATTTAAGTTTAAGTTTCACTTATTTTTATTTTTATTTTTTTGCCAGTGGCCATTTAATATCCATTGCTGAGAAGACTCTACTTCCTTCATTGAATTATTTTATTAAAAATCAGTTGACTGTGCTTTTGAGGCTATTGCTGGAGTGTTGTGTTCTGTTCTGCTTGTCTATGTATCTATTGTTATACCACTACCACATAGTGCTGATTAGAATAGCTATAGAATATCTTAAAATCAAGTACTATGATTTCTTCTTCTTTAGTCTTTTCCAACAATTTTTAGCTGATTTATTTCCTTTACCTTCCTATATACATTTTAGATAATCTTATCTAAATCTATAAACATGCTACTCTGACCCTATATGGATACTCTTGATCACCTTTTCTTGCCTAATTGTGATGGCTAAAACTTCCATTACAATGTTAAAGAGCAGTGGAGACAATGGCCAACCTTGCCTGGTTTCTGATCTGAGTGGAAATGATTTCAGAGTGATTTAAGAAATGTCCCAGGTGGTGCCTGTGCCTACAGGAGTAGGGCACTGGCCCCATATGCCAGAGGTGGCGGGTTCAAACCCAGCCCCAGCCTGAAACTGAAAATAAATAAATAAATAAATAAATAAAAGTCTTAAAGAAATGTCCCTTCTATGCCACTTAAGTGTTCTGATCATGAAGAAATGCTGGATATTATCAAAAGCTTTTTCTGCATCAACTGAGAGAATCATATGGTCTTTTTGTTTTTTTCCAGGGTTGGGTTTGAACCTTCCATCTCTGGCATATGGGGCCAGCACCCTACTCCTTTGTGCCACAGGTACCACCCCGGTCTTTGTTTTTAATTTGTTTATGTGCTGAATTATATTTATAGATTTATGCATATTGAACCAGCCTTGAGACCCTAGGATAAAACCCACTTGGTCATGGTGCATAATTTGTTTGATGTGTTGCTGGATTCTGTTAGGATCTTGTTGAATATTTTTGCATCAATATTTATTAGTGATATTGGTCTATAATTTTCTTTTCATCTTGGGTCTTTTCCTGGTTTGGGGATCAAGGTGATGTTTGCTTCATAGAATGTGTTGGATAGTATTCCTTCTTTTTCTATATTTTGGAAAAGGTTGAGTAATGTAGGTATTAGTCCCTGTTTAATGGTTTGGTAGAATTCTGATGTAAAGCCATCTGGTCCCAGGCTTTTCTTTTTAGGGAGATTTTGTATAGTTGATGCTATTTCAGAACTTGACATAGGCTTGTTCAACATTTCCACTTGGTTCTGGCTAAGTCTTGGAAGGTGGCGTGCTTCCAAGTATTCATCAATTTTCTTTAGATTTTCATATTTCTGAGAATAAAGTTTCTCGTAATGTTCATTAAGGATTTTTTTAATTTCTCAGGAGTCTGTTGTTATTTAGTCTCTGTCGTTTCTGATTGATAAGATTAGAGATTTTACTCTTTTTTTCCTGGTTAGCTTAGCCAAAGGTTTATCTATTTTATTGGCCATTTCAAAAAACCAACTTTTTGATTTATTGATCTGTTGTATAATCCTTTTGTTTTCAATTTCATTTAATTCTGCTCTAATATTGGTTATTTCTTTTGTTATGCTGGTTTTGGGATTGGAATGTTCTTCCTTTTCTAGTTGCTTGAGATGTCCCATTGACATTTTAATGTCTTCTCTTTCTGTTCTCTTGGGAAGGCTTGCAGTGCTATAAACTTCCCTCTTAGGACTGCCTTTGCGGTATCCCAGAGGTTCTGATAATTTGTGTATTCATTATCGTTTTGTTCCAAAAATTTGGTAATTTCCTTCTTAATCTCATCTCTGACCCAGCTATCATTCAGGATAAGGTTATTTAGCTTCCATGTTTTTGTATGAGTATGCAGATTCCTGTTGTTACTGAATTCAACTTTTATCCATGGTGGTCTGAGAAATCCAAGGAATAATTTATATTTCTTTAAATTTACTGAGGTTAGACTTGTGACCTAAGATGTGATTGATTTTGGAGTATGTTTCATAGGCTGATGAGAAGAATGTGTATTCTTGTTTTGTTTTGTTTTGATGAATGATGAAGTTTTGTTATGATGAAATGTTCTGTAGATGTCTGTTAAATCCAGGTGTTGAATGGTTAAGTTTAAATTTAAAATTTATTTTCTCAGCTTCTTATTGGAGGATCTATCCAACACTGCCCAAGAAGTGTTAAAATCTCTGACTATTATGGAGCTGGGGGAAATCCAGTTGTTCATGTCTGTTAGAGTTTCACTTATAAATTGAGGCACATTCTGGTTGGGTGCATAAATATTAATAATTGAAATCTCATCATATTGAGTATAACCCTTAAACAAATATGAAGTTACCATTCTTATCCTTCCTTACTTTTATTGGTTTAAAGCCTATTGTATCTGCGAATAGAATTACAACACCTGCTTTTTTCTGATTTCTATTTGTCTGAAATATAGATGACCATCCCTTTACCCTGAGTCTATATTTATCTTTTAAGGTAAGATGAGATTCTTGTATGCAGAAGATATCTGGCCTGAGTTTTTGTATCCAGTCAGCAAACCTGTGCTTCTGTAGAGAACAATTTAAGCCATTCACATTAATGGAGAATATTGATAAGCCTGGTAGAATTTTGGGTATCGAGTTTTTCGAAAGTCCAGTGGACATTTTTAATCCTTTTGCCACTGTGAAAAGTTTCTGAGTGAGTTTACTTTTGTTGTGGAGGATTGTGCTGGTCATTTTGGAGGATATGTCTGAGGATATCCTGGAGAGCTGGTTTAGTTATGGCAAATTTCTTCAACATGTGAATGTCATTAAAGTATTTAATTTCTCCATCATATTTAAAACTCATTTTAGCTGGATACAGGATCCTGGGTTGAAAGTTATTTTGTTTTCGGAGATTAAAAGTTGATGACCACCCTCTTCTAGCTTGAAAGGTTTCAGCAGAGAGATCTGCAGTCATTCTAATGTTCTTTGTAGAATTTAATAGATCTAATATCCTTTGTAGGTTATGTTTTTTTTTTACATGTGGCTGCTTTCTGAATTTTCTCATTCATATTAACTTTAGTGAATTTAATTATGATGTGCCTGGGGGATGTCTTATTTGGGTTGATTAGTGCTGGGTTTCTGAAGCTCTCTGCTATCTGGATTTCAGAATCTCTTGGCAAGTCTGGAAAGTTCTCTTTTATAATTTCATGAAGAAGAGCCTCTGTGCCTTGCAAAGCCACTTCATCACCTTCAGGGATTCCTATGAAGTGAATATTAGTTTTATTTCAATTATCCCAGAGCTCTCTGAGAGAATGAGCTGTTTTTGCTGTCCATTTCTGTTCCTCTCTGAGAGTTTGGGAGTGTTCACAAGCTTTATCTTCAATGTCAGAAATCCTTTCTTCTGCTTGCTCCATTCTGTTACTGAGGCATTCTACTGTATTTTTCAGATCTTTGAGGGCTGCAAATTCTTGTGTCAGTGTGTCAAAATCTTTGGTGATTTTGTCTTTAAATTCTTTGAATTCTTGAGACAACTTTTGAAATGTTTTGGAATTTCTAATTCAAACTTTTCCTCTATTCTATTAATCTTGTTTTCAATCCAAAGTCTGAATTTGATTTCTGACATCTCGGCTATCTGTTTATGAATGAGATCTTCAGTTGTGTCTGCTGTATCTTTCCTTGGTGGGGTTGATCTATTCTTGTTATTCATGCTACCAGAGTTTTTCTGCTCCTTCCGCCCCATGATTATTTCACACCATTTGACTAGATGAGCAGATAAAGAGAAGTTGGGTTGAGGGCTCTAGGAGTAGTGATTAACCAGCCATTTGCCCAAAAGCTGGGACTGGTGTCTATACCTTTTCCCCTGGAGCTTTGCCAAGGACCTATAAAGTGCTACAGCCATAGAAACTGGAGACCTGCTTGGTGTGGTAGGGCTAAGTGGCTCTGTCTTGTTTTCAGCTGGTCTCTGTCCTACCCTAGTGAATCAGCTTCTCTGGGTTGAAGTCTCACCATGCAGAAATACCAGCAATTAAGTCTCCCTACCCTCCACAGGCAACAATTGGAAAAGGAAAATCAAACCTTCCCACAACCACACACCCAGGGTACCACTTGGATAGTCCTCGGGTAATTGGCCCAGTTCAAGAGGTCCAAATCAATTGTGTCATTCAGCACCTGTCTCAGGTGAGAGAGTTCAAAAGGTCTCTGGCAACTAGATCGTAGGTCTGTTGGCAACCCAAGTATGACTTGCTCTAGTTCTCTGGGAGGTCAGGAGGACCCACCCAGCAAATAGATTAGTCCGGGAAGGTTGATGCCTCCTTCCTTACCTTGCACCTCTGTCACATCCAGTCACTGATAACCCCACAGGGCTGTGACTCAGTTCCCTCCAATGAGTAGATACTCCAGGGGTTTGTCCTGCCTGAATCACAGGGAGATCTATGTCTCCTCAGCCAGGCCGCTGCTCTGTGCCACTATCTGACAGGGGAAGGTGGGTCCTGACAACCTCGGGTGCTTAATGGAGGCTGGGGTGGTTCACTCAGTTCCAGCCCCGCCCCTGATTGATGTTGCTGACAGAACAGAACAACTTTTGCAAATTTGTTTCTGTCCTGGCTATATTCCCCCACAGATCAGATGCTGTTTGAGTTCCCCAGAAATAAACTCAGGCCCTGTCTGTGCCACTTCCTATTCTCGGCTGCAGTTTATATTGGGGCTGCACAGTTAGCTGTCAGTTCCAGCCTCTGCCTGCCCGCGTTTGTCTCAGCTATGATCCCCTGAGGGCCAGGTGTGTCTTAGGCTCAGTAAAGTGGTCCTCTGGGACAGCTCTGCCCTGGGGGTTGCCATCTCAGCATAAGCATATTCTAGTCCCCGCTCCACCCCAGGCAGGTACTGCCTCAGGCAAACTCTTTACTCACAGGCCTGTGTTTCCGTTCAGATCTGTTTCGCCAGTGGCTGCCACTAGAGAAGATGCCCAGCCTCCTCTGGTTGCCCAGAGAGACGGGGGTGTGGCTCCAGAATATTCACGGGTGAGATCCCTATTGTTGCCAATGTGGCTGCTGCTCTGGGTCTCGGGGTACCACCACTCCTGTATGGTTCCCTTTCAGCTGACTGTCCTCTCCTTACTTCTGTGCCACAGAATCAGCACTGACCAGCAGCAGTCCATGCCCTGCCCATAACTCTAAAGAAAATACCCAAGAATCTGGAGTCCAGGGGGGCAGGCTTCCAGACCTCAGAGGAGGGTGGAGGGGTGTGCTGGGAATTCAGAATTGCAGGTAGAGAATATATACAGTTTTATGCCTGGCAGGAGAGTGCCATGGGGCACTTCCTAGTAGGGGAAGTAGGTACAGTTTTTAGAGGGTCTTTCCTATGGGATAAGATGGGAGGATGTTTGAACTCTGCTTGCTTGTTTATATGGAGTACTGTGAGCCGTTCTCATGGTCTGCTTGGTGATGGATTTTGTACCTTTTGTTTGCATCCTTGGGGTCACAGCTCACCTCAGCAGGGTTGATGTGTGTTCTTCAACCTTCTCTCTTGGCTCAGCTCTTATCTACCAGGTTACTTGCTAAACTTCTGTCCTTTAACTCTCCTTCTGGACAGGACCCTCTGTGGAAAGCTGGCTCCAGTCATCCATCTTGCCTCCACCCCTGGCTCATGATTTTTAAACTCCATTCAGCTAGTTTATATCTTTTAAGTGGAAATTCAATCCATTTACATGAAGGTTAATATTCATATGTGAGGACTTAGTCCTGTTATTTTATTAATTGATTTTTGTTGTTTTATATATCCTTTGTTCCTTGCTGTTCTCTTATTGTTTATCATTTTGGTTTAGTGGTTTTCTATATTGGCAACACTTGAATCTTTCCTCTTCTTTATTTATTTTCCACAGTATTTAGACAATTTATTCAACAAATTCAAAATCAGATTGTAATAAGTTTACCTTTTATAGTAATTATCTAAAGTACTTGCTCATAAAGGAAGTATTTGTTACTAGTCAGTAATATTGAGAGTGTATATTCAGTGATGAACTGATAAAATGTACATAGTGGAGGAAAACAACTTCATACAAAATAACAGCCTTTTCAGTGCTTGAAAGACATTGACAGTGGTCACTACTTTTGGGAATTTATCAGGAGAAATTCTAAAAAGGTATCTATTTCAAAGAAGTCAGATGGTTAAAAGAGTAGTATAAAACTTAGGTCTCTTCATGAAGAGAACATTGAAAAAGCATTCTGTGTGGGCCTGCAGGCCTCTGGTTGTGCGTACAGATATTGGCTGTGGTGGGCAGAGGTGAGGTGATTCCCAGGCCCCAAGTGAAGTGGTAAGGTGGGAGCAACAGCAGTTTTTCAGTGGCTCTGTTGTTGGGGTTAGCTGAATTGCTTTCATTGGCAGCTGAAGGCTGGGAGGTATGTACTTCAGCTTCAGTTAGTGGCATTGGGTGAAACAGTGTGTCTTCAGGGCACATATAAATGAATGGCAGCCTTGCAGCTGGGGGTGGCTCATGCTGCAGCCCCAGTGGAGGCAGTCAGTAGTAGTGGAAGCTGTGGGAGGGGGATGCCAGTGAGGGTCCAGGGATATGGAGATGCAAAGGCTATTGGGCCACAGAGCAGAATCTGAGGGCTGAACTCTCAATATGGTGCTGTGCTGCTTATGACTCAGGTGTGTGTGTATTCCAGTTTGAGCAACTTCTCTGAGTCAATGCTGTCATATGGTCTTCAGACAGCTCTCCAAGTTTTTTTTTTTGCTGGATATAGAATTCTGTGTTGAGAATGTTTCTTCTTTCTGTACTCAAAAAATGTTGTGCTACTTCCTTTTGTTCTCCATTATTTCTGATGACAAATCTTTGCCATTCTAGTTGTTTTCCCTCCTAGGTGAGGGCTTTTCTTATTGTTTTGAAGATTTTTCAGTTTTCAGAAGTTTGGTTATCCGTCTTGGGATGAATGTCTTTAGATTTATCTTGTTTGGGATTTTCTTGGCTTCTTAAATCCAGAGGTTTACGTATTTCTCAGACTTTGAAAAATTTCAGTCATTATTTCTTTCAATCCCTTGGTAGAGTGCTATGGTGTCATAGCTCACAGCAACTTCTAACTCTTGGGCTTAAGCAATTCTCTTGTCTCAGCCTTCCAAGTAGCTAGGACCACAACACCTGGCTATTTTTTTTGGTTGCAGTTGTCATTGTTGTTTAGCAAACTTGGGCTGGGGCCTGCGCCCTAACCACTGAGCATGGATGCCAAGCCAAAACTGGGTAGTTATTATTGTTCTACTTTTTAGCTTACTGATTCTTTCCTCTCTTTTTTTCTATGCTGATTTTGAGCCCATACAGTTAGTTTTCTGAATTTAAGTTATTGCACTTTTCATTATGAAACCTCCACTTGGCTTTCCTACAGCAATCCCCATAAAAATATCAATAATATTTTTAGAAGAAATAGAAAAAAATCCTTTCCAAAATTCACATGGAATCTTAAGGGATTCTGAGTAGCCAAAATAGACTTGAAAATGAAAGGAAAATAAAGTTGGATGTCTTTCACTTTCTGATTCCTAGAAAGCTATATTAATCTAAACAGTGTGGTAATGGAACAAAGACAGATATACAAATCAGTGAAATACAACAGAAAGTCCAGAAATAATTCCTCACATATATGGTCAAATGATTTTTTAACAAGGGCACCAAGACCTTTCAATGAGAAAGGACAGTATTTAAATAAATGGTTCTAGGAAAACTGGATATTACCATACAAAAGGAGGAATTTAGACCCTTACCTTACATTATATAAAAAAATTTACTAAAAGGCTTAAATGTAAAACCTGAAAGTATAAAACTTAAAGAAGAAAATATAGGGGAAAATATTCATTATATTGTATTAAGCAATGATTTCTTGGATATGATACCAAAAATATAGGCAATAAAAGGAAAGACAGGTAAAATGTACTACCTCAAAATTAGAAACTTCTGTGTATCAAAGGAAACAGTGAACAGAATGAAAAAAAAAAACCCCACAGAATGGAAGAAAATATACACCTGATAAAGGATTAATATCCAGCATATATAAAAAACTCTTGTCACAGAACAGCAAAAACAACTCAATTATCAAATGAAGAATGGACTTGAATAGACATTTTTTCTAAAGAAAATGTACAAAATGCTGATAAACACATGAGAAAATGCTCAACCTTACTAGTCATTAGGGAAATGCCAATCAAAATATAAGACACTATGTAATACTCAGTAGAACAGGTAATATCATAAAAGCAGAAAATAATAAGTGTTGAAAGGATGTGAAGAAATTACACCCCTTGTACACTGTTGATGTGAATGTAAAATTGTATAGCTATTATGGAATCAGTTTGGCAGTTTCTCAAAGGTTAAATAGAATGACTATATGACCTAGCAATTGCATTTCTAGGTATGTACAGGAGAATTTAAAGCAGGAACTAGAAGAGATATTTGCATCCCGCATTCATAGCAGCATTATTTGCAATAGCCAAAAGGTGGAAACAACTCAAGTGTCCACTGATGGGTGAATGAATAATGAAAATATGGTATGTACATGCAAGGGAATATTATTCAGCCTTAAACAGGAAGGAAATTCTGAAACATATTACAACATGGATGAACCCTGATGATGATAATTGAAGTAAGATAGTCACAAAAGAACAAGTGTTTCATGATTCCTGTTACATAGAGTGGTCAAATTTATAAAGACAGAAAATAGAATGATTTTTGACAGAGGCTATGGGGAGAGGAGTATGGGGAGTTATTGTGTAATAGGTATGGAGTATTAGTTTTGCCAGATGAAAAGACTTCTGTGGATGGATGATGATGGTAGGACAACCATGTGGATGTACTTAATGCCACTGAACTATATGCTTAAAAATGGTTTTGATTATAATTTTTTTGTTCTGTGAATTTCCTGACAACTAAAAAATATTACCTCAAACTTATGTTTCATAAGATCTCTCTGATACTGCTCTGGTAAGAGCATGGTGGCACAGCCTTGTTATTCCTAGGTGGGAGTAAAAGGTTAGATTTCCCAATTAGCCTTAGTTGACACCTAGCGAGGAGGAGCACATTAGTATTGTTGGGTGGGGATGTAGGTTCAGAATCTCCATTAGGCCTAGCTGATGCCTTCATGGGTGGTGCTACAGTTACTATATTACTGCTTCCGTATGTGACCGCTTCTGATTCTGAGGAGTCTGCAGTAGGGAACTCATTCCTGATAGGAAGTAACGAAAATCTCAGTTTTCTGCTCACCCTGGGGTATATTTTCTGAGAGTGTAAGTTGTGATATTGTTGGGTCATTTAAAAGTAGTTGATAATTCATAATTTCTGCTTTCTCTGACTTTGGCCTGTTAAACAGCTTTATGTACTCAGTTTGCATGTGGAAAATGCAGATGTATATCTATAATTTAGACTACTTTTATTAATTCTCTATTTGGGAGGTTCATAATAAAGTTCTAGTATCTTCCCTTTCATATTTAGAAATTGCAGGACTATAGTCATTTATTCACCCAAGTAGCATTTAGTTCTTACCCCAAGTATTCGTGTCTCCTCTCTTATCCATAGTTGATTTTGATCTTGTGGCATTTTCCACTAAGAAACAATAGAGAAATGAGTATAAATGTGTTCCTTTTCTGTAGGAACATATGGAGATAGACTAACATTAATTATTTTATTGGATAAGATACTTTAATCTTACAGCTGCTCATTTCTCACTATTTTATAGTCCCCTAAGAGATATTTTTGTATCAAACCACTGATACTAGTATCTTGACAATCCATTAGTTACCTCTCAGATAGTTTTGTTCTTTTACCAACCTTAGACTTGTAAATAGTATATGGCGGCTGCCCCAATCACGCTAACCTGTCTAGAAATTACCCATCTTCCAATTTTCACAGTTTATTCTCTTACTCATTGTTGTTTCCTTACAAATGAAAGTCTGGTTCAGGGGTGCCTAAAGGGAAGAACCCATGTCACATGCCTTCACCAGCTGCTGGGGAGGTCAGAAATAAAGTGCTATATATTAGACTTTGGCAATGTAGGCTTCCCAAGTTAGGGACCCATAAAAATGTAGGGAGGGTGTTCAATAGATAATAAAATTACAACTAACTGGTAACTATTGTTAAAGTTATGAATAACATTTATTATTCTGTTATTTTGCACAACTCATGTCAATTCCCTCTGCCTTCTGTCTTTAATATCCAGATAATTATTCCTTGATCCTAGCTGATTGTGTCAAAGGGAACATCTAACTCAAGCTGAGCTTATGACACTTTCTCAGGTCATTTCGGTTGGTCTATTGATATAAAGACTTAGGAACAGTGCCTACCATAACTAACAGAGTGATAGAGAAAGTAAGTTTTGAGAAAGACAAGCATAGAGAGGACACTCAGAGAAAAGTAGAGATGGACAAGGAGCAGTAATCCCCAAATTTCTGATGGCTTTCCATTTCTCAGTTCCAATTTCTTTTGCAAATGTGGCTGACATGATATAAAATACTTGTATATTATAATAAATATATCTTAATTTTGCTAAAACTAGGAAGAGATAGGTTTTGTTTCTTGCAACCAAAAGTTTTTACTTTTTAGTGGCTTTATCTTCTAATTTTTCTCGCATAGCTCTGACAGTCCACTCTCCCCAATCTCAAATGTCTGATGATTCCTCTTTCCTATTTTTTCTTTAACCTCTTATAGATGCCCATATCTGAAGTCTAAGATCCTATCTTCAAATTCTTCATTTATAAGTTTTATATATGAACTATATAAACCCTGAACGATTAAGGTTTAAGTTGCCCTAAAGATGGCCTACTGACACTTGAAACTAAGAAAGTATAGAAAGGAATGCTGGAAAGAGTCAAATCTTGCCAGATGTGACTTCCAATCTTGCCTTATGTAACCTTGTCCATATTTCCTCTTTCCTCCTCAGCAAAAGCCTTACTGGAGAGCAAACAAAAGAAACCGGCACAAAACTGAACCCCCAACAAGAGGACCTTGTCAAAGCCTGTCCTCAGGGTGGTCCACGCCGGACCATGGATCCTTACACTGACTTGATCAGATGGCTAGAGAGGGACCATCCTGCAGGTGGCATCCTTGGTCCTGGGCCTGCCAGCTCTGGGAGTCCTGGAGACAGCACCTCCCTGGTGGGCAATGCTTCCTCAGGCGTGCCCTTTATTACCTCTCACGCGGTATCACCGCCACGGTTAGGGTCATAAGCGTAGTTCACTGGTGCCGTGCGGGCCTCAAAACTCTGCTGAGCCTGCTGGTTCCCAGGAGAAGGATAAGGAATAAGGTGTTGGCGAGGGAACTGACACAAACGAACGCTTTCCTGCCCATGTTAGCGTCCCACTCTGTCCGCGGACCTGGGCCCTGCGCCTGATTTCAACAGCAGGTCCATTTCCTGGCTGCCTCGGCAGAGTTGTCTCAGTCAAGCAAATCCCCTGTTCTCTTCTTTTCTACTACGTTACTATAAGCCAGTCTTTTTTTTTTTTTGTAGAGACAGAGTTTCACTTTATTGCCCTCGGTAGAGTGCCGTGGCGTCACACAGCTCACAGCAACCTCCAACTCCTGGGCCCAAGCGATTCTCTTGCCTCAGCCTCCCGAGTAGCTGGGACTACAGGCGCCCGCCACAATGCCCGGCTATTTTTTTTGTTGCAGTTTGGCCGGGGCCGGGTTTGAACCCGCCACCCTCGGTATATTGGGCCGGCGCCCTGCTCACTGAGCCATAGGCTCCGCCCAGTATAAGCCAGTCTTTTTATCTTTAATAGCCACATGATCTAGGGAACAGTCCTGGTCAGCAAACCTGGGCTCTTGTCCTTAACTCTCTTTCATTAGATAATTGTGTGCTTTGGTAAAATGGTTGTTAATCTTTCCAGTTAATTAGTTTCTTTGTACAGTTGAGACAATATATGTCCTGTGTACCCTCCACATTCACACTAACTTACTCTGAATATTGAAATCAGGTTATACAAGTGTAAAATCTACTGCTGTAATCAGGTCCCCCCAACTATTATGTTAGAACCCTAACTTGAAGGGCATCTCCATGAGGCCAGGTACCATGCAGAACAACTTCTTCTCCTTCTCCTCCTCCCCCCCTCCTTCTTTTCCCTCCTTCTTTTTACCCCTTCCCCTTCCTCCTTTCTTCTTCCTCTTTTTTTTTTTTTTTTTTAAATCACTGAACGACTCAGTCTAAGGGTGCTGCTTCTGGTACATAGTAGAAATGAATGAATGAATTAAAGGTCATCTATTCAAACTTTCTCAGTTCATAACAAGTCCCAATTTAAGAGTAAAACAGAGTTGTTTTGAAGGCTAACTAAGGGCAGGGCAATGATAGGGAATGGAATTAACATATTGAGGCTTTAGGTATCAAGTGTTTCACATATTCTATTAATATAATTCATTCAATAAATACCTGTTAAACATCAATAGGTGTCAGGTATTGTTCTATGTATAGAAGATAAAGCAGTGATGAAAATACATAAATAGCCCTTCTGCCTATGGAACTTACCTTGTAGGACAAGTGGGATGAGGGCAAATGTTGAAGAGCAGAGATGAGTCTTTCACCAAAGAGTATGATATTATATGTGTTGTTTTTTTTCCATAAATACCCTTTATAGTGTTCAGGGGTTTTCCTTCTATTCCTAGTTTTCTTACAGTTTTTATTGAAAGTTGTTGATTTTTTTTTATATGCCTTTTCTGCATCAGTTGGGATGATCATGTGTTATTTTCTCCTTTTATTAATGTTATATATTACATTAGTGGATTTTCTTATGTTGAACTACCCTTTCATTCCTGGTTTAAATCTCACCTGGTCATGGTAAATAATTCTTTTGATATGCTGTTTGATTTGACTCACTAATATTTTGATGATTGCATTATCTTTAACAATTTTATCTTTGATTCACC
The DNA here is from genome assembly GCF_027406575.1 of Nycticebus coucang. Lineage (NCBI taxonomy): Eukaryota > Metazoa > Chordata > Mammalia > Primates > Lorisidae > Nycticebus > Nycticebus coucang. The sequence continues at coordinate 12,561,954 of NC_069793.1, forward strand.
AGGAATGGATTTTTATTATGAATTTATTGAAATTTATAAATTTTATTCCAATGGAAGACAATTGAAAATACTATACTTTATTTGCTGCTTTGAAATGTTCTCTTTGTTATAAATATGTGCTTCTAAGAATGGAAAAGTAAGTATCCAATGTACTCAATACTTATGTGAAACAAGTAGAAAAACAAATACCCACACAAGAGAAAAACACAATTAAACACAAGTGGGAGGGAGATTAGTAAGCTCTCACCTAACAGGCACAATATAAGGGTACATGACACACCTCTTGGGTGAGGGGCACAACTGCAACTTGGACTTTACCTAACAAAAGCAAACAATGTAACCTAATGTTCTGGACCCTCATATTAATCTGAAATAAAAAAAATAAAAAAACCTCCCCCAAAAGTGTGAATCTCTTTTTGAACTCCCTGTTTCTTTAGCATATTTTAACATGTACACTAATAGCTGGGAAAGTTATTAAGAACAAATTTTTCAATGGCTGAGACTCTGATGGGAGCTCCTACATGTGGATTTTTCAATAGGGCAGTCTCACTGTAGTGGTACTTCCTATACAGTAGCTCAGGGATTCCAGAGACTGTTTGAATATTAGTAACTTTATAATAAGTCTTGATAGAATCCTCCAACTTTATTTCTCTTCAATATCAACTTGGATAGTCATTTTTATCATGAAATTTATGGTGAATTTTTTTCAAAAGCCCTTTTGCAAGTATTGAGATAATAATATAAATATAACATTTCTCTAGGTGGCTAGTGTGGTGAATTACATTGATTGATTTTCAGAATGTTTTTATTGGGGGGAGGTGTAAACAGCTGTATCTTCCTTTTTAGGGTTCCCTTATAGAATGACTATTGGTTATCTCAGTGGTAAAAGATATCAGTGTCCTCTGTGGAGCAAGCCAATGAGGACCATGGTGGTTCCTGTATGTGGCTGGCACTGATAGCCTCTGTCTTTGATTTTGTTAGTAGCCATCTCCTGGTATCATAATTATGTCAATCTCACCAGGGGTTAGGAGGTACATGAGGGTGGTTTTGATTTGTATTTCCCTGATGATTAGCATTTTTCATATGTTTGCTAGCCATTTGTCTGTCTTCTTTAGAGAAGGTTATAGTCATGTCTCTTGCCCAGTGACTTATGGGATTGTTAGGGTTTTAAAAATTGATTAATTTGAGTTCTCTATAGATCCTACTTATCAAGCCTTTGTCCATCTTATAAGTTCAAATATCTTTTTCCATTCTGATGGTTGTCTATCTGCTTTGGTTGTTGTCTCCTTAGCTGTACAGAAGCTTTTCAGTTTAATTAAGTCCCATTTGTTTATTTTTATTGTTGCAATTGCCATGGACGTCTTCTTCCTAAAATATTTCTCCAGGCCAATATCATCAAGTGTTCTTACCACATTTTCTTTTTTTTTTTTATTAAGTCATTTGTACATAGATCATGAATACATTTATGCCATTATGGGATTCAATGTATTGGTTATTTATACAAATTAGAATGCTTACATCTTACTAATCAACATAGCCTTCACCTCATTTACCCAATTACAGTGTTAAGACATTTGTGTTTTACATCTGCTAGATCCAACTTGTACTTGCAATATGCTCCATAGATGTGGTCCCCCTACTAACCTTCCTTCTAGTGACCCACCCCCTCCTTTTCCATCTCCCTCCCCGTCCCTCCTTCATCCTAGGCTATAGTTGTGTTTCATTTTCATATGCAAGTGTGAGTGATTATAAATTGGCTTCACAGTAGTAATGAGTACACTGGATATTTTTTTTTCCATTCCTGAGATACTTTACTAAGAAGAATATTTTCCAGCTCCATCCATGTAAACATAAAAGAGGTAAAGTCTCCATTTTTTTAATGCTGCATAGTATTCCATGGTATACATATACCACAATTTATTAATCCATTCATGGGTCGATGGATACTTGGGCTTCTTCCATGAGTTGGCAATTATGAATTGAGCTGCAATGAACAATCTGGTGCAAATATATTTATTGCCAAATGATTTTTGGTCCTTTGGATATACACCTAGAAGAGAAATTGCAGGATCAAACGGCAGGTCTACATTTAGATCCCCGAGTGTTCTCCCAACTTCCTTCCAAAAGGAACGTACTAGCTTGCATTCCCACCAACAGTGCACAAGTGTTCCCTTTTCTCCACATCCACACCAACATCTGTAGTTTTGGGATTTTGTGATGTGGGCTACTCTTACTGGAGTTAGATGGTATCTCAGAGTGGTTTTGGTTTGAATTTCTCTGATGATTAAAGATGATGAACATTTTTTCATGTGTCTGTAGACCACGTGCCTGTCTTCTTCAGAGAAGCTTTTGTTTATGTCTCTTGCCCACAATGAAATGGGATCACTTGTTTTTTTTCTTAGTAATAAGTTTGGATTCTGGTTATTAGACCTTTGTCAGAAATATAACTTGCAAAAATCTTCTTCCAATCTGAGGGCTATTTGCTTTACTTAGTGTGTTCTTGGCAGTGCAGAAGCTTTTTAATTTGATCAGGTCCCAGTAATGTATTTTTGATGTTGCTTCAACTTCCTGGCGTGTCCTCCTCATAAAGTATTCTCCCAGGCCAATTTTTTCAAGTGTTTCCCCTGCACTCTCTCTAAGAATTTTTATAGTTTCATGTCTTAAGTTTAAGTCCTTTAACCAGTGAGAGTCAATTTTTGTTAGAAGAAAGGTGTGGGTCCAGTTTTAGTCTTCTACAGGTTGCCAGCCAATTCACCCAGCACCATTTGTTGAATAGGGAATCTTTCCCCCAATTTATATTTTTGATAGGCTTATCAAAAATCAAATGATGATAAGTGTCTGGGTTCACCTCTTGGCCTTCAATTCTGTTCCATACATCTACCTCTCTATTTTTGTGCCAGTACCATGCTGTTTTGATCACTATCGATTTATAGTATAGTCTGAAGTCTGGAAGCGTGATTCCTCCCGATTTGTTTTTATTTCTGAGTAATGTCTTTGCTATTCGAGTTTTTTTTGGTTTCCATATAAAATGAAGAACTAATTTTTCCAGGTCTTTAAAATATGACAGAGGTGCTTTAATAGGGATTGCATTAAATCTATAGATTGTTTTAGGTTGTATAGACATTTTAACAATGTTGATTCTTCCCAGCCATGATCATGGTATATTTTTCTATTTGTTAACATCTTTAGCTATTTCTTTTCTCAGAGTTTCATAGTTCTCTTTATAGAGATCTTTCATGTCCTTAGTTAGATACACTCCCAGATATTTCATCTTCTTTGGCACTATTGTAAAAGGAATAGAGTCCTTAATTGATTTTTCCCCTTGACTATTGTTGGTATATATAAAGGCTACAGATTTGTGAGTATTAATTTTGTATCCTGAGATGTTGCTGTATTTCTTGATCACTTCTAGGAGTTTTGTAGTTGATTCCCTTGGGTTTTCCAGATATATAATCATATCATCTGCAAAGAATGACAGTTTGATCTCCTCTGGTCCTATTTGGATCTTCTTGATTGCCTTCTCTTGTCTGATTGAGGTGGCTAAGACTTTCATTACAATGTTAAAAAGCAGTGGAGACAGTGGGCATCCTTTCCTGGTTCCTGATCTGAGTGGAAATGATTTCAATTTTACTCCATACAATACGATATTGGCTATGGGTTTGCTGTAGATGGCCTCTATCAGTTTAAGAAATGTTCCTTCTGTACCTATTTTCTTGAGAGTTCTGATCAAGAAAGGATGCTGGATATTATCAAAAGCTTTTTCTGCATCGATTGAGAGAATCATATGGTCTTTTTAAAAATTTGTTTATGTGATGTATTATATTTATGGATTTACATATATTGAACCATCCTTTGGACCCTGGGATGAAACCCACCTGGTTGTGATGTATAGTTTGTTTGATGTGTTGTTGGATTCTGTTTGCTAGGATCTTATTGAATATTTTTTCATCAATATTCATTACAGATATTGGTTTATAATTTTCTTTTCTTGTTGGGTCTTTTCCTGGTTTGGATATCAAGGTGATATTTGCTTCATAAAATGTGTTGGGAAGTATTCTTCCTTTTTTGATGTTTTGGAAAAGGTTAAGTAATATAGTATTAGTTCCTCTTTAAAGGTTTGGTAGAATGCTGATGTGAAGCCATCTGGTCCCAGGCCTTTCTTTTTGGGGAGATTTCATATAGTCGATGCTATTTCAGAACTCGTTGTAGGCTTGTTCAACATTTCCACTTCTTTCTGGCTAAGACTAGGAGGGTGGCATATTTCCAAGTATTGAGCTATTTCCTTCAGATTTTCATACTTCTGAGAATAGAGTTTTATGTAATATTCATTAAGGATTTGTTGAATTTCTAAGGATTTTGTTGTTGTTTGGCCTTTATAATTTTACTCTTCTGCTTCTGGTTAGGTTAGCCAGAGTTTTATCTATTTTATTGACCTTTTCAAAAAACCAGCTTTTTGATTGGTTGATATGTTGTATGATTCTTTTGTTTTCAATTTCATTTAGTTCTGCTCTAATTTTAGTTATTTCTTTTCTTCTGCTGGGTTTAGGGTTGGAATGTTCTTCCATTTCCAGTTGCTTGAGATGTCCCATTAAGTTGTTAACTTTCTCTCTTTTGTTCTTTTGAGGAAGGCTTGCAACACTATAAATTTCTCTCTTAGGAATGCCTTTGCAGTATCCCAGAGGTTCTGATAGTTCATATCTTCATTTTTGTTTTCTTCCAAAAATTTGGTAATTTCCTTCTTAATCTCATCTATGACCAGCTATCGTTCAGCATGAGGTTATTTACTTTTCATGTTTTTGTATGCGTATGCATATTCCTGTTGTTACTGAGTTCAACTTTTATTCCATGATGGTCCAAGAAAATACAAGGAATGATTTCTATTCTTTTAAATTTGCTGAGGTTAGATGTGACCTAAGATGTGATCAGTTTTGGAGGATGATCCATGGGCTGATGAGAAGAATGTGTATTCAGTTTTGTTAGGATGAAATGTTCTGTAGATGGCTGTGAAATGTAAATGTTGAATGGTTAAGTCCAAATTTTCTTTGCTTAGCTTCTTATTGAAGGATCTATCCAACACTGCCAAAGGAGTGTTAAAATCTCCGACTATTATGGTGCTAGAGGCAATCAAGTTGCTCATGTCTGTTAGAGTCTCTGTTATAAATTGAGGTGCATTCTGGTTGGGTGCATAAATGTTAATAATTGAAATCTCATCATGTTGAGTGTTGCCCTTAACAAATACGAAGTGACCTTCCTTATCTTTCCTTACTTTTGTTGGTTTAAAGTCTATTGTATCTGTGAATAAAATTGCAACACTTGCTTTTTTCTGATTTCCATTTGCCTGAATTATAGATGACTATCCCTTCATCGTGAGTCTATATTTATCTTTGAAGGTAAGATGAGATTCTTGTGTGCAGCAGATGTCTGGCCTGAGTTTTTGTATCCAGTCAGCCAACCTGTGCCTCTTTAGAGGGTAAGTTCAGCCATTCACATTAATTGAGAGTATTGATAAGCCAGATAGTATTTTGGGTATCGAGTTTTTTACAAATCCAGTGGACATTTTTAATCCTTTCACCACTGTGGAAGTTGGAATTTGATCAAAGGTTTCTGGGTGAGTTTACTTTGGTGGTGGAGGATTGGGCTGTTCATTATGGAGGATAGGTCTGAGAATATCCTGGAGAGCTGGTTTAGTTATGGCAAATTTCTTCAACATGTGAATGTCATTAAAGTATTTAATTTCTCCATTATAGATGAAACTCAGTTTAGCTGGATATAGGATCCTGAGTTGAAAGCTATTTTGTTTAATGAGATTAAAGGTTGATGACCACTCTCTTCTAGCTTGAAAGGTCTCAGCAGACAAATCTGCAGTCAATCTAATATTCTTCCCCTTGTAGGTTATGGTTTTCTTATGTCTGGCTGCTTTCAGAATTTTCTCTTTCATATTTACTTTAGCGAAGCTAATTATAATGTATCTATAAGAATTTTTATTTGGGTTGAGTTGTGCCAGTGTTCTGAAACTGTCTGCCATCTGAATTTCAGAATCTCTTGGCATGTCTGGAAAATTCTCTTTGATTATTTCATAAAGTAAAGCCTCTGTATCCTTTGCAGCAACCTCATCACCTTTAGGTCTTCCTATATGACAAATATTAGATTTCTTTGAATTATCCCAGAGCTCTCTGAGAGAACGATTCATTTTTGTTTTCAACTTTTTTTCCTCTTTGAGCACTGGAGAGCATTCTGAAGCTTTGTCTTCAATGTCATATATCATTTCTTCTGCCTGTTCCATTCTGTTACTGAGGGATTCTACTGTATTTCTCAGATCTTTGAGGACTGCAAGTTCTTGCCTCACTGTGTCACTGTGTCGAAATCTTTGGTGATTTTGTCTTTGAATTTGTTGAGTTCTTGAGACATCTTTTGAATTACTTCTTGAAATTATAATTCCATCTTTACCTCCATTCTGTTGATCTTATTTGCTGTCCAAATTCTGAACTTGATTTCTGACATCTCAGCCATTTGTTTATGAATGGGATCTTATGCTGTGTCTGCCATATCATTCCTTGGGAGAGTTGATCTATTCTGATTATTTATGTTACCAGAGTTTTTCCACTGATTCTGCCTCATGATTGTTTTTTACCATTGGCTAGATAGGCAGGTAATGTGAAATTGGATTGGGAGTTCCTGGAGCTGTGGTTAATCAGCCCTTTGTCAAGGATCTGGGACTGATGACTGCAGCTTTTTCTCCTATAGCTTTGCAAAGGACCTGTACAGTATTACAGGCTGAGGCTGAGGAAACCTGCTTGATGTGGTGAGGTCAGATGGCTCTGTCTTGTATTCAGCTGGTTCTTGTCTGATCCTAGTGGATCAGTGACTCTGGTGAAGTCTTAGCTGTGGAGAAATACAAGCAACTAAGACACCCCACCCCCGATGGACAACAACTGGAAGAGGAAAGTCAATCCTTCCCATTACCACACAACCAGGATACCACCCGAGAGGGTCCTTGGGTGATTGGCCCAGGTTAGGAGTTCCAAACCAATTGACCCAGTCAGTACAAACTCAAGTTCAAAAGGTCTCCAGCAACTAGATGGCAGAGGTCTACTGGCTGCTCAAATTTGGCTCACTCTGGTGCTCTGTGGAGTCGGAAAGGCCCACCCAGTAGTAGAGTTGGACCAGGGGGCTGTGTCTCTTTCTCCACTTTGCTCCTCTTTCATGCCCAGTCACTGGTGACCCCACAGGAGGTCCCACCAATAAGCAGATGTGCCGGAGCTTTGAGCCTGTCAGAGTCAAAGGAAGGTAAGTGCCCCCATTGCCCGGCCACTACCCTGTGCCACAAGCTGGCTGGGGGAGCTGAGGCCTGCCTGCCTCAGGTACTCAATAGCTACTGGTAAGTGTTCCACTTGGACTCAGTCTAATCCTGAGGGTAACAAGTCAGCAAATGTTTTTCTCCCTTAGCCACTGTGCCTTTGCCCCTGCCGCTCTGCAGCACCAGTATCCCTATAGAGCGAGTTCTGGTTTCCTCTGGCTGTCCTCAGAGTTGGGGAGGTGTCTTTCCAAGATAAGACCCCAGCGGATCACTCTATTGTTGCTGGTTCTTTGTGGGAAGTGACTCTGTGCATCTCCCGGGTGACTGCCACAGCCAGGGAGTTCTGGCTATAGGAATGTCTCTGGGAGCATGGGGCACACAGATCTAGCAGCAGGGTGGGGACACTGCACACGGTTCTGGCAGTGCCTGGTGCCCAGTGATTTCAGCAAGGAGAGCGCTCAGCTCATGACTCTGGCCGGGCAGGCCCCACGTGGAGGCTTCTGCAGGGCTGAGCTCAGGGGGGCGGAACACAGGATATGTGGCTCTAGCAGGGCAGGAGGCAAGGCTTTGGCCAGGTGGAGGCGGGGTGCTTGGTCCAGCAGGGTGGGAGGGCTTCCTCCCGCAGTTTCTGCAGGGGTTAAGTTTCTGGTTCATCAGACAAGGGGAGAAGGGTGGATTGGAAGTTCAGAATGGCAGGGAAAACATTAGTTCAATTTTTCTGCCTGGCAAGAGAGTGATCAGGGTCACAACAGGGTCCCTTTGGGGAAGTAGACCCCACTTCCTACACCTCATACCCGTGGGGTGAGACAAGAGGTCCTCAGTTCACTGCTTGCCTATAGAAAACCTACAGGAACAAACGAAGAGAAAAAGAAAAACAAATAAACAAAAACCACACACACACAAAACACAACTTTCTTGGGGGAGGGGACGGATGCTTTTCCTTTGGGATAAATTTTGTACCTGAAATTTGCTTTCTTGGAGTCACAGCTTGACCCAGCAGAGGTGACCTGCAGTTATCACTCTTCTCTCTCGGCTCGGCTCCCAGTCTTCAGGTTAATTCAGTACTTTCTGGACATTATCCTTCCCTCTGGACAGGAACTTCTGTCAGAGTCTGACTTCGGTTGGCCATCTTGCCCCTCTTTTTTCTTTAACACATTTTTTTCAACTTATTGTTTTGTGCCTTAGATTTAAATATTTTATTCATCTTGAATAAATTTTTGTGAGTGGAGAAAGATGTGGGTCCAGTGTCAGTCTTTTACATGCAGATATCCAGTTCTCCCAGCATAATTTACTGAATAAGAAGTCTTTCCCCCAGTGTATGCTGTTGTTTGGTTTATCAAAGATCAGGCAGATGTAAGATCTTAGTTTCATCTCCTAGTTTTTTATTTGGTCCCAGATTCTATGTCTCTTTTTTTTTTTTTTTTGTGCCAAGACCATGCTGTTTTGATCACTATGCCTTGTAGTATAGCTGGAAGTCTGGTAGGGTGATACCCCGGCTTTGTTTTTATTAGTAAGAGTTGCATTGGCTATATAGGTTTTTTCCTGGTTGCATATGATATGAAGAATTATTTGTTCCAAATCTTGAAAGTATGATAGTATTTTAGTGGGGATTGCATTCAATTTGTAGATTGCTTTGGAAAGTATAGACATTTTAATAATGTTGATTCTTTCCAGCCAAGAGCATGGTATATTCTTCCATTTGTTAATGTCTTCTTCTATTTCTTCCCTTAGAGTTTCATAATTTACTTTGTAGGGGTCTTTCACCTTTTTAGTTAGGTATATTCCTAGGTATTTCATTTTCTTTGAAGCTACTGTGAAGGCAATTGTGTCCTTGATTAACTTCTCATCTTGGCTGTTATTGGCATATACAAAGGCTACTGATATTTGGACATTGATTTTATATCCTAAGACATTACTGTATTTTTTGATCACTTGTAGGAGTCTTGTGGTTGAGTCTTCAGAGTTCTCTAAGTATAAGATCATGTCATTGGCATGAGTTTGATCTTATCTGCCTCTATTTTGAAGCCCTTTGTTTCCTTCTCTTACCTGATTGCATTGGATAGAATTTCTAGAATTATGTTAAATAGTAGTGGTGATAGAGGACATCATCTTTTCTGGCCTCTCCTAGTACTATTAATCTATTTTGAGAAGGCAAACAAAGAAAGGGGCATCAAGAGGCTGGAATAAAAAATAACCTAGCCTGCTGAACCAGGAAGTTTGAAGGGACTATAAGAATGAAGGTATGAAGTAATCTAGGTAACTAATGACCAATAGAAAGAGAAAATCAATGACCGATAGAAAAGGGCAGTACTGCCTTGAGGTGCTGAAAGGCTAATACAAGACTTTAACAGTCAATTTCAAATGGAGAGAGTATTTATACCCTGTAGGCCTTTGCATCTCTGACTCTCTCTCACCTTTGCTCCACCATAAGAGGGACCCACTTCCAACTCTCTTTGGAAGTGCTCTAAACTTTCTCTTTGTTCTTCTTAAATACAATTTCTCTTTGTTATACTGAAACTTGTGCAGGTTAGTTTTGGTCTCTATTCACACTGCCTGTGCTACTCCAATTTTATTATCAGTTTCTATTCATTTTTACCTTCAGTTACTGATATGCCTGGGTTGAACTTTCTAGCTTAGTCAAGTATTTGAATCAGGTCAATTAGGTTTAGGAAACCAGGATCCTTGCCCCCAACATCTTTTCTGTGCTGAAACCTAAGAAGAAGAAAACCCTGAACACATATTTCCTGGTGCAAAAGCCCCAGGAAGAAGACCCACAGAGAACCCCTGTATTCCTCATATCTCACATTGGAGCCTAGGTAAGATGATAGAGCTCTTGTGTGTGCTAAGTACAGCCCTGGTAAATGGCATTTTGTTCATCCTCTTCCTCATGTGTGCTCAGAAAAGCATTAGCCTGAAGGTTAGTAGGTTCTCCTGGGAGGAGAAAGGAACTTCTCTAGACTAAATTTGGAATATGAAAACACAGTGTTTTCTTTTGGCTTCCCAGAAGAGGAACAAGGAGACCATATTGCTTCCATGCTATCCCAGAAGGGGAGGAGGAGGCTAACATGGCTTCCTGCAAGGGGAGCATGGAGGATCCAACATGGCAGATCCAACATGGCATCCTGGAGAGGGAAGAGGGAAGTGTTAGCATGGAGGATTCACTTGGAATTCACAGAATGCCATACAGTCTTGTCCACTTTTCCTCTGGTGATTGATTTCTTTTCCTTTAGTGTCAGCCCAGAGGGGATTGTCCTGTCTTTTCTTTTCTTTCTTTCTTTCTTTCTTTTTTTTTTTTTTTGCCTTTTCACCACAACTAATGTATTTTATCTAGAGACTTCTCCACTTGTTAGGTTTTGGGAACCTTTTTCCGACACCTCATTCATGCAAAACCCCCAGTTTTGTGAGATGGGCTTATCCCCCCAACACTATAAGAGGTAAGAAAGCTGTATTGAAGGATTTCATTAATGCCCTCAAGGGACAAACCATGTCCACAGGCCAGTTCCCATTTCTTTGCAAATTAGACTTTATTTATGGACACCTATAGAGGTCCAAATGAACTGAGAGACAATCAGAACAAGAGAGAAGGAGGAGAGTCTACTCCCCATGGAGGTGTGGGGAGTGAGAAGGATAAAAGACATGTCTGGTCCCAGCAGTAATGCTTTAATACTACTCTGGTAGCCATCACAAGGGAATAAAGTGGCCCCATATGACATTTCTCGTGAAAAAGTATTTTTACATAACTTCTCCAAGAGCCCTACACACAGCCCTAGAGACAGGCTTGGTTTACCAGATAGGGATGCCTGTCTGGAGTTGTGAAGGCACTCTGCACTTGAGAGACGCCTGGGGGGCAGAAATGTTCTGTTTTTACTCTCCCATAGGGGACTATGGGATAAGTAGCCTCTGTGCCCTCTAACTTACCCTTGGAATGCCTTTAAAAAAAACCGGAAGACCCTTAGATTATAAAGCCTCTGAAAGTCTAAGTTAATTTTCTTTTGCAATACAGTTTGGCCTCAACATCAGTTACCACATAAGGAAGTCTGGCCTGTAGATAGAAGTTTAAACTATAACATGATTTGGAAGTTTAACCAATCAACCCCTGAAATCTGTAGAAAACTCCAGCAAAAGGCACTAGGACCCCAAAGTGACTGAAATGAGCTACTGAACTTGGCCATTTCAGTGTTCAACAACTGTGACCTGGACTAGGCAAGTAAAGAATGCCAAAAAATTAAATTGTTAGGAGCTGTTATTGCAGCCAATACCTGTGGCCCAGTACAAGATGAGCAAAAGAGACAACTATCTTCTGGTAGCAGTGTAAAGTCTGGCCAGATGTGTTTCAACAATGGTAAACTGGGGCATCTGAAAAAAAAGTGTCACCAGAAGGGGCCTAACATGTATGATAGAGAAGGTTGGGTATTACTATGCCCCACTTGCTTCCACTGTGGTGCACTGGGACACCAGATACGAAGAGTTAGCAACCAAGGAGATGATTGTGAATGAATACCTGCCTTTGCATTGATGGGACCCTGGCTCTCCTGTGGGATGGAGGCTGGAGAGCTCCTTTCATCGTCCCAGCAGGTCTCAGCACAGATGGGATAGTTCCTTGATTGAAGTGAGAGGGGCTGGAGCTACCTGGGGATCTGTTGTTAGAGGCTAATTAGCCCATTAAGGGAGGTTTAGGCTCCTGATCTGTGAGATATGACTGAGTGACCCTCTCAGTCCCTGTCTGAACAATTCTATGATGGGACCTCAGGGGCTAGGCTACCTGGGGATCTGTTGTTAGAGGCTAATTAGCCCATTAAGGGAGGTTTAGGCTCCTGATCTGTGAGATATGACTGAGTGACCCTCTCAGTCCCTGTCTGAACAATTCTATGATGGGACCTCAGCTGAGAGTCTGGAGTAAAGCTATAGAGCAACTTTCAAGTTCACTGCCAAGATGGATGTCAGTAGGTATACAAGCCTTTTTGTCACTGCACTAATGTGACTCCTTCTGCACCCTTTGGCATATAGTTTTGGCTGTAGGCTCAAGGCCAAATGGGGCTATAGCCCTGATCCTCTGGGGACTAGGCCATTTCCTAGCTTGAACCCAGAAACAAACTTGGCAGATCTGCCACTTGAATGATGGTCTGAAATCTCAAAATGACCCTTTGAGATTTTGGGCTCTAGTGGGATTTAATGAACTGCTACCTAAATTCTGAGGCTCCTGCAGAGAAACTTTGTGAATGGGTAAAGAAGTATTATTTGTTAGGAGGAAAGAGTAGATTATCTCCTATTATGCCATCCTAGAGATGTCATCTCCTTAATATTCTTGATTACCATCACAACCAATATCTCTATAGCTAATCTTTCCCCAATCTCCAGATTTGTATTTTTAACGTCTTAATTTTATTTTATTTTATTTATTTATCTTTTTATTAAATCATAACTGTATACATTGATATGATCATGGGGCATCATACACTCGCTTCATAGACCATTTGACACATTTTCATCACAATGGTTAACATAGCCTTCCTGGCATTATCTCAGTTACTGTGCCAAAACATTTACATTCTACATTTACCAAGTTTTGCAAATACCCCTGTAGGATGCACCACAGGTATGATCCCACCGATCACCCTCCCTCTACCCACCAACCCCCTCCCTCCCCTCCCTTTCCCACTTCCCCCTATTGTTAGGTTGTAACTGGGTTATAGCTTTCATGTGAGAGCCCCAAATTAGTTTCATAGTAGGGCTGAGTACATTGGGTACTTTTTCTTCCATTCTTGAGATACTTTACTAAGAAGAATATGTTCCAGCTCCATCCATGTAAACATGAAAGAGGTAAAGTCTCCATCTTTCTTTAAGGCTGCATAATATTCCATGGTGTACATATACCACAATTTATTAATCCATTCGTGGATCGATGGGCACTTGGGCTTTTTCCATGACTTAGCAATTACGAATTGGGCTGCAATAAACATTCTGGTACAAATATCTTTGTTATGTTGTGTTTTTTGGTCTTCTGGGTATATGCCCAGCAGAGGGATTACAGGATTGAATGGCAGATCTATTTTTAGATCTCTGAGTGTTCTCCATATCTCTTTCCAAAAGGAATGTATTAATTTGCATTCCCACCAGCAGTGCAGAAGTGTTCCCTTTTCTCCACATCCACACCAACATCTCTGGTCTTGAGATTTTGTGATATAGGCTAGTCTCACTGGAGTTAGATGGTATCTCAAAGTAGTTTTGATTTGCATTTCTCTGATGATTAAAGATGATGAGCATTTTTTCATATGTCTGAAGGCCGTACGCCTGTCTTCTTCAGAGAAGTTTCTCTTCAAATCCCTTGCCCACCCTGTGATGGGATCCCTTGTTTTTTTCTTGCTGATGTGTTTGAGTTCTCTGTGGATTCTGGTTATTAAACTTTTGTTGGAGACATAACCTGCAAATATCTTCTCCCATTCTGAGGGCTGTTTGTTTGCTTTACTTACTGTGTTCTTGGCTGTGCAGAAGCTTTTTAGTTTGATCAAGTCCCAGTAGTGTATTTTTGAAGCTGCTTCAATTGCCCGGGAGGTTCTCCTCATAAAATACTCGCCCAGACCGATTTCTTCAAGGGTTTTCCCTGCACTCTCCTCTAGTATTTTTATAGTTTCATGTCTTAAGTCCAAATCTTTAATCCAATAAGAGTCTATCTTAGTTAATGGTGAAAGGTGTGGGTCCAATTTCAGTCTTCTGCAGGTTGCCAGCCAGTTCACCCAGCACCATTTGTTAAATAGGGAATCTTTTCTCCACTGAATGTTTTTAATTGGCTTGTCAAAGATCAAATAATGGTAAGTAGCTGGATTCATCTCTTGGTTCTCTATTCTGTTCCAGACATCTCCTTCTCTGTTTTTGTGCCAGTACCATGCTGTTTTGATCACTATCGATTTGGAGTAAATTCTGAGGTCTGGTAGTGTGATTCCTCCTGTTTTGTTTTTGTTTCTGAGCAATGTCTTGGCTATTTGAGGTTTTTTCTGATTCCATATAAAACGAAGCATTGTTTTTTTCAAGATGTTTAAAATATGACAGTGGAGCTTTAATAGGGAGTGCGTTGAAATTATATATTGCTTTGGGTAGTATGGACATTTTGATAATGTTGATTCTTCCCAGCCATGAGCATGGTATGTTTTTCCATTTGTTAACATTTTCAGCTATTTCTTTTGTTAGAGTTTCATAGTTCTTTTTATAGAGATCTTTCATGTCTTTTGTTAGGTAAATTCCCAAATATTTCATCTTCTTTGGCACTACTGTGAATGGGATAGAGTCCTTAACTGCTTTTTCAACTTGACTGTTGTTGGTGTATATAAAGGCTACCGATTTATGAATGTTGATTTTGTAACCTGAGACGCTGCTGTATTCCTTGATCACTTCTGGGAGTTTTGTAGTAGAGTCCCTAGTGTTTTCCAGATATACAATCATATCATCTGTGAAGAGTGAAAGTTTCATCTCTTCTGACCCTATATGGATACCCTTGATCACCTTTTCTTCCCTAATTGCGGTGGCTAAAACTTCCATTACAACGTTGAAAAGCAATGGAGACAATGGGCAGCCTTGTCTGTTTCCTGATCTGAGTGGAAATGATTCCAATTTAACTCCATTCAATATGATATTGGCTGTGGGTTTGCTGTAGATGGCCTCTATCAGTTTAAGAAAAGTCCCTTCTAGACCAATTTTCTTGAGTGTTCTGATCATGAAGGGATGCTGGATATTATCAAAAGCTTTTTCTGCATCAATTGAGAGAATCATATGGTCTTTGTTTTTTAATTTGTTTATGTGCTGAATTACATTTATAGATTTACGTATATTGAACCAACCTTGAGACCCTGGGATAAAACCAACTTGGTCATGATGTATAATTTGTTTGATGTATTGCTGGATTCTGTTTGTTAGGATCTTGTTGAATATTTTTGCATCTATATTCATTAGTGATATTGGTCTATAATTTTCTTTTCTTGTTGCGTCTTTTCCTGGTTTGGGGATCAGGGTGATGTTTGCTTCATAGAACGTGTTGGGTAGTCTTCCTTCTTTTTCTACCTTTTGGAACAGGTTGAGTAATATAGGTACTAATTCCTCTTTAAAGGTTTGGTAGAATTCTGATGTAAAACCATCTGGTCCCGGGCTTTTCTTTTTAGGGAGGTTTTGTATAGTTGATGCTATTTCTGAACTTGATATGGGTCTGTTCAACATTTCCACTTGATTCTGGCTATGTCTTGGAAGGTGGCGTGCTTCCAAGTATTGGTCAATTTCCTTCAGATTTTCATATTTCTGAGAATAAAGTTTCTTGTAATTTTCATTAAGGATTTTTTGGATTTCTGACGAGTCTGTTGTTATTTCATCTTTGTTGTTTCTGATTGATGATATTAGAGATTTTACTCTTTTTTTTTCTGATTAGGTTGGCCAGAGGTTTATCTATTTTATTGACCTTTTCAAAAAACCAGCTTTTTGATTTATTGATCTGTTGTATTATTCTTTTGTTTTCAATTTCATTTAATTCTGCTCTAATTTTGGTTATTTCTTTTCTTCTACTGGGTTTGGGGTTGGAATGTTCTTCCTTTTCCAGTTGCTTGAGATGTCCCATTCAGTTGTTAACTTCCTCTCTTTCCGTTCTCTTGAGGAAGGCTTGCAGTGCTATAAATTTCCCTCTTAGAACTGCCTTTGCGGTGTCCCAGAGGTTCTGATAGTTTGTGTCTTCATTGTCGTTTTGTTCCAAAAAATTGGTGATTTCTTTCTTAATTTCATCTCTGACCCAGCTATCATTCAGCATAAGGTTATTTAACTTCCATGTTTTTGTATGAGTATGCAGATTCCTGTTGTTACTCAATTCAAGTTTTATTCCATGATGGTCCGAGAACATGCAAGGAATAATTTCTATTCCTTTAAATTTACTGAGGTTAGACTTGTGACCTAAAATGTGGTCAATTTTGGAGTATGTTCTGTGGGCTGATGAGAAGTATGTGTATTCAGTTTTGTTGGGATGAAATGTTCTGTAGATGTCTGCTAAATCTAAATATTGGATGGTTAGGTTTAAATCTAAGATTTCTTTGCTCAGCTTCTTACTGGAGGATCGATCCAACACTGCCAAGGAGTGTTGAAATCTCCGACGATTATGGAGCTGGAGGAAATCAAGTTACTCATGTCTGTTAGAGTTTCTCTTATAAATTGAGGTGCATTCTGGTTGGGTGCATAGATATTAATAATTGAGATCTCATCATATTGAGTAATTACTCTTAACAAATACGAAGTGACCATTTTTGTCCTTCCTTACTTTTGATGGTTTAAAGCCTACTGTATCTGCAAATAAAATTGCAACACCTGCTTTTTTCTGATTACCATTTGCCTGAAATATGGATGACCATCCTTTCACCCTGAGTCTGTATTTGTCTTTTAAGTTAAGATGTGACTCTTATATGCAACAAATATCTGGCTTGAGTTTTTGTATCCAGTCAGCTAACCTATGCCTCTTTAGAGGACAGTTTAAGCCATTCACATTAATGGAGAGTATTGATAAGTCTGGTGGAATTTTGGGTATCGAGTTTTTCAAAGGTCCAGTGGACATTTTTTATCCTTTTGCCAGTGTGGAAGTTGGAGTTTGATCCAAAGTTTCTGAGTGAGTTTACTTTTGTGGTATAGGATTGGGTTGGTCATTGTGGAGGATAGGTCTGAGAATATCCTGAAGAGCTGGTTTACTTATGGCAAATTTTTTCAACATATGAATGTCATTGAAGTATTTAATTTCTCCATCATAAATGAAACTCAGTTTAGCTGGATACAAGATCCTGGGTTGAAAGTTATTTTGCTTTAGGAGATTAAAAGTTGATGACCACCCTCTTCTGTCTTGAAAAGTTTCAGCAGAGAGATCTGCAGTTATTCTAATATTCTTTCCTTTGTACGTAATAGTTTTCTTTCGCTGGGCTGCTTTGAGAATCTTCTCTTTCATGTTAACTTTAGTGAAGCTAATTATGATATGCCTGAGGGATGACTTACTGGGGTTGAATCGTGCTGGGGTTCTGAAGCTGTCTGCTTAGCGTCTTAATTGATACTTCTACTTTGATGTTACATAGTCATTTCAAACTCATCTAATACTGAAGTTATTTTTTTATCCCATCTTGCTATGTCTTCTATGTTTAATATCACTGCATGTTATCAAATCCAGAAACTTGTAGGTTATTTTAGATTCCTTCATAACTTATGCTTATGCTTATTGTCCAACAAAGGTAAAATTTACCCTTTTTCTTTGTTTCTCTGATTCTCTGCAATAGTAATTAATACTCTCTTGCACACTCCATTTCTTATGAGTGAATTCTTCTATTTAAAATGTCCTTCCAAAAAAAAAACGTCCTTCCACCTCTCTGCTTTGTAAAGTACTAATCACCTGCTCAGGGGTCTTTCATAAAGTTATTCCCTCTAATTCACATCAGAAGGACCATTATTTCTTTTTTTCTATTTCTGTTTTTGTACATTTATGTTAATTCATGTATTGCGCAGTCTTGATTTGTTACTTGTTTCTTCCCATAAAGTAAAACCTCCTTGGCATTAGATGCCTTATTAATCTTTAATACTCCAGAGTTTTATATATTCATTGGCATACAAGTAGACACTCTGAAAGAAATGAACTAAGTATTGACATTCTTAAAATCAAGAAAACTTAATGTATTATATAATCGGTGAAACGTCTTGATAAACAACACATGATTATTATTGCTGAGCAAGTCTTTCTGAAGCAATGTTCCACATTAGAAAGAGAGGGTGAGTTCAGAACAGATTTCTGGGAAATTCTTGTTGTGCAAAAGAAGTATGTTTGTTCTGAAAAGCAACTGAAAAGATGATCTAAACAATGATAAGTAAGAAACGGGGATATAGGGGAAGAAAGCAGAGATCTTGAGGGCAGAAAGGAACTTTAATGTACAAATTAAAGAATAATAATAATATGAATTGGAAGTTTTCTGATTCATATTTTGTTGAGGCAGAAGCTAGATTGTGTAGAAGTCAAGAGTGTGAAAGGTGCTTTTTACTTATAGGGACATAAATTATTTAAAGTGTTCCTGTGAGTTATACATCACACTCCAAGACTTGATAGCCTATACTCTAGATCTAATAATCAATCCATAATCAATCTCTAAAAAGCTCTATTATGGAGAGTTGTTCAGAGTGCCTAGATAACAAGGAAAAGCTTTCCTTGGAGCCTAGAAAAATGTGTGCAGACTTGAATATTGAGGAGAAAACTCCAACTTGTTTTGTATTTTATTTTGCACAAAATTTGTGGGATATGGAGCAGCTTTGTTATACAGAGATATTATCAGGCCCCACACCAGGCATCAGCACCAGCAAAATTCTCACATTTCTAAGGATTTGGTCAATCATCCTCAACAACAGATGTAAGAGATTCTTCATGTGTTTGACCCTGGAAAAAAAGTAACCTCTTATAAATCATGTTTCTTAAAATTATATACAAGTAATAGATAATTTTTAAAAAAATATAATAGTTAGATTTATAGAATAAAATCTTTTTTTTTTATTATTTATTGTTGGGGATTCATTGAGGGTACAATAAGCCAGGTTACACTGATTGCAATTGTTAGGTAAAGTCCCTCTTGCAATTATGTCTTGCATAAAGTGTGACACACACCAAGGCCCCACCCCCGTCCCTCCGTCCCTCTTTCTGCTTTTTCTCCCCCCATAACCTTAATTGTCATTAATTGTCGTCATATCAGAATTGAGTACATAGGATTCATGCTTCTCCATTCTTGTGATGCTTTACTAAGAATAATGTCTTCCACTTCCATCCAGGTTAATACGAAGGATGTAAAGTCTTCATTTTTTTAAATAGCTGAATAGTATTCCATGGTATACATATACCACAGCTTGTTAATCCATTCCTGGGTTGGTGGGCATTTAAGTTGTTTCCACATTTTGGCGATTGTAAATTGAGCTGCAATAAACAGTCTAGTACAAGTGTCCTTATGATAAAAGGATTTTTTTCCTTCTGGGTAGATGCCCAGTAATGGGATTGCGGGATCAAATGGGAGGTCTAGCTTGAGTGCTTTGAGGTTTCTCCATACTTCCTTCCAGAAAGGTTGTACTAGTTTGCAGTCCCACCAGCAGTGTAAAAGTGTTCCCTTCTCTCCACATCCACGCCAGCATCTGCAGTTTTGAGATTTTGTGATGTGGGCCATTCTCACTGGGGTTAGATGATATCTCAGGGTTGTTTTGATTTGCATTTCTCTAATATATAGAGATGATGAACATTTTTTCATGTGTTTGTTAGCCATTCGTCTGTCGTCTTTAGAGAAAGTTCTATTCATGTGTCTTGCCCATCGATGTATGGGATTGTTGGCTTTTTTCATGTGTATTAATTTGAGTTCTCTATAGATCCTAGTTATCAAGCTTTTGTCTGATTGAAAATATGCAAATATCCTTTCCCATTGTGTAGGTTGTCTCTTTGCTTTGGTTGTTGTCTCCTTAGCTGTACAGAAGCTTTTCAGTTTAATGAAGTCCTATTTGTTTATTTTTGTTGTTGTTGCAATTGCCATGGCAGTCTTCTTCATGAAGTCTTCCCCCAGGCCAATATCTTCCAGTGTTTTTCCTATGCTTTCTTTGAGGATTTTTATTGTTTCATGCCTTAAATTTAAGTCTTTTATCCATCTTGAATCAATTTTTGTGAGTGGGGAAAGGTGTGGGTCCAGTTTCAGTCTTTTACATGTAGACATCCAGTTCTCCCAACACCATTTATTGAATAGGGAGTCTTTCCCCCAAGGTATGTTCTTGTTTGGTTTATCGAAGATTAGGTCAATATAGAATAAAATATTAAAAGCCATTTTTTCTATTTCTGTCCCACTCCCACTTCATCATATTTTCTTAATTCCTACTGAATCACTTGCAACTTTTGTTATACTTCCATACTTTTGTAATACAAATATTCATGGTCTTGAATATAAAGAGATGCCAGTGCCTCAAGTTACCCTACCCTCTCACGGTATTTCCCAACTATTCTTTCCCTCCAAGGCAATTGTCATTTTGACTTTTAGGCAATTAATCTTATTTTTTCTTTCTAGTTTCAGCTAAGCTTGCATCCCTAAACACTGTAATTAAGTTTTGGTTTTATCTGGTTTTCAGTTTCATATGAATGAAATAAATAAGTATGCATTCTTTTAGGCCTGACTTTTTATACTCAACAGTATATGTGTAAGGTTCATCCATGCTGTTAAGTGTAGGTATAATTCATTTTAATTGCTGAGTAGAATTTTATGGGACTAATATACTTCAGCTTGTTTACTACTCGCCTATTTATGTTGTTTCCACTCTGGGGATATTATAAATAATACTGCTATATCCTTGGAAGTTTATCTGTTTATACGTATTCTTGTGCAAACATTTATGTTTGATATATACCAAGGATTTATCTTGGTATATATCGAGGTTCTTCTTTTATCTGCTTTTAGAAAATATACTTTATGTATGTTACTTTAATTTCATTGATGCTTTTTTAGCTGTCATTTTTTTTGAGTTTTCTAAGTCATTTCAAATGCATCTTAATTTTTCACAATGTACTTCAGATGAATACTAACAATTCTAAGAAAATACAGAAACTTTGTTCACATACAGCTCTATTCTCTTCCTGTTTCTTTGTATATTATTGTCATGTGTTACATTTACATACATTGCTAGATAATAATATAGTGTTACAAGTATTGTTTTTGTAATTTTATGTCCTAAAATTTAAGAGAGAAAAATATCTGTTGAGCAGTATCTGGCAAACTATGACATTTGAACCAAATCTGACCCACTGCCTATTTTTGTATTTTTATTGGAACAAAGCTGCATCTATTATGTATTGTGTATGGATGATTTCATGCTAAAAGGTGGAGTCGAGTAGTTAGAATAGGTGGAATTAGTGTTACTAATCAAATGACCTTAAATTAAGGAGATTATCCTGGATTACCTGGGCGAGCAAAAGCAATTCATCTGTCTTTAGAAAACACAAATGATGTATTTATACTGATTTTTATAATTGTCTACATAATTACTTTTACTAGTGCTCTTTATTCATGTGCATCTGAGTTTCACCTGATATCACTTCCTTTCAGTCTAAAGAACTTCCTTTTGTTTCTTGTAAGATACTTCTGCTAGCAATACATTCTCTGTCTTTTCTTCATCTGTGTATGTCTTTATTTTACTTTCATTTTTGATGGATAGTTTAATAAAGGATATAGAATTGCTGACTGACTGTTTTCTCCTTCTGGCCTCCATTGTATTAGTTCAGAGCCAGCTGTTGTGGCTCCTTTGTACATGAAGAGGGATTTTTTTCTTGTTGTTTTCAGGATTTTCTTTTGTATCAATTTGACATTGAGGTGTTTAGGAGTAGGTCTCTTGTGTTTAATCCATTTGAAAATAATTGAGCTTCTTGGATGTACTAAATAATATTTTCCATCAATTAGGAAAAGTTTTGGCCATTATCTTATCCCTCCTATTTTTATGGGACTCACATTATACATGTGATGGTCTAAAAAGTTTCTATGGTTCTATTCTTTTAGGTTTTTCCTATCCTTTGGATTAGATGATCTCTTTTTTCCTATCTCAATGTTTGCTGATCTTTTGTATTTTGTCAGTTAAAAAATCACTGGGTCTGGGGAGCACCTGTGGCTCAAAGGAGTAGGGCACCAGCCCCATATACTGGCCAAAAATTGCAAAAAAAAAAAAAAAATAGAAAAAGAAAATCACCGGGTCCCTCAAGTGAGTTTTTCATTTCAGTTACTGTATTTTTCAACTCTACAATTTCCATTTTGTTTTTAATAATTTTCATCTTTTATTGATATTCTTATTTGATAAGTCATTATTATCATCCTTTAATTCTTCAGGAATACTTTCTTTAGTTTTTTTGAGTCTTTCTTTGTTAGATCCAACATTTGTCCTCTCCTCAGAAAATTATTTATCAAGTGATCTTTTTCTTTCTTTTTTTTTTTTTTTGTAGAGACAGAGTCTCACTGTACCGCCCTCGGGTAGAGTGCCGTGATGTCACACGGCTCACAGCAACCTCCAACTCTTGGGCTTACGCGATTCTCTTGCCTCAGCCTCCCAAGCAGCTGGGACTACAGGCGCCCGCCACAACGCCCGGCTATTTTTCTGTTGCGGTTTGGCAGGGGCTGGGTCTGAACCCGCCACCCTAGGCATTATGGGGCTGGTGCCCTATTCACTGAGCCACAGGCGCCGCCCCTCAAGTGATCTTTTTCAAATGTATGGGTTACTATTTTCAGTTCTTTGTGTAATTTTGTTGTTGAAAACTGCACATTTTAGATGATATATTGTAACAACTTTAGAATCTGATAGTGCATCTCCCAGGAGTGGTAGCTTTTGCTGTCTTTTTAGTGACTTGCCTATACTAATTATGTGGAGTCTTTCTCCCTTGCAATGTGTGGTTTCTGATGTACCTACTCAACTTTTTCATTTTCTAAATTCTTTATTTTATTTTTAAGACTGATTGCCTAGGGTTCTTCCTTGGGTCATCGTAAGTGATCAGTCAGTGATTAATTAGAGGTTGTGCTGAAACACCTCATCATCTGAACTACGTCCAAAAACTCCTTTGTTAAAGTCCTAATCCCTACTATATCAGAATGTGACTACATTTGAAGATAGGGTCTTTAAAGTGTTGATGAAGTTATAATGAGGTCATTAGGATGGGCCTTAATCCATTATGATGAGTGTCCTTGTAAAAGCTGAGGACATAAACAATAAAGAAGAAAGACCAAGTGAAGAATATGGAGAGATAGTCATGTGACAGCCAAGGAGAGAGGTCTCTGAAGAAACTAACTCTTTAGATATTTTGATCTTAAACTTCTAGCCCCCAGAATTATGTGAAAATAAATCTGTTGTTTAAAACACACAGTTATGTGGTACATTTTTATGTATTTTATTTTAGTGAATTATTAAGTATTTTTAGTCAGTAAGACTTCTACCCTTCTACCCTTTCCCAATAAATCAGTGTAGCTTGAGTCATGTATTGAAAATTTAGGCCATGCATACATATGCTCCAGCTTTTTTTTTTTTTTTTGTAGAGACAGAGTCTTACTGTACCGCCCTCAGGTCCTCAGGTAGAGTGCCATGGCGTCACACGGCTCACAGCAATATGCTCCAGCTTTTACTTTTTCAAGGCCTCTTATATAGTGCATGGAGGCCTTCACCATTCTCCTTAGCATCTGTCTAGCTTTGCATATATGTGTATTTATATTCCTCCAGACCAAAAGATAAGTAGTATATTATCGAGGCCCCATTGGCTGCCTTTTAATCTGAATCTCTCTGTTGAGTTTCTGGTTTGATGCCAGTCAATTTCTTTTTCCAATAAGTATTGTGATCTTAGTCAGGCTAGGTGTGACATTGGCCTTATCTGTTTGTTTGCTGCTGAGATCACTATTTTTTAAAATAACATTCCTGGTCAAGGAACTTACTGTGCCCTGTTCCAAATAAAATTAGCCTTCTCAAGCAGTGATGCACTAGTCCTCACAGTGTGACTCACGAAAGTAAACTTCTGCATAATGGAACCTGGGTTGTGATAGGAATGGGAGAAGCCCCAAGCTAACATGCCACAGATATTTGTTGTTCTTATTGAGGTCCAGGTTTTCTTAAATACACACTTCTCAGTTTGTTGTATGCTTTGGTAAATTTTCTCAACATTTAAAAGGCAATGTTTTGACAGTTCTATACAGTTTTATAATTTCTTTTTAAGGAGGTTTTCCATGTCCTCATTTAACCATTTTGAAAGTCCTACTTATTCCCAATTCAAAAACTGGTTTTCCACATAGTCTCACAGTTGCATCTGTGCATGTATTTCAGTTAGTTGCTGCTCAGAGTAGTCTTTCTTGACTATCCTATGTAAAATAATATTTGCCTCATCTCATTATCCTCCTTTATTTTACTTCATAACATTTTTCACTTCTTGACATTATTTTATATATTTGTTTGTTTACTGTCTTTCTCCCCTACTGGAATGCAAACTCCCTGAAGGTAGGGATATTGTCTTGTTAGTCATTGTAGCCTCTGTGTGTATGTAGTTTTTAAAGCTTGTAAGAAAATAACCATTCTGATAAATTTGTGCTATATTGTGAATTGTTATAAAATTTTGGAATGTTATTAAACTTGACCCTTTAATTACACACTTCCAGGAATCAACCACCTTCAGAAATAGTTATCTTGTATATAAAAAAATTTGTATTGGATTGTTCACTGTGTCACTCTTAATTTAGAAGAAATTTGAAACAAAGAAAATTAAGAAAAATAAAGAAATTAAGAAAAATAATAAAGCTAATCAAAGGCATTGGTTGGATATGTTTATAATGGAAAGATGTTTATGATAGTTAAAAAAACACATGAGATAATGCAATGAGAATATATCACACAATAAATATTAAGAAAAATAATGAAGCTAGTCAAAGGCATTCTTTAGACATGTTTTATAATGGAAAATATTTTTATGATGATTGCAAAAAATGCACATGACAAGGCAATGAGACTATGACCATAGAATTAATAAGACAGAAAACTGTGAGTATGTTGGTCTTTTTTTATATAGATGTGAATATGTGGGTATGGTAAGAACTATATTAAGAGAACAATCACTTTTCACTCTATGTATCTCTTTTTTAAATTTACAGTCTCATTTATTACTTTCCTAATTTTGTATTCTATTTATAAAATAAAAAAGTAAGGGAATTATTATCATATTCTATTATTATAAAATATTCTATTTTTATTGGTCCATAGCATATTGTATCAATGCGCTTCATTTCTTTATAGTGTGTGCTTACTAGAAATCAACACCTCTTATTTTCCAGAGTAAATAAACACTTACCAAATACATGCAGGTGTATATCGTATATACAAGTGCAATAACAATTTCTAAGAAGTAGTAAAACAATAAAATTCGTGAAGCTTGCCTTCCAAGTTTCTGTAACCAAAAATATAGGGAGAAATCTTCCATTATTATCTTTCATAAGACAAATACACTCACAGAGAGAACACCTACTATGAATGTCAAGGAAAGTAAAGATAATTCTTTCACCATTTAATTTCCTTAAGCATTTCTACTCCTCTGCCTTCTGCTTTACTTTTCCTGGTTTTCATTTCCTTAATTCATCATCTGCAGTGTCCACCCTTGATCTTCACCACTCAACAACTCAACATTCTTTTCTCCCTTCTTACAACTTTTTATTCTCATTAATGGCCTCCCTAATGTCCTGACTTAGCTCACTACCTAAATTCTTTAGTCGGTAAGATTTGACTCTCCTATCTTTAGTGATAAGATGGCCACCACTTTGTGAGCACTACTAAGATAAAGAGCTTTATCAAGCAATCCTCTTCTATTAAAAGTTGTTATTGTTGATTACAAACTTACTTAAATTTACATATGTGCTGATAAAAATCTTACATATATATTGATGTAATATCAGAAAATGATGAGTCAATTCAAAAACAGTTAAAAGAACATTTCACTTAGACACACAGGTTATTGCAAGTGCTGTGATAATAAGTCAGATTCCCTTCTGTTGCTATTGGAAAGATATTTTCAACTACACACCTGCCTGGTGACTTTTGTGAGTGATACTCACATTCTGAAAATGTGAGTTATGTGCTAGCTATGGAAAGACAAGAATGATATTTAGATCTAGAAAGAATGAGAACATATTTCTCTCCCTCAATTCCTTCTCTTCCTCTTCATTCTCTTTCTCTTCTCTTTCTATAATCAAGTAGAAAAGACAGAAATGTAATAGAAGGTGATACATGACAATATGTTAAATATGTCCAAATAGATAAAAACTTGCTCAATAATTCTAGGGCACAGGAGGTTTACTATAAACCATTCATCTCTGGGAAAGCTTCGTCAAGAGGTAGAACCCCCGGAAATAAGGTGGGACTGAGAAAATTCAAGGGGGGAAGTAGCCTTCTAGGCAACTTTAAATTTTTATCTAGTTGTTTCTTTGTAACTTATCTTGTTCCAGAAAAAAATTGTATAAATTAAAATCGGGACAAAATATTTAAGAAATGGAGGCATAAAATAGAACCAATAATAAATTTAAAACATATATCATGACAACCTATAGTTTTTTTTTTTTTTTTTTTTGCAGTTTTTGGCCAGGGCTGGGTTTGAACCCACCGCTTCTGGCATATAGGGCTGGTGCCCTACCCCTTTGAGCCCAGGTGCCACCCCCAGTGTACAGTTTTTTAATGTGAGCAGAAAAACTGAATGCAAAAATTTAATGCTTTGAGAAAATGATAAAATAATTTTTAACTGAAGTATACTATTATTTTATGTATTATATAAACAAGGTAAGTAAAGGACTGTGCAGCATTTGAAATACCAAGGTAAAGATAATCTAATTTGATATTGTTGGCAAAAGCACACAATCGTAACATTTTTGCTAGAAAGTGTTGTGACATTTTAGCTGGCAAGATTGTAAAAAGTCATTTTTCCTACTTTTCTTAATTTATACAAGTTAATGTTATTCTAAAACTTTCCTTTGAAAGTAGCAAATGTCTCCTGGAGAAGTTCAAGTAAGAAAACACGAGAGAGATGGAAAGCTACTGAGTTACTGACATTGATTGCATGCTTCTGGACTCAGCTTAAGTTAGTAAGTGCCCTTTTTTTACTTAAGTCAATTTGAGTTATATTTCCTATTACTTGAAACTAAGACAACTGTAGAATTCATAATAATTTAAATAAAGAATGAACAATATTTGGTAATTAGAAAGACAGGAGAAAGAGAAAGGTGAAGGATTATGTCAAGGTTTTTAGCTTAGGAGATTGAGAAAAGAGAGTCTTGCAGTATAATAAGGAGGTAATTAATTTCCATTTTATATCTCTTGAGTTTGAGATGATAATGACAGAAGCACATCCAAGTAGAAAAGTCAAGCCAGTTATTAGAACATCGGGCCAGGAGTTTGGAAGAGAGAACAAAGCAGTTAACTAATAGGCATGCGTTACTAGCATTTTCTCCATTTTATACATAAGAAAACAAATAACAAAAATTTTCTAAGGGGTGACTGAGGAGCGAGTGACTGAGGATAGTATTTACATAAATCCAGTCTTGTTTTGGAGTCTATCCTATTAATCATTTTGATACATGAAAAGCATATTTCAGATGCATGCACTCTGGACATAGCTGCACGTAACCTTGTAAAACACTGGTAACTTGATGAGTTTGTGGATTTAGCTGAGTGCCAATATACAATTCATTTTGTTTAATTACAGCAAACAAAGCTGAAAAGTGATTGTAAAACTGATCATTAATACAAAGTTCAGATCAGATAAATATAGTCTATAATGGTCCATAATACCGATTGGAAAAAAAGGCAATTATGCTGTATTATCTTAAACTGATAATTAAAATTTTATAAATAAAAATGGTAAAAGTAACTTGAAACAATTATGCATTTAATAACTTAAGTCCTCCGTCCCCTATTCTCTGCCTTCAAAACCAAAATTGAAGATTTCTAGATTGAATCTGTAGGGTAATTGGAGAATTTTCTTACAACTGATAGGGAAAACTTGGTCCATGTTTAATTAAATCATCCTTTGTTACACATAATCTATTTTGGGGTACTACTGCATTTTATGTTATTGTCTCACTGCCCTTTGGCTGTTGTTCTCCATATTTTGATTCTTTCCACTGATGCAGGTATGGAGAGGAAGTGTGTAGGGGAATCCCTCGCCTATAATGACTCTTCCACGCAGTATTGTAATTACTATTTGTTTTCTGTTGGTCAAATAAGGAGAAGCTCCATTTCCATTTGGCCTTATTTTAAAGGCAAGATTTTTATAAGCACTGCTAAAGTCTTTTGCAGGGCTAATATTCTTTAAAATTCCGAATTTTTTTTTTATTAAATCATAGCTGTGTACATTCATGCAATTATGGAGTACAATGTGCTGGTTTTATATCATTTGAAATATTTTCATCAGACTCGTTAACATAGCTAAAATTCTGAATTTAAAGAATTAAATTAAATAAATCTATTTTATTTAAGCAATTAAAATAAATCTATTGTGGTAAGACATTTATACTCTACTTTTAATAGTTTTGAAATATACCATTGCATTGTGCACAATGGGTCTTACCACAACAAGTAAGTAAAGTGATGGTTATGTTTATCAGTTTGATTTAAGCATTCCACATTGTATATCAAATCAGCACATTGTACCCCATAAACGTATACAGTGATGATTTAATAAAAGAATTGTAAATAAAAATATTTTAATTATTTTATGTAACCTAAAATAGATAATAAAATCACCAGGCGAGTTAAAAAAAATAAAATAAATCTATTGTGTTATCGGTAAAGATACATTTACTGGAGAATGTTACCATTTTAGGAAGAAAAATAGTTATTTCTGTACTACTACAAATGTGATTGAATTTCAGTTAAATGGAAGCAAGATAGGTTTATGCATTTATATTTAGAATTTGCAGACTAAATGCAAAATTCACATAAGATAGGCTGTGTATGAAAAGCTCTATGTTAAATCAGAGCTCACCAAGTGTCTAGAATTTGAACTGTTATGGGTCAATAGAAAAATTCTTCAGTTGATTTTGAGAATGGTTTTACGGTACAGGATTATACCATTCTAGCATAAAGAGAATCATTAGTGACCCTGTGCTTAATGCATAGACACTTATTACTGAAGCCTTCAAATTTTTTACTTTCTTTATTTTAATTCAGCAAGTCAAGGATTCAAACGTTCTATTATTATTTACTGAAAAATCACATCTTAGAGTTATTTTTGAAGGAAAACTTTCAACCAATCAAAAGCTTGCTGCTAAAAGAATTTCACAAAGACCGATAAAAGCCTCATCTTACCTCCAAAGGTTTTAATACCATTGGAAAGAATAATTTTGAAATTAAAATATTTCTACAGAATTGGCCACTTACCGCTTGTCCATAATTCCTATATGACAGAGATTTAAAAGAAGCCAACTCAATTATTGTTAGAATTATTGCAATAATTGTGGTAATTATGCAGAAGATATTAAGGAAGAAAGCACTTGAAATCTGAAAAGGATACACAGGGTAAACTTATTATATTCAGAACAAACACTTTGGTTAAATAGTTTGTATTGTTGAAAAAGGTCATCTAGCTAAAACTTTGATCTAGTTTCTTAAGTGTTGGACATGTCCGTGTGCTTATCATTAGTGTGAAGTATTATTCCAGTTTACATGAAACCCAGTTTGATCTACAAGAAACATTAAAACCAGAAATCAGCTCATTGATATCCCACGTGTTCAAATATTCCACATGCACTTACTGATATTCCACATGTGCTCATATATTCTATTATGAATATACTATTATAGTATAGAATGTAGAACACTATACTATTCTAAAAATAGTATGTTCTATTATGAGTCACTGTCTGCTAAGATATGATTTGAACAAATGGTGTTCCATCACAAGGGGGGAAAAAAGAGAAAGAAGAAAATCTGTAAGATATGATTTGAATACAAGGGACCAAAAAAGGAAACAGGAAAAATTTCTGCTTGTAGAAATACAACTAAATAGTACTTAGAACATTTTAATTCTGTGGTTTCTTTATCTGAGGAATTATGTCTCAATATCTTTGGATATAAGTTTTTTATGTGTAAAATTATAGATCAGACTAATTTCTAAAACATATTTTAGTTCTAAGATTTTTAAAGGCTTTTTATTCCCAATGTCTTTCTACTTATACTATGGATGCATCTTTATTCTGGACAAATTTCCTACTTTGTTGAAAGGTAGAATCCTGTTTTCAAATTGGATAGTTCAGAGAATGAAGTTTTACAGAAATATAATATCTATATATAAAAGCGTTAGGTTCTATTAAAATTTTTTCTAATCATATAGGTTACACAATGTTAAAAGAAGATAGAACACTAAACAAAACAAAAACTATATTTAAATTAATAAAATTTTACATAAAGTAATCATGATTTTAAGCAATTCAGCGTATTTGTCTATATCAAATTATGTGCTCTTAGATTTGCACTTAATTCTGTCACTTATTTTACAGGTAGGGTAGATTCTTTCATTTGCCATGGGTGTCCAACCTTTCTTCTTTTCCACTGCCCATTGGAAGAATAAGAATCGTCTTAGGATGCACATTAAAAACACAAATACTAATGAAAGCTGATGAGCAAAGGAAAAGGTGAGGGCATACTTTTTGCAATATCTGACATCACAAGATAAGCAGAACAGTCCTCAGATAATCTGCATACGGCCCATAGGCCACTGGTTGGACACCTCTGGTAGACACTATCTTTTTGTTAAAATCTAA
This sequence comes from Nycticebus coucang, assembly GCF_027406575.1. Taxonomy (NCBI): domain Eukaryota; kingdom Metazoa; phylum Chordata; class Mammalia; order Primates; family Lorisidae; genus Nycticebus; species Nycticebus coucang. The sequence goes on from NC_069793.1 coordinate 12,592,563, forward strand.
TGTTTAGTTTTATGACAAGTGACTTATAAAGATATCCCAAACATTTAACTTACCAGGTATCGAGAGGGATGCTTTGTTACTCTTATTATTATAGCTCCTGAAGTGATAGGCTGGACATAAAAACATATATTTATAAATACTCATTGATAATGCTTGCCAACTTAAAATGACAATGCTCTTCTAAGTCAGTTATTTTTTAGAATACTAAAAGTAAAGTGGTCAAGTTTCTGTCATACGGTAATGGATTGAAAGGTAACAGGTCACTTGTGACAGACACATACAGTGGACAGTGGGCAGAACTCAGATTGTGGTATATGCCAAAGATAGCCTTTGGAGTCCTGAACCCAAAACTAGGTTTGCTTATATGCATGTGAGCTACCTCATCTGTAACTCATTCACTTATTACTTATGCTATCCTTCCTAATGAAATGATGCTACTGATTATAATTACTATGTACATATCCAGATATAGAATGTGTGGTCCAAGAGTCTATTCCACATTGTGATTATACAAAATATACAGACCCTTAGCTGAGACCTTAGTCATTATTAAGGTCATGGTTGCTATTAATGCCTTCGCCTTTGTTTTCTAAAAGAAGACGTTCCATTATTTCATGTCCAAGAACTTTATTTCTAAGAAATGTAATGTTATCTCGTATTGTGTATTGTAAATTTAATGTTATCTTGTATTGGGCTGCATGAGTCTCTTGAAATATTCCTTGTTTTATTTGTTTTCATGGCTTTGGTGAAGATCCAAGTCAAATTTTTGGAAAGACAGCATTCGTGCTTCAAACCATATGTATGAAAGCCAAATCTGAAGTTGCAAACTCCTCAAGGATAACTTAAAATGTACAAATTCAGTACTTCATTCCCTAACAAAAGCTCAGATTTCTAAGGAGGTGCTCAGTGGTGGTAAGAACTATCTCCGAATATAGGCCAGGTCGCAGAGGCTCATGCACCTCCCAGCACTTTTGGAGGATGAGGCAGAAGGATTGCTTGAAATCAGAAGTTTGAGATGAGCCTGGCTAATATAGAAAGACCCATTCCCCTCAAAGCACACACACAAAAATTTGCCAGCTATGGTGGGGTGGGCCTCAGCTACTCTGAGGCCGAAGCAGGAGGATTGTCCTAGTTCAGGAGATTAAGGGTGCAGTGAGCTATGATATGGCCACTGCACTCCAGCCTGGGTGACATTGAGAAAACAAATTTTAGAAACTGAAGACTCATTAAAATAATCAATTTATGAGATTTTAAGAGTGCAGGGAATGAGAGAGGTCATTTAGTCAAACTCTCTCCTTTCTGAAAAGAACAAGCCTCAGATTTATTATCAATACTCAGGTGGCATGACATGAATAGCAAATGTAGAATTTCAGATCTACAAAGAAAGACAATCCACAAGATGATCTAGTTACGTAATTCTCCTGAAGACCTTGGTTAGAAACTTTGTCCTACCTTCCACTATTGTTATAAATATTTTTTATTAAATGACTAAATCATTATATATTTTACTCACAAAAATTCCCCATAAACAACATCCTGTTTTGTAAGTTATAGGTTCATATTTTCCAAAGACTCCTTTAATTTGTCCCATATATAAAACCAGCAGGAAATACCACATGAGAACTTCAAAGATGCCAATCATAATCTGGATGGTCTGTGAGAAGAGAATGCTATTAGTACTAAAATCATGTAATTTAAAACACAATTCCAATAAGGATTAACTATAAGAAACATTTAACACCTTTATAAAAGATGAAAGTAAAATAACAGTACACTCAATAAAGTATTTCCTAGATTGGTTAGTTTAGAAAGAAGGCCCAAACCAAGAAGGACTGAGGTTTACCAAATAGGAATCAGTCATACTTGGAAGCAACAGATTATTCAATAATAGTAGCTCTGGCCAATGTTCCCACAAAGAATTGTGGAGAATAAAATTCACAGTTTGATTGTACCACTGGTTAGCCTCCCATTTATCAGGTAATGGCATGAGAGAAGAATGTTGAGGGTACTTGGGAGAAAATGCGTTTACTAATGTACCTGGATGCGGGAAGCCATATATCTAACTTTTCCTTATACATTAGTAATTTATTAAGGATGAATAACCTTTTAAAACTTACCAGGGTTTGATTTATCTTTTCTTTCAAGGACTACCTGGTATGGATTTTTTAAATAAGTATTCTGGACTTGGGTACAATCTAACACAGGGATACAAAGGATATCCAAGGTGCACTTGCTTTCACTAGGCCTTCCCACTGCATAGGTGATTAGTTAGAATGGGGAGAATTATTGTTAAACCTTAATTTATAAGAAGGTAATGATAATCACAGTAAATATGCCCCATTAAATTTATTTCTCAATTTGTATGCGAATTAATATTTCATATACTGAATTACATTTTAATTATTCTTTAAAAATGACAGGATACATTATTTTTTATTTTCGTAGAAACTTTAATAGGAAGCTATTTAATGTTTTAAGAGTTCCAGCTCTTTGCAAAGCAAGTAGTCTATAAAATAATACAATTGGCTAATTTTAAAAATACATTTTAGAGAAGAGTTTTTTTTTATATTTATTTATTTTTATTAAACCATAGCTGTGTACATTAGTATGATCGTGGGGCACCATACACTTGGTTCATAGATCGTTTGACACATTTTCATCACATTAGTTAACATAGCTTTTGTAGCATTTTCTTAGTTATTTTGCTAAGACCTTTACATTCCACATTTGGTTTCCTCCTGCATCAAATTTGCAAGAATGGTTATTATTTCCAGAGGTTCTTTGAATTTGATTGGGAGAAATATCCCCAACAGACTGCAAAATCTAAGGGCTAGACTTTGGTTTTCTCACTGTTACATCATCAGCCTGTAATATGGTGCTCAGCACACAAGCATCCAGGAAATAACTTTTGTGTAAGCGTATTGGTGTCAACAATAGTAATTCCATGTGTCTTTCCCAATTGTTAAAAGGAGTAGTCTCGGCGGCACCTGTGGCTCAAGGAATAGGGCGCCGGCCCCATATACCAGGGATGGCGGGTTCAAACCCAGCCCTGGCTAAAAACTGTAACGAAAAAAAAGAAAGGAGTAGTCTCGAAAAATAGTGTCTCCTTTTATATGACTGGCTGTTTTTCTATATAAAACCATGAAATATCCAAGTAGACAAAAGTTTTATTTTTTATTTATTTATTTTTTTGTTTGTTTTTTGTGTTTTTTTTTTTTTTTTTGGCCGGGGCTAGGTTTGAACCCGCCACCTCTGGCATATGGGACCGGCGCCCTACTCCTTGAGCCACAGGCGCTGCCCTAGACAAAAGTTTTAAAGAACTGCCAGTGTGTGAAGGACACGATATGCTTTTTTATTTAAAAATTGTTCTTAGAACCAACAAATGGGTTTCTGGAAATCAGACTCCCTTTCGCTCCCCTCCCCCCATGGAGCGTGCAGGATTGCAGCACAGGTGTATACACCACAAAGTGGTCTGTGACCCAAAAGAGTTTAAGAACCTCTGCTGAACAGTCATCTGAATTCACAGGAAAAGTTCACATCAGTGGAAAAAGTTTTCTCCTCTTTAAATATGAAAAAGCATGGTCCTCACAATTCCTTTATGTTTATTTAGAGAGCCAGATAGATGGTCTATAATCTCACACGTGTATATGAAGGGGTAAATTCATAATCCTCCCGCTGCATGATGTCAGTAAATACACTGGTAATAGATCTCTCTCAAAGTTAACCCCACCCCCTATATATATACTCTCTTTTTTTCCTTATTCCTTATCTGGATTTCTCTATCATCCTGTGTATGTTTGTTTAGTCAGTACACACACGAAGAACATGTTTGTGAAGGAACATGAGATCAGTCAAAATTTATAGAAGCCAACATTATAAAAAATAAATTTTACCCTTTTAAATTAAATCTGTCCCTCTCTAGATACAAAATACTTTTTATAATACTAAAATAGTTCATGATCCAGAATTTAGTCAAGGAAAAAATCTTACCCCTATAAGAAGAGCATTTGCTGGAGATAGTCTTCTGTCCCCACATGCCATACTCTCAGCATTTCTTCTAGATGACTTTGTCTTTAACTTTTGGTGTTATCTTAACTAGGAAACTTCTACAAAACAATACAAAACACATACACGTGATTTTCTCAGGAGAAAATACATAAGTTTGATTCTTTCCTTATTGTTTGGCAAGTGCTTTCCCCAATTCAGAAGCAACAGCTTTCTTCTTCCTAAGCCTTTTATTCTGAGAGGCATCAGTTTGCAACCACACGTTTGGAACTAACAGCCTCTATAATTGAAAAGTTTCTCTCTATGACTATAAACTATTGGTATGTTACATATACTGTCTCTGAGTAGTAAAGGTTCTCCTGAGGAACAGTATTAGAGAATTTTCAGTAACGTTATCAATCATTCATTTGCAATTCCTGATCAGTTCAATGCAATTCATAAAGCCTTATTTCCATTTTCAAAACCAAGTTCCTATACTTAAATTGATTTTTGCTTTATTCTTATACCTGCTACTTAACTTCTTTCCATATGAAAACAACTGTTTCTTCTATCAGACAACTTATCAAAGCTGCTTCTGAAATCCTAATGGCATACCGTTTTTCTTTTTGATTTAACCAAATCTAGCTCTCTCCTGATCCAATGTGTCTGGACTTCTTCCTGGTGTTTAGATCATCTTGTGGATTGTCTTTCTTTGTAGAACTGAAATTCTACATTTGCTATTCATGTCATGCCACCTGACTATTGATAATAAATCTGAGGCTTGTTCTTTTCAGAAAGGAGTTTGACTAAATGACCTTTCTTTTAAAAATCTCATAAACTGATTATCAGTTTCTAAAATTTGTTTTCTCAATGTCTCTTAATAAAATTTGTTTTCTCAATGTCTCTTTCTTTTCTGTCTCATAAACCATAGAGACAGAAAAATCTAGGAAAGAACATGAGAGTGATAGCCAGAGAGAAAGCAATGTTAGTCACCGAAGTAAGCTTTACCTATTCAAACACCGTCTTTGAGAAATGACCAAACATTTAGAACTACAGGCGTTCTCCGGGTTATGAACAAGATAATTTCTGGAGATTTTTTTTTTTTAATTGTCGGGGAATCATTGAAGGATACAAAGAACCAGGTTACACTGCTTGCATTTGTTAGGTAAAGTCCCTCTTTTAAGTGTGACCTCCCTGCCCTCCTCCCTCCTTCCTTCTCTGCACTCTCCTATGCCCCCAGCCCCCACCATGTACTAGCATCAATTGTCCTCATATCAGAATTAAGTGCATTGGATTCTTGCTTGTCTATGTAGGTTTGTTCTTTATGTTGAATGTGTATGTAAGTTGGAACTAGTACATTTACCTATTACTTGTAACAGCCTCCGTTTGTGAATTATACATTAAGTTTGTAATCTGGGGACTGCCTGTATAGACAACCAAGATCAGTCACTGTATAATGAAATAAAAGCCATATAATTAAAATTCATATACAGCAATGAGAAAAAGCCCCATCTACATTGCTATGTTCACTTTTCAGAAAACAAGAAACTGAAAATAAGGCCTTTTGCATAGTCTGCCTTCTGTTTCAGGAATTCAACCAACTGCAGACTGAAAATAGTCAAAAAAAAATAACATAATGACAAAAATAATACAAATTAAATAAACAATACAATTTACACTGAATTAGGTAGTATAAGTAACCTAGAGATAAAGTATATGTGAGGATATGTGTAGGTTGTATGCAAATTTTATGCCATTTTATATCAGGGACTTAAGTAGCCTTTGGATCTTGGTATCCATGGGGTTTTGGAACCAATCCCTTGCTGATATGAAGGGAAAACTGTACAGAAAAATTCTTTTCACATTTGTAGATACCATCAAGTGACTTGGGGAGTAGAATATTTAGCATAAATCTCTATCAGGTCCACCAAAACCACTCCAGATTCAGTATTCATAAAAAATATTAATCAGAAAGAGAAAGCAAGGATGTGTTTAAAATCCTCAGCTTAACTGATGGAAGGAAGAAAGGAAGAATCACTCCTATACCTCCACCATATTCTTGGAATAGATGATGATTGGAATATTTAACAAAAAAATCCTACATTTGGTTACTTGAAATCCACTTAAGCATCCTTCTCTTTGTAAAAATCAATCGATAAAAAAATAGACATAATCATTTGTTTTTATTTTCTGAGGTGAACCCATCACTAATCCAAAAGTAGCTGCAGGACTGTCCCTTAGCCCTTATTCCCAAGCCTATTATTACTCCATCAACTTTACATTGAAATTCTCTAACAGTCACAGAAAGCTCCTGTCTAGAAACCACTTTGGTATCTTTAGCACCTTCAGGAGGGATGCAACCCCCTTGCCCCTAATGGTCTTCAGAATAAAATTCCGATTCCTTAGGCTGCTCCCCGCCCATCTTTTCAACCTCATCCAGCCACTCCTAGGTTTTGGGAAGCCTGTTGTGACTCTTAAGTCTCTTAGATAATCTCTCTTCTTGTTCTCCTCACATTATGTGCATAATTCCTATCACAATGTATTCTAACTCTGATTTAGGACTGGCTCTGAACTCAGGACTGGCTCTGAAGCCACTGAGCGCTCCAAAGTCAAGGAATTCATTTCCGTGTGTCCAGGGCCAATCCTGGGCTGGGACAGAGAGACTCGGTATTTGATGAAATAGAACCGGAGGGTGGCTGGTGGGTGGAGACGCAGACTCCGCCCAGAGAGGGAGGAGACTACAGGGGCAGATGGCGGGAGGGGCCCGTACTCAGCCTCCATTACTCCTCTATGACTTTTGAAGAAATCATTTAAGAGAAAGCAACGTTAATACCCTGCATTTTACTGTCAGGTCCAGGCCCAGGCTATAGGGGTCCCCGCGGGGCAGAGATGAACAGGGAGTCTAGATCTTCACGCCAGGTGCCTGGGCCCAGCTGAAGAGGAAGATCCTGGCTGAACGTGCCCCTAGCGCCAGAATCCCAGATCTTGACGAGCGGCCATCACAGATGATGCCTGGAGCCCAGCACCTAGCCGGCCCTCCGGCGCCTGGGGTGGTGACGTCTCCAACCGCAGCGGCAGCCGCAGCCGCAGCAGCGTGCTCGTACTGCGCCTGCGCGTGCTCTGGCCTGGCTGCAGGAGGTCGTCTGCGCAGACTCATTAGGGCCTTGCCAGCCACGTGGCCGGGGTACCTGTGGACTACTGTCTCCGGAAATGGCTTTTCCAAACCTAGATCCAAAGGTTGCCCTTATTGGTGCGTTTCTTATGCACACGGCCACTGCAGAGTGACCAGAATTACTGATGAAAAGTCAGTTGAACACAAATGCACTTGAGGTGGTCTGAGTGTTTGAAAGAGGAAAATAGCTGGTCAATGGCTCACTTCCCCCCCTTTTAAATATAAGTAACGAAGGAAATTAATGAATGCCAAAATGACTTTTAGATCCACTTGCTGAGGTGGATTTACCTTTCTTGTTAGACGTGGTGTTAGTTTTGTATTTGATGTAGATCGTGATTAATAACAGTGTTTATAAAGAGACATGTAAAGAGGTAGAGGGAGCACAGAATCATATCCAGAAGGAGGTTAAGAAGTGGGGGGAAAAATCCTCAAGCAAACAATGTAATCTTTAACTGACAAGTGCAGATCACCCTGTTAATGCAATTATCATGACTTATTGAAGCATTAAATTTCTGGAAAGCAACTACTGAATGTCATGTGTTTTCATTTATTGTTGTAAAATTTAAATTGGCATTGTGGAAAGGTTAAAATTTCGGCTTACAATGTAAATACTTAGTGAATGATAGCCAGTGAGTAAAACATTCAGAAAACAAAATTGATTTTGCTTTTATAAGGAAATTTTCTAGTGCCTTTATTTATAAAAGCTAAATTTATGTTTTAAAGCCACGGAGAGCTTTTATGATGTTTTTAGAGCCTGAACAATCAACTGTGAACTCAGCAACTTCATGTTTAGCCTCACAGCAAACTTCCTTACATTGGGACACCAAAATCCCCTCAAATAAAACAAAATGCCCAGGCTCTTTTATAGTCTTTACATTTTGTATTGTTCAGTATATCATTGAGGATATTAACTTCATTCTTAAATAATATAGCACTTTAGTTTTCTTTTTGTTTTACTTGCCTTATTAGCAGACAGGGCTTTCACAGTATTAAGCATTTCGTGTGCTGTAGAAAGAGGAGCTCCCTTGAGCATTTAACCTCAAGTTTACAGATTTAGTGGACTCTGTAGTAGTAAGAGCCAGTTTTAATGAGATGGACCCTTACTGTTATTTGCTGCCAGAACTATTTGGTTGTACAGAAGTGACATATCTTTTCGTTTAAGATTTATCTAACAGTCTCTGGAAATTATCTTGGATTTAACATTTTCTTGGACAGGTGCCAATGGCATGTACAATAAGAACACAGGCGGGAATAGAAGACCGAACTAAACTATGAGGCAGGCACAGATCCTTGGCACTTCTTAATTCCTCTAATAATGTCACAGATCAGTAAATCAACATTGATTTTTCTCTAATGCCTACAACCTGGATTTGGACGTTCAGAATTGATTCCATTTCAATTCCTATTCTTTGTTAAAAATTCTGTATCTTGGGCGGCGCCTGTGGCTCAGTCGGTAAGGCGCCGGCCCCATATACCGAGGGTGGCGGGTTCAAACCCGGCCCCGGCCAATCTGCAACCAAAAAATAGCCGGGCGTTGTGGCGGGCGCCTGTAGTCCCAGCTGCTCGGGAGGCTGAGGCAAGAGAATCGCTTAAGCCCAGGAGTTGGAGGTTGCTGTGAGCTGTGTGAGGCCACGGCACTCTGCCGAGGGCCATAAAGTGAGACTCTGTCTCTACAAAAAAAAAAAAAAAAAAAAAAATTCTGTATCTTTCAACAAAGAGTCAACCAATCATGGTTTAATACCCAATATGACTTACTTTTTAATCTTTGTCATCTTAAATATTTCTCCATGTTATTAATTTCCCTTGAATTTGTTCCCGGGCTACAAAAGATGTTAAGAGAAAATGTGCTGGAACCACAGTGCCTCATATAACACACATTGTTAAAACCATTGGTGAAATCATTATTATACAGACCCTGTTGGCTGTAAGTCCTGATAAAATACTTTGTTTAAATTTCTATGAGCAATTTCATTTTACACAGTAGAAAACAAAAAATGTTTCTTCTGTGTAAGGACAGGTGTTCTAATAAGAAAAGTGGAAATAAATTAATATCAGCTGTGGAAACTAAGCAATGAAGTTGGTTGTAGAAATGCGGTGTATTTACATATGTGTATTTATATAATAGGTATGCATGTATACATATGTAGTAGATTTCAGTTCTCATATATAATTGTTACCATATCAATTACTATTAAATGCTATCCTTTTATAAGGTGCTTACCAAAGAAAGATGCTATTAAATAAGATGCTTTAATAAGATGCTTATTGAAGATGATATTTAATAATTAAAAATTATTTCTCTGTTTTTTGTATTTACTATAGCAAAGCAGTATGTTCAATGCTTCACATTGCTTATGATGTTTAAACACTCTTATGATTGTTATTTTCATTTTAGGAGACGAGAATACTGAAGCTTGAGGAAATTAAGGGTCTTGTCCATGGTCACACAGCTAATGTTAGAGTTGAGGTTCTAACTCCAGTAATTTAAATCTAGTTTCAGAATCTGTATCCTATCTCCACATTTTTTTCCCTCTGTGCCTCCTCGAGGAAAGGCTCTGCTTTCTGAGTGACATGGAATTGCACAAAGAATATTGCTTTTTTTTTTTTTGAGACAGAGTCTCACCATGTCACCCTCAGTAGAGTGCTGTGGCATCACAGCTCACAGCAAACTCAAACTCTCGGGCTTAAGCGATTCTCTTGCCTCAGCTTCCCAAGTAGCTGGGACTATGGGTACCTGCCATAATGCCCGGCTATTTTTTATTGTTGTTGTTGTTGTTATTGCAGTTGTCATTGTTGCTTAGCAGGCCTGGGCCGGGTTCAAACCTGCCAACCTCAGGGTATGTGGCTAGCAGCCTACTTACTGAGCTATGGGCCTGTTGAGCCCACAAAGAATATTGTTAAAGAAATCACAAGGTCTTGGGATGGTTCCCAGCTCCAATATGGTCGTGTTTAATCCACCATATTACTCTTTGGCTTCGTTTCTCATCCGTACAATTAGGGTCATAAACTGAAGCATTGGTTGAAGTGATATTCAGTTTCAAAGTCCATAGCATATTCAAAAGTGTTACTAACTACTTGGGTGAGTGGGAGGAGTTGTGAAAATACAAAGTCCAGTTGTAAATGACACTTAAATTGGGAAGCTGTCCCTGGGAACATGTGTGGAGAAAGAGATTGAGTGACACCTGTTGAACTCTGCTGAGATGATAAAATTGAATAAACAGCTATTTGTTTTTAAGAATGAAGCCAAGTTACTGAGGAGTGGGGATGAGGGGAGTCAGGAGAGAAGAGTCAATGGTTAAACATTAAAAATTGTCTTACAGAGAATAGCCTAGAGAGAGGAAGACTTTGTCTTAAATGCGAAAAGAAGTGGAAAAGGCAAAAATCAGCCAGTTTTTCCAAGACGTTGATACAGAAGTCTTCTCCATTTGGCTGCATGGCCAAATTTGCCTCATTTGCATTCATATTTGCAAAAGAATGACGTCAGTTTCCTGCAACCCTCCCTTCCCCAAAGTCTTTCTGGGAGGCCTCAGAGTTTTCCACATGTGTTCTCCGGCAGGCCTCTGTGAGCTTTTGCAGTGTGTGAAGAGCCACTACTTTGCATCTGCTTCTTAGGCTTCTCAGGCTGTGCTGCACCTTCTCCAGAAGAAGGCTGCCTTGCCCAGGGGCTCCCTCCCAGGGCCCCCACGCTCCAGAGCCTTGCAGGTGTTCAAGCACCGTTGTGCTCTCTTCAGTCTTCCTCGTGAGAGCACATCTCTTTCTCCAGAGGCATCAGACCTGTTTTGGTCACTGGACTCCATTTCCTGGAGCTTTCAGCTCGAGCTTCAGATACCTGAACTCAAAATTTCCATAGGATTTTTCCCTTGATCACCATGTAAATAGATGCCTGGGGATGCTCTGTACCCTATACCCTTGCAGTCCCCAACCACCAGGCTGTGGACCAGTCGTAGCCTGTTAGGAACAGGCTGCCTAGCAGGGGGTGAGTGGCAGGTGAGCAAGTGAGGCTTCATCTGTCATTATCTCCCAGCAACCCTAGAAGGGACCATCTAGTTTCCAGAAAACAAGTTCAGAGCTCCCACTGATTCTGCATTACGGTGAGTTGTATAATTATTTCATCATATATTACGGTAGTAGAAATAAAGTGAAAAATAAAATGCCATCATCTTGAAACCAGGCCCCCCTCCTTTGGTCTCTGGAAAAATTGTCTTCCATGAAACAGGTACCTGGTGCCAATAAGGTTGAGGACTGTTGCTAAACCTGATCATTAAAACTCAATTTGGCCAGCATCTACTGCATGAGAAAAGGTGAAAATTGTGATTGATTGATTATTATAGGGCCAGAACAAATCCAATCAGGCTGTGGGAAAGAGAGCTTTCAGAAATGTTGTGTTGGCCAGGTATGGATCAACTATATATGATTACACACACACACACATACATGTACACAATACATACATACCTAGGATATATTTATGGATTCTGGAAACATAACTAACTCTTTTTATTTTTATTAAGTCAAATACACATAGATCATGAATACATTTATGCATATGTGGAGTACAATGTGTTGATTTTTTTTATACAATCTGACGTGCTTACATCAAACCAATCAACATAGCTTTCACCTCATTTACTTGATTATTGTGTTAAGACATTTATGTTCTACACTTGACAGATTTGACTTGTACTCTTGCAATATGCTCCATAGGGGTGGTCCCACCATTTACCCTCCCTCTATCAAACCTCACCCCCTCCCCTCCCTTCCCACTCCATTTCTCTCCTTCATCCTGGGCTATAGTTGTGTTCTATCTTTCATAAGTAAGTGTGAGTAAATATAAGTTGGTTTCATAGAAGTACTGAGTACATTGGATACTTTTTCCTCCATTCTTGAGATAACTTTACTCAGGAGAATATGTTCCAGGTCCCTCCATGTAAACATAAAAAAGGTAAAGTTTCCATCTTTTTTAAGGCTGCATAGTGTTCCATGGTCATAACTAACTCCTGAACTCATGCATTCCATGATGAATTATTTATCTTCTCTAAAACCTTAGGGTTTAGAATTAGAAGACACCCTAGAACCCTAAAGATCTAATAATCACCTTTGAACTTCTGAGGAGGGAAGAGACAGAGTAAAGGATGCAGTTGGGTGTGCAGGCGCGTGTGTATGTGTGTATATATATAACTTAGGTCATATTTCTCAGGCAAAGTCTTTGTACTCAAATCCAGCATTACTTACTTGTGTGAGAAAAAACCACATGAGCACTGGCCTTGAAATAGATCCAACTCCATCCCATTTTATTTTTTATTTTTATTTTTCATTCAACAAATATTTATTATCTACTATGTGCCATGAACTCTTTCAAGTACTCCATCCCATTTTATACTGCCCCAAATGAAAAAAAATATGTAAAGCCTAAATGTTATGCAATAGCTTAGCATAGTGTTTGGCCACAAATTAATAGTGTAATACTTATTTTTTTAAAAGCAAATCAATGAGTAAATGAACACTCTTTTAGAATTACAGGATGAAAATATCATAAGAACTTTAAACAGTAACACATTACTAGTAGGCTTGTGACCTGCATACTAGAATATATTTCTACTTCAGTCACCTTTTTGGGTCTCAGGATACAGGTATATTTTCAGAAAACTTAGAAGTCTTAAACTTTGAAATCAAATTTGTTTTTATTTTTTTTCACAGGAAGTTTAATGCTTTGATCATATCAGCTTCCAAGGAACAGAATTTTTGACTATTTTTCTCAAGTACACAGAACACTGCCCTGTACAAAGTAGGTACTCAATAAAAATTTGTTTGATGAATGAATGAATAGCATTCATTCTTAGTTGAATAAAAGCATGATAGCATTGATTTAAATGAATCCTTTACATAAGCATTTTATTATTGCAGTATTATTTAAATTGCTAAGGTATTTTTCATGCTCTTAAGAACCTCAAATAAAAATTTTACATGGTTGACAATGAACTCTATTAGCATCATTCGACTATCCAGTTAAAAGAGAAGTTAGGGAGAGAAGCAATTGACACTCTAGATTAGTGGTTTTCAACCTTCCTAATGCCGCAATGTATTTTCATTGTTAAAAAGGGGTCATGACTCACATGTTGAGAACCACTGCTCTAGATAGTTAGGGGTTCCCAGGTACCATTAAAAGGTAACAATAACTTACAGGAAGCAAGAGTTGAAAGTAGATATTTGACCCTTGAACAACGTGAGGGTTAGGGGCACCAAACATTTAATGCTGGATGTAATCAAATAGATACTTAGTCTAGGTCCATATGTGAGCAGCCAAGCTCTGCTGGAACAATTTGTTCGTACGATAAATATGCTATCACCCCCTCAAAGTGCTCTCAGTACAGCTTGACAGTCTTCCTTGGTTTCTCTGATCACGTTATTCTTAATTTCCATGACTTTCCCCACATTTCCCATTGTGTTAAATGGTGTAACTACCCATGTGGCCCACCATGGACATGACCTCACTGCTACTTTGACAGGGATGACAGGAGCCATCATATTGGAACCTCCTTATGTGCTCACTACCACATACTGGAAACCTATGGATATCGGCAACAATCACATCTTACTTTCTTTCTGTTAGGTAGAGAAACTGCCCTTTTTCATGACTTTGGCCATTTCTTTCATCTTTCTTTTGATCTCTCGACTTCCCTCTTCCTTGGGTTGTTCTCACTGGCTTTTAAACACACCAAAAATAAAAGGCCAAAGGTCAAATCAAAACCCCTCAATGCACCCTCCTTGCCCTGCTATTGCCCCATCGCAAGTGAGTTTAATGTGCCTGAAAAGACTGTAGTTATATGATCAAACATCATGCCTCTTGAATATCTACCAAGCTTTGCTCTACAACCTATACAAAACCAAAACAAATTTAAAAAATACTAAAAACAGCTTATATTTCTAGTAACATTTTATTGAGGAAAAGGTAACATGAACAGCAAATGTTCTAACTTTAAGAGAGTCGCAGAGTCATTTTTCAGTCATCTAGTCTGACACTTTTGCCAGTGTGTTTTTATGGCACGTGGGGAGAGACCATGACCGAGAGACAGAATAATCATCAGGGACCAAGCTAAGAACAAATCTCAGACATAGTCTTTAAAGATTAGAAATCACCATCACCATGGACCATAAAAGACATTTTCTTAAGTTTCTGAGAGTGGTTTTACTGCATGAGAGTAGACTGATGCTTCTTTTTCTTTTAATACCTCAGGATGTAGATAGCTTTCATTTATGGGAGGGGGAGAGGACAACTCTGATGGCAAGGGGTTGTTTGCATACATAGTTGGAACAACCAGAACAGACTGGAAAGAATGAATAGAACAAGAAATATTGTTACTGTGATGCTACTGAGTTTCCCCTGGTCCCAGCACAGTCAAGGATAAAGGACAATTTGGTAAGTCCACAGTGGGATTTAGCAGACCCAAGTATGTATTCTCTTGGGTGTATTCAGGTTATTTTACAGAGTAGAGACCCAACTCACCCTACTGACGTTGGAGATTGATTGCCTGGCAAAATGGGTGGTGACACTGGCTATGCAGAACTCCAAGATGGAGAAGATGAATACGATGGGTGAAATGACATTTCGAGAAATCTGAAACTAGAAATAAACTCAGTGAAATTTGGGGTACTAGGAAGGCCTCACACAAGCTTCAAAAAGTTATTGACTCAACAAATGTGCTGTTCTTCATACTCAACTTGCTCAGTGAGTATGATTTGATTCATTATCATCAAATGCTTATTGTAGGGGTGAATTTATTTTGGGTTGTTTTAAAAATACCAGAAGACTGGTGGTGCCTGTGGCTCAAAGGGGTAGGGCGCTGGCCCCATATGCCAGACGTGGTGGGTTCAAACCCAGCCCCGGCCAAAAACTGGAAAAAAAAAAACAAAAAACAACCAGAAGACTTTCCTTTTGGCAAGTACACTTTTTCATTTAAAAATATTTAAAAGGTGGTATTTTTTTTTCTTTGCAGTGGCCCCCATGTGTTTATTAAAATGTTACCCACTCATTACAAATCCTTAACTAATATAGAAACAAACTAGTCATTCCAAATGCCAAAATGAACATTAATGACCATTATTCTATTCTCTGTATAGACAAAGGCAGATGGAAGAAGGGCTATGTATGGAAAACTAGCACAAGTGGGTGACAACAATAACAAGGTCAAAAGAGAAGCATCCTTCTCTACGAGGAGAATCACGTTATTCCTGTTCTGAAATAAAAGTACAGTAGAACCTCCATAGTTGACCACCTCCCTACACTGACCACCGCCTAATTTTCATAGACTGGACATGCACCACATCAGTAGCCCTCGTTCCTTATGTTGACCACCTCCATATGGTGACCAGTTTGTTATAGTTCTCACTTTACAGAGGTTCTACTGTCTTCAGTTTACTCAAACTCTGCACAGGCCTTCTATTTGATCAGATATAGTGCAGGTGAATTTTCCTTGATTCACTCTTCTACTGGGTCCCATGTGTCTTCCTGTTTCCCTCTACATCTTGAACACTAAATATTGCTTCCTGTCCACTTTCCTCAGTGTTAATCATGCAGGGGTCGCAGGGAGGGAGCTAGCTTAGCCAGCACTAAGCATGGTGCCTGCTACTGAACACGCACTTTGCTTTCTCTTTCTTCTGAGAGTCTGCTACGTGTCCGATACCCAGGCCTTCTGCATCACTGGAGGCAGATTCTACTGCTGTGGAATTCTGTGCACCCCGCCATGTTAGCCAAGTGCCCTGGAAGACAGTGCCCTCTCCTACGTCTCTGGAGGTGGTGGGGTGCTACCCATGGGCTGCTTCCATGCAGGATTTATTTTATCCTTTCTCAGAATTGACTGCCCTCTACCCTAGTCTTTTCAGAGCATTAGAGACATTTTTCAGTACTTTTTGGCTTCCAATCAGTCTTGTTTCTGGGAAAACAAGAGCCAGGTATGGGAGCTGTTTCCTTCTGCCACCTTGAGTCACATGAGAGCAATTTATTTCTCTGTTTGGGCACCACTATACAAAAGCTGGGTTTTTTTTGTTTTTTGAGACAGAGTCTCACTTTGTCACCCTCAGTAGAGTGCCATGGAATCATCATAGCTCACAGTAACCTCAAACTCTCAGGCTTAGGTAATCCTCTTGCCTCAGCCTCCCAAGTAGCTGGATTACAGGTGCCTGCCGTGATGGCCACTAGTTTTTAGAGACAGGGTTTCATTCTTGCTCAGACTGATCTTGAACTCTTGAGGTCAAGTGATCCTCCTGCCTCTACCTCCCAGAGTGCTAGGATTATAGGCATGAGCCACTGTGCCTGGCCTGTGGTTTTTATTTTAAAGGATGAATTTTGTGTTCTTCTTTCACTCTGTCTTATTCACCAAGAGGCCTTCTTATCTATTTTTTGCCCCCTTAAAAAGTTTTCTTTACATTGCAAAAAGAGTGGTTCTTTCAAAACCCAAATGTGAGCATTTCTGTTCCACACTTAAAACTCTTCTGTGTCTTTAGCAAAGAACAATCTCAGAGCCTGATGGAAAAGTAGTATGCCAGCTGCTTCAAACTATCGACACTTTAAACAACAGACATCTCATTCAGGTCATACTAGTGACTGGCGTCAGGATTCCAGAATCCTTTAGTTGAGAAGCATGTGGCTTTAGAAGATGGCTACTTCAAGTTCTAGTGGACTGGAGTTACTTACACAGTACTGAATGAACTGATAATAGAAATATTTTGTGGCTGTTTGTTCAAAATATTGTCCTTTTTTTTTTGCAGTTTCTGGCCGGGGCTGGGTTTAAACCCAACACCTCTGGCATATGGGGGGTCTGGGCCCTACTCCTTTGAGCCACAGGCACTGCTTGTCTTTTTTTCTTTTGAGACAGAGTCTTACTCTGTGGCCCTGAGTAGAGTGCCATGGTGTCATTACAGCTCATAGCATCCTCAATCTCTTGTATTCAAGAAATCTTCTTGCTTTAGCCTCCCAAGTAGCTGGGACTATAGGCATCTGCCAGAATGCCAGGCTAATTTAAATTTTTAGTAGAGATGAGGTCTTGCTCTTGCTTAGGCTGGTCTCCCGAGCTGAAGTTCCTCCTGCCACAGCCTTCCAGAATACTAAGATTGCTACAATGTGAGCCACTGTGCCTAGCCTGTTAATGTTGTCTAATATTCTATCTTCTAGATATAAAAGGGATACATTCTATTTATTAAGATATATGTGACCCACAGCAATTTAAGAGACTCTGCTTTTTAAAAGTGAATACTACCTCAAAACCCCCAACCCCTCCAAAAAAACCAAAACCAAAACCTAAAATGCCCCTTCTGTGGCTTTCTCTTGCTCTCAGAATGAAGACTAAAATCCTTAAGATGGCTGGCTGTGGGGCAGGATGACACCTCATTTTATGCCATGTTGTTCCATCTTTACAGGTTTTAAGAATTGTGGCTTCAGGTTACCCGTTTCTTCCTGAGACAGAGTCCCTGGTTGGCCTATGTAATGATAATGATCAGGTGATTCTGTTTTGAGCACAGTCAGAGGCATGTGCCACATTTTACATCTGCTTCATTCTTCGGGTCTTTAGTAGAAATCAGATATTCTTGTCACTCCCATTTCTCTCTCACCTCATTCTTACTTGAAAAAAGAAAGCTATTCAATAAATTGACTATGTTATTTATATGGAATTTCAAAATTTATATAAATTCCAAAATTTATATAAATTTTCCAAAAACCTTTGGAAAACAATTGTGGGGCAATTTTAGGAGTCTTGGAGGCCTCTCTAAACCCTTCCTTATTATTTATGTGATTAACAGTGAGGTGGAACAAAAATGGATGCCCTTTCTGCCTAGCCTGTCTGTAGAGGTAAGTCTCTCACTTGGTTCAACAGTGCTAGAGATTATTTGACTTGGCATAGAGCCAGAATAGAAAATGATTTTCCACTAGAGTTGATGTACAGTAATAAAAGACAAAAGACCCACTCCATGGGAGTAGAAAGAGGACAGGCATGTGCTAGATGATAGTCCACTTACCACTGCCACATTGCTTTGTTGAAATTTGACATCGATGTACATATCCACCGCCAACAGAATCACTCCAGTAAGGGCAAAGATACAACTAACAATATTCATTCCCAGACTGCCTCTTATCTAGTCAAGATGACAAGAAAAATAAATTATATGTGGGATATAGGGTCCATGAAATTAAATGAAAAGAGTTAATCAGATTTAATGGCTCTTAATCTTGGAAATCCTGCTACAATTCTTCAAGTTGAAATGACTTTCTTTTCTGCCCTTCTGGGAAGTTATCATAAACATTACTCAGTGTGTAGTCTAGACGTAGGGTACTTCTAACAGTACCAAAATGTACGCTTTTATATTTATCTAAAAGCGTCATCCACAATAACAACTATATTTTCTTTATAAAAACAAAGAACAAATATATTTTTAATGAGAATTTGTCTATAACAATAGACAATATTTAATTTAATATTAAATTATTTGGATGCATTATTTAAATACATTATCTTATTTAACTCTTACAGCCATTGTATGAGGTAGGACTACAGCACATGATTTTATAGATAGAAAAGTATATAGACATAACAGTTTTACTAATAAATTTAGAATTAAGGAACGCCCCAAAGTCTTTTTAGGGACAAGGTAAAGAACCTCAAATTTAGAAGAAGAAAGTCTTTCAGCATTTGTGGGTAGAGGCGTGGGCAAGTCTATCCATTTCTACAATGGTATTGTGACATAAAGCAGAATAATTGTGAAACCAAGTCCTCAGCTGATTTGCTGTGGGTGGTAGGGTCAAATTCTTTAAGTTGTAGCACCGTACCTTGGCATCTCCCGAAGGGCCCCACACAGCTCTGAGAAGAATTACCTTAAATACGTTTCAGTGCTTCTTTTCTCCCAAACGACAGAGTCTATGCTTGGACAATCTCAGGGAGAGGAAAGGACTCATAGAGGATGCAGAAGAAGAGTTTTATTTTGTTATTGGATGACACCAGGATTGGATAATCCCGATTAGGCTGATTTTAATTTAATTTAATTTAATTATTTTGTTTTGGTTTTGTCTGGAGGAGTGTGAGCTGCACCACTCTGTGTCCCCATTTCCCCATCCTTTCCTCTTCTGTTGGATTACATATAACTGCCAAACTGCTCTAGTTGGCTCTAGTTCTGAACAAATCATTTTCTTCCTTGTGGTACAGACCAAGAAATTGAAGTAGCTGGGTTGCTGTGACCAAGAGAATTGAAAGCCTTGTCTAAGTGATTATTTTGTATCAATTCTCATGGAATGAGCTAGATGCTTGTAATGGTGATTTAGAGAACTGTAAAACAAAAACCCAATCTGAATAAGAATAGGAGACGTGCACAAATGAAAGGTAACAGCACAAGGCAGAGCTGAGCATGACTAGTGGATAGCAGAGATTTTTGTTACTGAAGTGGCGAGTCAGCGTTTCCCATTCTTAGTTGCATTTCTACTTTTGTGACCTGAACAAATTAGGAAGCTTTTAGGTTAAAGCTTAAATAAGCCTTATCTTTATTACTTCCCTCCCTTGTGAATGTGTCAGGATATGAGCACTGCCACTTCTGAGTGGCCGATGGCGTGAACCATTCCCCCATTCCAACACACAGACCATGAAAACAGCCAACAGGTATTCTGGGAAATGTGTACCCATTCCCAGTTTCTAAATCTGCCTTTTCAATTTTCCTCGCCAATAAATTAAACTGATATTTATAGGGGTTTAAAAATTAGAAACATTTCAACTTACCAGACAAGGGAAAAAGACCTTGGATACAGAGAGAGCGCCAGAAGTAATGAACTGTAGAAACAGACAAATGTGTGAAATGGTGGGTTCTCTGGTTGTGCTTGGGAACTTCTCTTTGTATGAAAATTTGGTCTGTTTGTATTCATCTAGTTCCCTTCTTAAAATTTCCTCTCGTGCTTCTCAATTTTCTGGAATAACTCTTAGGGGTATGTTCCTAACTCCTTTTTGAATTTTTTCTCCTTAATTTATTGCATATGAAGAACTGTGCATGTAAAAGCTTCCCTTGTTCTGATGGCTCCTGGGCTTACCACTTCAGCTCTTCTTGTCATCTATTACATATTTTTAGTCATGTTTCTGGTCACCTTCTTTGCCAGTCTCCACCCAGCACGTACATTTCCATCTAAAATATAATAAGGAACTAAAACGTTGGCTTGCTGATTACTTGATTATAGTAAACATTAGGACATAGGCTTAAACTTCTAGTTCAGATGGGGAGTAAGTTTTCCCTGTATATGTCTAATCAGAGCAATTATTACTCTAAATTCTCTGGCCCACAGATGCAGAGCTTATCCAGAAATGGGTTGTGACTGAGTTGGAGATATGTATGCTTTATGGTCTGAGAAAGAGAGGAATTCTATCAATGTACTTACACAGAGGCCTCCCCAGAATGGATATCCGCCAGTAAAAGTAATGGAGAGAATGTGTGTATCGAGGTATTTTATGCCCCAAGTAATTCCAAAACCAATCTGCACCAATCCAATTATGATCTGGATTGCCTGAAAAAAAAAAAAGCAAGCAGCCATTTTAAAGTTGCCTGATCACTTTTGGGCCTGTGAAACATTACTATCAACCCTACCCCTGATTATTACTTGCTTATATATTGCCAGTATCCGTGGGCATCATTTAGGCATGTGCTGTAAGCAGGAGGTGGGCTGAGATTTGATAGGCACTAGAATAAGGGTGTGGGGGGGCACTCTAGAACCTCAGCATAAGGCTTTGTTGAGGTATTTGGGGAGATTAACTAGCTGGGGTGGCCCAAGGAGAATTCTTCTGAAAACACAATTGCTTACCCGTGCATTGAAATTTCCTGGGCACCCTCTAAAAGATTGTTAGGAAAAAACACAACAGTTTAACTGTGACTTCGGTGACTGTATTGTTCAAACGAATCACTTCTCCGCTTAGGTAACACCAGTTGTAGGTAAAGGAATCAATGAAGACAGAATCATCTAATTATGTGCTTGGTTCTGTTCTAAATACATTTATTTTTTTCATGCAAAAAATAATTTTATAGAGACACAGATACATAAAGAAAGTAGGTGTCCAATGTCCACAGTTACTAAGGGGAAGATCTGAGAGTTTAATGCAGCAAATTGAGTCCAGAGTTGACACCTGCCTGGGGAGCCCTCTGGTATTGTCTTCTCTTGGGGTCGTGGCAGCTCCACCTATTCCCTGCAGTCTTCCTGATTGTACCGGACAAATTAACCTTTTCCCTTTCTTCCTAGATTTATGTTGTATCTCATGCTATATAATGCACCTTTTTACTTGGCTTTATACTGATTTATATTGTTCATTTTCTTTAAAATCTCAGTTATGAAAGAATTTTATCAGTCAAGAGACACATCCTCAGAGATAAGAGATATATCTTTTACTCCCTTGTACCTCTTATTACCTTTTTAATCCTAGACAAACAGAAATTTCTGAGAAAGACTCATTGTAGATTGTTCTAAAAGTTGATTGTAGATTTATGTACTTCATTTCTTCCAATATTTATGTCTTAACTATCCAAGAAGATTGCACATACAAAGGTCTCTGTGTTTATTTCTTCAAAAAATATCCACTGAATACAATTAAATTGAAGTAACATTGGGGGAAAGAACTCAGGTTCATAAATAATGCTGAGCTCAATTTTTTTGAATAATGAAGTTCTTTGAGATTCAGATAAAACTTACAAATGTTTTTTCATTCTCTCTGAAAAATTCTTCCTGCTCATCCATGCACATGGACACCATACTCCCACACACAGCTTCCCAGGGGTGATAGACCATTTAGCCAGTCTCACTGGAAGAGCTTCCGCATTAGACTTTCTATTTGTTTTAACAAGCTTTTCTCTAGAGCAGCCATCTAGAGTCTGACTGCAGACTCCTCATCTCATCCTTCCTGTCATCTTGATGAGGGGCAGTTAGATCTTGGACTCATATCAGCCTCCTTCTCTCTTCTGATAGCCCTGCTGAACCATGTATTGATCAAATTGCCTGCAGGACCGATTTAAAAGTTTGGACAAGTGTGGCGCCCATAGCTCAGTGGGCAGGGCGCCGGCCACATACACCAAGGTTGGCGGGTTTGAGTCCGACCTGGAACAGCTGAAAAAAACAACAATGGCAACAACAACAACAAAATAGTTGGGCGTTGTGGCGGGCACCTGTAGTCCCAGCTACTTGGTAGGCTGAGGCAAGAGAATCTTTAAGCCCTGGAGTTTCAGGTTGTTGTGAGCCGTGATGCCATGAACTCTACCGAGGGTGACATAGTGAGACTCTGTCTCAAACAAAAAAAAGTTTGGACAAAAATTTGCCTGCATTTTTGGCCACAGAGGCACTTTAAGTTCTGGATCGATTGGTGCCGATGCTCCACACCCTGCACTGTAGTGGTGACCGGGGGCTGTTAATGGTGTGGATGTATAATCTTCAGGGACAGGAGGTAGCTTCTGCCAACTAGAGATTTTACAAAGCAAAAGCTTTGAAAGTATTTTTATTACACGCCTCTTCATAACAGGCAGCGTGCTCTTGTGGCTGCTCATTCCACTCGGTAAAAGCCAAACCCTCTGGGTCTCCAGGCCTCACTGGATCCGGCCTCTGCCGCCCCTGCCCTCCGGCCCTTGCTCATTCTGTTCCGCTTTACTGGCCTCCTCCCTGTTCTTCAAACACATCACACACATTTTCGGCTAAAGACCTTTATGCTGGTTGTTTCCTCTTGCCTCAATGTCGGCATCGGTTCACTCCTAACTTCATGTCTTTGCTGGGTCTTTGGGTACCCAGGAGAGCCCACCCAATCAACTTGGCAGTGCCCCTCATTGCCTGGAACTTCTCATCCTTTTTATACTTCTTTATTCTCTCTATATCATTTAATACCTTTTGTTTTTTTATTAAATCATAGCTGTGTACGTTAACGCGATCATGGGGCACCATACACTGGTTTTATAGACCATATGACACATTTTCATCACGCTGGTAACATAGCCTTCCTGGCATTTTCTTAGTTATTGTGTTACGACATTTACCTTCTACATTTACTAAGTTCCACATGTACCCTTGTAAGATGCACGGCAGGTGTAATCCCACCAATCACCCTCCCTCCAATACCTTTTTTTCTTAGTTTTCCTTCTTAATTTTTTTTTTATTTAGGATTAATATAAGGGTCCGTATGATTAGGTTACATCATTTGCATTTGTTAGGTGACATCCCAGCTGTAGTTGACACACAGGGCACTTTCCTCCTGTACTGTGTGTAGAGCCTGGTGCTCTTTGATGTTTCCACCTGTGTGGAGTCTGTGCGGGCTCAGCTGAGTGTGCTAGTTTGCCCCATTTGATGAATAGGAGGAAGAGGGTTTCTTCCATCTGCAGTTTCCTCAGAGCTGCCTCCACAGCTTCGCTGGACTCCTGGAGGGGAACTGATTTTTATTTTTACTTTCCTAAAGCATCAAAACTTGAAATAGGTTGTGAGGTGACTAGAAGAGTTTCTGAGACATAATGAGCAGTAAGTAAGATTTACAGAGTGATCTAATAGAGAATTTGGAGCCACTCATGGGGAGAGATTTAATACAATTTGGTGGAATTGCATTAGGGGTGTGAATGAGATATCTGGAAGGCACAGCAAAGGGACAAACAATTCTTCCGAGGCAGGTAGAAACTTCACCTTTTTACAATGCCTGCAGAAATAAGGTGTTCAGTTCAAAGTGCCCTTTGCAGAAGTAGGGTGATAGTTAAGTCACAGCATCTCCAAGGGAACTTGTGATACAGCACAGGTGGAAGGTTCCCTCATTCTTTCACACTCAGCCTTCACCAGACTGCGTGTTTGGTTTCTCCCCCTTTAAGGCAGCCATTTAATTTTCATTTTAATGTGAACTCACTCATATACAGATACCAGTTTGCAACCAATCCAGAGACAGGGTTGGGGTTGTCCAAAAAATCGTTTGCAGCAGTGAGCTCTAGCTAGAAGCAGTGGTGTTTTTATCATGTGAGTATTACAAAATCTTCATACTAACATTAAAGTCCTCTGTCACCTGTTAGATTCTTTCTTGAATCTAAAATAAAATGAACTTGATCTATGTAACTGTTTCTACCTAAAAAGAGAGAGAGTTTCCTGAAAAAAGAATAATTGGTTGGTATTCTCTCTACCTATAATTTATAGGTACAAGAAAATCTTGAAGATGTGTGATTAAAATTCTGTTGGTAAAAATACTTACCCCTAGTGCCTTTGCTTCTTCTGTAAAATTTGTTGACACTATTCCCAAAGCTGGATTTATCATTTGTGTATTTTCTTGACCCCGATGACTTCCAGCAACGATTCCTGGCAATATGATGAAGGGAGGCTGGTCACCCTGAGCTTGGTTTCCTTTGTTTATCGAACCTGGAGGCTGTTGAAACCTGAGAGCCATAAAGCTGCTTGCTGGGTAAGGGTTGGGTATCGTGTCATGAACTTTAGGGTGGCTCGTTGGCTTTGATGACATCATTGTGTCCTAAGTATTACAAAACATACCAAAGTAATACATTCTCCCAGAAAACAAACAAAAGAAAATCTTCTTAAATGTCAATACTCTATGCTGATGGGAGACAGCAAGTGAGCAGTGGGCAATGACAACTCATAGAAATGTGATTCTCGTTTGACACTGGAATCCTGTATCACCTATAATTTGGAATAAGTGAAGGAGCGGAAGATGATTTTCATTTGATTTTGTAAAGTGATTCCAATTTTCATTTGATTTTGTAAAGTGTATACATAGGAATGTGTGTGTATGTGTGTGTGTCTTCCCTGTATCTGAAGGACAACAGAAAGAAGAGACTATGATTGCCAGCATACTACCCTTCCCAAAGATGACTACATTTGAATCCAGGAACCTGTGAATATGAGAGGGTACATGGCAAAGGGGAATTAAGGTGGCGAGTGTCATTAAGATTGCTAATAAGCTACTGATATTAAAATAGGGAGATTGTCCTGGATTATTGGGTGAGCCCAATGTAATCACAAAGGCCCATTTCAGTAGAAGAGGGAGGCAGAAGAAAGTCAGAGAAAGAGAAGATACTACGGAAGTGGGGTTGGAGAAATGCTATACTGCTGGCTTTGATGATGGAGGAAGGCATCTGTAGGCCAAGGAATATGGGTGGCTTCTGGTAGCTGGATAAAGCAGAGAAACAGATCCTTCCTTAGATCCTCCAGAAAGGAACATAGCTCTGCTGAAACCTGGCCTTATCTGTGCAAACAGTGTTGGATTTCTGACCTTTATCTGAACCATCAGATAAAATAAGGGAGCTGTTTTTAAGCCAGTAAGTTTGTGGGAATTTGTTACAGCAACAAATAAAAGACTCATACATGTACAAGAGTCAGTAATACAATTGGATGGCAAGGAAAGCAGGCCAAGGTGAAAATTGTTTTTTAGTAGTTGGAAAAGTAGATAGTTTGTACATAGCCACTTAAGTTAATTCTCTTGTTTTTTGAGAAAATGACTCTTGAGATCTCTTATTCATATCTGCCCCTGTGAAAGTTTAAAGCATCTCGAGCCCCCTGTGGCCAAGGGAAATTTTATTGGAATAAACCAGCACAACTAGTTAATGGACAAGAGTTACTCATAATCCTTGAAAGAAAATTATGACACTTAAAAAAATTGCCTTTGGTGTTTTTAGATTCCTGTTGTTGAAATCTTATTCTCCAAGCTATTTTCTTGTACTTCATGAATATCAAGAAAGGAGAAGTAATGAATGCCCTCATGCTTAGTATGAAGTATGAAAAATACAAATAACCTGTTGGCACATTGCACATTGGTGTTTAACAGGGACACTTATTCCGAACCTGTGCTCATAGAATCCTGAAATTTCAAGGCAGGAAGGAACTCTTCTAATTATCCTGTCTCATATACCTTGGTTTACGGATATGAAATTGAAGCTGAGAGGAGTTAATGGACATAATCAAGGCTATATAGAAATTTGTATGGCACCGATAGGACTCAGAAATGGAACACTTGACAATTGGTTCAGTGTCCCCCACTGCAGCCACACAGCTTCCCTGTGAACTCTCGCAACTTGTCCTCCAGCCAACCTCAGTGACAGGGCATTGACTCGGCTCCTACAACAACCCAGCAATAAAACTGCTGTCTGCAGACGCCGTGGAGAGAGAATTATAAATCAGATCGATGACTTCTCAGTGACTCAGTAATTATGTTAGTAAGGCTTCTCCTTAGCAAACCTCAGGTGAACTATCGAGAGAGCTAACATTTATTAGACACTGACTGTGGGCACAAGAGGGGCTGTAGATTTGCACATTTAGACATGTGAATTTGGGGATAGAGTCCTGGTTTTGACATCAGCTACAGTCTTTGGCAAGTTTCTTAACCCATCTTTGCCTTTGTTTTCTGTTTGTAAAATGGGGCAAATAAGAATATCGTCCTGAGATAATACTCAGATACACTCTGAGTATTAAAGAGTTATCCTATGCAAAGTTCTCAGAATAGTGCCCATGACAGCTACCCAGGTTGACTCTGTTATTGCTCTGTTAAGTGTGTGGAAAAATTCTCTCTCTTGCTCTTTAACAGACCCCATGGGGTAGGTACTGTACTAATGTCATCCTTATTTCACAGTGAGGCAATTGAATCCCGAAGCTATATTCATCACCCTTACCCTAAGACGCTAGATACAGCTGAAAATGTCTGAAAACTGGGCGAAGAATGAGAAAACGCATTTCTGAAATATCTGATTGCAAAACGATTATTTCTTCAAAATGGAAACAAATTTTAGCAAAAGCTTATTTTAAATAAGGAAAAACAAACAGTTTCATAGCCGCGAATGTTAGAGTGATTCTCTATAACTCTAAAGTAACATTTGAGAACATGAAGTCGTGCACCCTGTGGATCTGGTTTCTGTGGCCAAATGTTGTTCCAGCCCTCTTTTCTAATCCTTAATCTGCTACTTCACTAACTCTGGGGCTTTGAATAAGTCTCTTAATCTGCATCCTGTTTTGTTCTTATGTCTCAACTGTAAAATAACAGATGATGCCATTTAAAGGAGTTAATATAAAGACCAAATGATCCTAACTTGTGTAGCGCTGTTGGAACAGTGCCTGGCACATGGCAAGTGCTTGGTAGAAGGTAGTTATTATTTTGTTATTAGAGCCCATGGTCTTCTATTTTGTTTTAAGCAGTAGATGTGGCCATATGAAAAGTTTATTCAAAGGATTGAGCTTCAAAAGAAGACCAAGAGACAGGAAATAGGAGATGGAGGCTCAGGGTACAGTAATTAATCAGAAGAAGAATTTTCTTGAAAGGGATACGGTTGAACAGTTGTCCCATGTTTCTGCAAGTGTATGATTTTATTACCTTCTCCTATGCTGTTGAGAATTGCATTTTTTTTTTTTTTTGGTCTTTTGAGAAATGTGATAAGAAAAGTTCAAGACAATTTATTTGTCAACAATTTCTCATTTCATATCTGCTATTTAGTTTCTGGACAAAGATCTACACATTTCAAATAGAACCCAGATTAGCAATGGCTAGGTCTATAAAATTATGGCTAGTCTCAGGATACATTTTTATTGGGTCAAGTTCTGGTTTCATGAAAACAGTCAAAGATCGGAGCCACTTCCAATCCTTTTAGTTTATAACAAAATGACCTAATATGAAAACAGTTAACATGCTTGAGAGGATAATTGATTATTCAATTGAAATGGGGATAATCCTGTAAATTATATATTCAATTGAAATGGGGATAATCCTGTAAATTATACAAGAAAAGGGACACTAATTAATAGATTCTTTTCATAGATTTCTACCTCTCTACCACTCGCAATTTTCCTCTGACAATTGGTAAGATATTTACCATCAGTTATCTTTTCTAAAGTTAGAACAGCTGCCATTATTTTAAGCACAAGAAATACATAAAAAATAGAAGATCTGATTAGATCAAAAGAATGAGATTCTAGTGATAAAAGAAAAGCTCCCCATTTGCGCTTTGATTACATTTCAAATAAATATTTCAAATAAAAATTCAAAAATTTTCCTTTTTCTCCTTTCTTTCTCCCTTGATGTCACATTAAATTCATTTTTAGCAGAGTGAAGATGACTACTCTCTTTGAGACTATCTTGTAGCGCGTCATGCAATGTACACAGTACACATGGAACTGAATCCTTTCCACAAAATCACCAGATTTTGGTGATATACAGGTATATAAACTTCCCCAAATGCCCACCTAGTGAAAATGAATGACTTTTTCCCCCCATCATTTTTTTTTTTTCCCGGAATGAAGTGTCTGAATTAAAATGTATTACAAAACCGAGAGCTTGGGTATTCCTGCCGTGCTATGCAGTGCTGTGGGAGCATCGTCATCTGGGCACTGCCACCTCTCTGTTGATGAATGTTCCTGGAATGGCATAAGTTGGACGACAATGTCTCCCTTCTTAGCATTAGCTTTTGAAATTTCTTTCTTGTAGTCCCTTTTACCACCTTCATAGCAGCTGGCTTTTTCATGCCTTTGCTATTTCCTTTTTTTCCTGTTTCACTCGTCTCACGACTTTATAGTGCCTCATTTGTCTATTGACCCCAACACAGACACAAGAATTTGTTTTATCTCCCCAGCCTAGAGGATGGAATACGTCAGAGAACCCCCCAAAGATACACCATCCCCCTTTGTGCCATTGATCTGGGCGAAGAGATAGGCAAGGAAGGTTCAGTGGACTCACCTGGTTCCTTTGCCACCTCCGTAATGTCTTTCTCTTGCCACCCTCCGTGCCAGTGTCAGCTATTTACCTGAGTTTTATAGGTCCCTTTTACTTCCTGTTTCAAGCAAACTATCTCCTATAGTCACATAATTCCAAAGTCTCTTTTTTGTTGACACTCTTTTACCCCAGCTGAATACATAGTCTCATTTGTAAATTTTGCAACATTCTGTGCTTTTACGTCCTCCTCTTGTTTGTACTATTCTCGCTATTCTGAGAACTTTGCATAGAATAACTCTTTAATTCTCAGAGTGTCCCTATAAGGAAGATACTCTTACTTGCCCCATTTGACAAACAGAAAAGAAACAAGAGGAAGGGGTGAAAGCACAGAATACTGGAAGGCCTGTTCTGACGCCCCCAAACACTGTTGTATTTGGATTTTGCCTATCAATTTAGTATCATTTTTCTTGTTAGCTTTCTCAGTAGCTTTGTGATACTCATCACTGCAATATCATGCTGCGCTTTAGTGCCTCTTAAATCAAACAAACAAAATTGGAAAATACAGATAATGAAAAAGAAGGTAAAAGAAGCACTCATAATCCCACCACCCAGACCTAATTATAGTATTTTCATTTAGATTTATAACCTTTTGAGTGCACATATAGATGATATAAATATAGAATGTTTTACACAGAGACAAATATGAGTTTGTGAAATCACTAGGTTGGAATCATGTATTTTATAATCTTTTTAGCTTAATGGCTTATGAAAAGCTTTTCATGTCAATAAATATAGTTATTATAATTATTGATAGTGGCAAGCTGTTTCATTGTTTGGAAGTCTCCTATTGCATTATAATGATTTAGTTTTGGTACTGTTTCACAGGTACAAATGAGTACTGTAAGACCAGAGATCCTTAGGGCAGGGGCTGACATCTACCCTCACCTCTAAGCCTGTGGATGGCACAGTGTCTCACACATGGTAAGATTCATTAAATACACGTTGAATCAGTTAGTGCAGATTCTTTATCCATGGTTTTACCATTTTTGTGTTTACAATTGAAGATTTTTGTTCTCTTGTGGTTTTACTTTTTTGTGTCTTTTTCTAAAATAAAAAATAAAAAGAATTTCCTGCAGATTTATTAATGTTGTGAGCTGAAGAAAGTGACAGCTTTAGGCAGTAATGTTGTTCAAGGCTAAAAATAATTAAAGGAATAAGAAGTCAGCATCGTTTTAAAAATTACACAGAATTCCTGTAGTCCCAGCTACTTGGGAGGCTGAGGCAAGAGAATCGCCTAAGCCCAAGAGCTGGAGGTTGCTGTGAGCTGTGATGTCAGAACACTCTACCGAGGGTGACAAAGTGAGACTTTGTCTCTAAAAAAAAGGAACACAGAATTATCTTGACTAGCAAAGTGTCATATGATAGACCCAATTCATGTTATCCAGGAAGCAGGAAGAGAAAGTTGAAAATGAACAATGTGCTTTTAAGCCCAGAATTCCCTCCCTTTTCCTGGCGGCCTTGCATATCCACCTCCATACAGTAAATCTTTTGTTAATTGTGTGGTTGGTGCCATTAGGGATGTGATTATTCCATGTATTATTCTGTTTCTTATTTCTGCAACCATGCTTTAACTTCCAAAAGGGGAGGAGGTATAGTACCATTGTTATAATTGCTTTGGTATCATTAGATTAGGAACACACTTGTAAAACTTAGTTGAACACTAAAGAAAGGTGACTGATGTCACTAAACTCAATTTTGAAATAAAATGTTTACTTCCTTTTTATAAAGGAAGAGAAAGATGCTCTCTTAAACCACTATAGAGCTCATTATACTGGGGTCTGTCAGTGTCTAGAAAATGCATTCCCTACTTTCAGTAATACTACCAACTAGCTAAGAAAAAGTTCTAGCCATTATGTGATCCTGTGGGGTTGCAACTGTGTGATTTATAACTGAAAGGATCTTCAGAGACAAGGTTGAAATTTATAACAGCAGTTAATTAGCTTCTAACTAAACAAGGGATATTTCATAGTAGTTGCTATTATTATTATTACAACATAGCTAACATTTGTTATAAACTTATGACTTGAAAGACCTACTTCTAAGACTTTTGTGATAGATAAATTTCTAAAACTTACAAAGAGTTTAAATAACTCTCTCAGGGTGGTACAGCTTGTAAGTGCCAAAGAATAAGGCTTCCCAGTACCAATTTCACATACGTTGTAACACCTGACTTTCATACATTTAGTGGGTGATGGGGTTGTTTTCTGACTATGGTAATTTTTACAGAAAAGTGAGCATTAAGATTTTAAGCATGCAGGCTTGGTGCCCGTAGCTCAGTGAATAGGTCGCTGACAACATACACTGAGGCTGGTAGGTTTGAGCCCTGCTAGGACCTGCTAAATTACAATGACAACTATAACCAAAAATAGCTGGGTGTTGTGGTGGGCGCCTGTAGTCCCAGCTACTTGGGAGGCTGAGGCAAGAGACTCACTTAAGCCCAAGTGTTGGGGGTTGCTGTGAGCTGTGAGACTCCACAGCACTTTATGGAGGGCAATAAAGTGAGACTCTCTCACCCCCCCACCCCCCACCAAACAAACAAATAAAAAAACCAAAAAGCAGCTTTTGTATAGTGGTACCCAAACAGAGAAACAAATTGCTCTGATGTGACTCAAGGTGGCAGAAAGAAACAGCTCCTATACCTGGCTCTTGTTTTCCCAGAAACAAGATTGAATGGAAGCCAAAAAGTACTGAGAAGTCTTTCTAATGCTCTGAAAAGACTGGGGTAGAGGGCAGTCAATTCTGAGCAAGGATAAAACAAACCCTGCATGGGAGCAACCCATGGGTAGCACCGCACCATCTCCAGAGACATACCTGGGGTGACATAGTGATGCTCTGTCTCAAAAGAAAAAAATGTTTTTTTAAGCATGTAAATATTTTCCTTTCAGTGTTTTTGAATGGAAATCTCTCAAAAAGGTTTCATACCTTACTAAAAAAAGGTAACTATGTCATAATCTAAATTTCACTTGTCTATTGCTATTTTGCTCGCCTCCCTTTGTTTCATGGAAGGAAAACGAGATGCTAATGCATGGATTGATGAACTGTATTTTGTTAATGTTAATTCTTTTTTTTTTTTTTTTTAGCATTTCTTTTTTTTTTTTTTGTTAATGTTAATTCTTGAATCAAAGGCAAACATGCTTTAAAAAAATTGTTTCCTTTGACAAACAAGAAAACACTCTTGCTGTTTTAGTATGAATTTTCCGTGGGATTGCCTGTAATTTTGCTTGCCTAATCATTATTATTATTGTTGTTATTATTTTTATTGTTGGGGAATCATTGAGGGTACAATGAGCCAGGTTATACTGCTTGAGTTTGCTGGGTGAAGTCCCTCTATTAATAGTGTCCTGCCCCCAGGAGGTGTGTCACACACTGTGGCCCCACCCCCTCCTCTCTCCTTCCCTCTCTTCCCTCCCCCGTTCTTTCTTTCCACACCATGGACTAGCAGCAAGTGTCCTCATATCAGAATCGAGTACATTGGATTCTTGCTCCTCCATTATTGTGATGCTTTACTAAGAAGAATGTATTTCAACTCCACCCAAATTAAAGTCACCATCCTTTTTAGCAGCTGTATAGTATTCCACGGTATACATATGTTACAGCTTGTTAATCCATTCCTGGATTGGTGGGCATTTAAGTTGTTTCTACAATTTGGTTATTGTAAATTGAGTTGCAATAAACAGTCCAGTGCAAATGCCCTTATGGTAAAATGATTTTTTTTCCTCTGGATAGATGCCTAATAACGGGATTGCAGATCAAATGGGAGGTCTAGTTTGAGTTCTTTGAGGGTTCTCCATACTTCCTTTCCAAAGGGTCGTGTTTGTTTGCAGTCCTACCAGCAGTGTAAAAGTCTTCCCTTCTCCCTACAACCCCATCAGCATCTGCAGTTTTGAGTCTTGTGATGTGGGCCATCCTCATTGGGGTTAGGTGATATCTTGGGGTGGTTTTGATTTCCATTTCTCTGATAATTAGAGATGATAATCATTTTCTCATATGCTTTGTTAGCCATTTGTCTGTTTTCTTTGAGGAAGGTTCTATTCATCTCACTTTCCCAATGATATCGGGGTTTGTTAGCTTTTATTTTGTTGCTTAATTTAAGTTCGCTGTAGATTCTAGTTATTAAGTTTTTGTCCAATTCATAATATGCAAATATCTTTTCCCATTCTGGAGGTTATCTATTTGTTTTGGTTGTTGTCTCCTTAGCTGTACAGAAGCTTTTCAATTTAATTAAGTCCCATTGGTTTTTTTTTTTGTTGTTGTTATTGCAATTGCCACAGAAGTCTTCTTTATAAAATCTTTCCTCAGGCTAATATCTTCAAGTGTCTTCCCCACACTTTCTTTGAGGATTTTTATTGATTCATGCCTTAGATTTAGATCTTTCATCCATCTTGAATCAATTTTAGTGAGAGGAGAAAGGTAAGGGTCCAGTTTCAGTCTTTTACACATGGTTATCCAGTTCTCCCAGAACCACTTATTGAATAGGGATTCTTTCCCACAGTGAATGTTCTTGTTTGGTTTGTAACAATCAGATGGCTGTAAGATTTTAGTATCATCTTATGGTATTCTATTCAATTCCAGATGTCTATGCCTATTTTTGTGCCCAAACACAAAAATTGTGTTTTGATCACTATGGCCTTGTAGTACAACCTCAAGTTTGGTAAGCTTATGCCCTAACCTTGTTTTTATTACTAAGAATTGCCTTAGCTATACAGGTTTTTTTCTGGTTCCATACAAAATGAAGAATTATTTTTTCTAAATCTTGAAAGTATAATGTTGGTATTTTAATAGGAATGGCATTGAATCTATAGATCACTTTGGGAAGTATAGACATTTTAACATTGTTGATTCTTCCCAGCCATGAGCATGGTATGTTTTTCCATTTGCTAATATCTTCTGCTATTTCTTTTCTAAGGGTTTCGTAGTTTTCTTTATAGAGGTCCTTCCCCTCTTTTGTTAGGTATATTCCTAGGTATTTAATTTTCTTTGAAGCTACGGAGAAGGAATTGTGTCCTTGATTAGTTAGCTACTCATCTTGGCTGTTATAGGCACATACAAAGGCTACTGATTTGTCAACATTGATGTTATATCCTGAGACATTACTGTATTTTTCGATGACTTCCAGGAATCTTGTTGTTGAGTCTTTGAGGTTTGCTAAGTATAAGATCATGTCATCAGCAAAGAGGGAGAGCTTTACTTCATCTGCCTCCATTTGGATGCCCCTTATTACCTTCTCTTGCTTGATTGTATTGTCTAGAACTTCTAACACTATGTTGAATAGTAGTGGTGATAGAGGACAACCTTGTCTTGTTCCAGTTCTGAGTGGAAAAGCTTTCAGTTTTACTCCATTCAGTAAAATATTAGCTGTGGGTTTCCAATAGATGGCTTTGATCAGTTTAAGAAATGTGCCATCAATGCCTATATTCTTCAGAATTATAATTAGAAAAGGATGCTGAATTTTATCAAATGCTTTTTCTGCATCTATTGAGAGGATCATATGGTCTTTGTTTTTGCTTCTGTTGGTATGGTGAATTATGTTCATGTACTGCATATGTTAAACCAGTCTTGCATCCCTGGGATGAAACCTATGTGCTTACGATGTATGACTTTTTAAATGATAAGCTGTAATCTGCTGTTTAGGATTTTGTTGAGAATTTTTGCATCTATATTCATTAGTGAAATTGGTGTTTAAGAATTGGTCTTCTCCTTTTTAGTTGAATCTTTTCCTAGTTTTGGTATCAGGGTTATGTTTGCTTTATAGAATGTTTTGGGAAAGACACCTTCCTTCTCAATGTTTTGGAATAATTTATGCAGTATGGGTATAAGCCCTTCTTTGAAGGTTTGATAGAATTCTGGTGTGAAGCTATCTGGACCAGGGCATTTTTTTGGTTGGGAGATTTTTTAATTGTTTCTTTGATCTCAGTGCTTGAAATTGGTCTGTTCAGGTCATCTATTTCTTTTTGATTACGTCTAGGGAGAGGGTGTGATTCCAAGTATTGGAATTCCATTTTTTCTTTACATTGTCAAGTTTCGGGGCATAGAGTTTCTTGTAGTATTCAGAGATAAGCTCTTATATCTCTGTGGCATCTATTATTATTTCCCCTTTGTCATTTCTGATTGAGGTTACTAGAGATTTTACTTTTCTGTTTCTAGTTAGTCTGGCCAAAGGTTTATCTATTTTATTTACTTTTTCAAAAAGGCAACTTTTTGTTTTGTTAATTTTCTGAATGATTTTTTTTGTTTTCAATTTCATTAATCTCTGATTTAATTTTGGCTATTTCTTTTCTTCTGCTGGGTTTAGGGTTCTTCTTTTTCCAATTCCATAAGATAGTTTGTGAGCATGCCGATGTGCTTACTTTCTGTTTTTTGAAGGTAGGCATCTAGTGTGATAAATTTTCTTCTCACGACTGCTTTTGCTGTATCCCACAGGTTTTGGTAACTTGTGTCTTCATTGTTGTTACCTTTGAGGAAATTAACAAATTTCTATTTTATCTCATCCTGGACCCAACTATCATTCAGCATAAGGTTGTTTAGTTTCCAAGACATTGTGTGGGGATGAACATTTTTGTTGGAGTTAAGTTTCACCTTTATAAACTTGTGGTCTGAAAAAAGACATGGCATAATTTCTATTCCTTTACTTTTGCTGAGGTTTGGTTTGTACCCTAGGAATTGGTCTATATTGGATTATGTACCATGAGCTGATGAGAAAAAGGTATATTCTTTTGCTTTGGGATAGTGTGTTCTATATGTGTCTTTAATCCCATTTGTTCTACGGTCATGTTTAGGTCCTTTGTCTCCTTGTTTAGTTCTGTTTAGAGGATCTGTCCAGTTCTGTCAGAGGGGTGTTGATGTCCCTGACCATTAAGGTGTTATGGGATATCATATTGCTCAGACCCCTCAAGGTCTGTTTCATAAATCATAAATCACAAATCTGAGAGCATTTAAGTTAGGTTAAATGAATGTTTAACAATGAGATGTCTTCTTGTGTTGTTCCTTTATATTGTTCCTATGATGTGTCCATCTTTGTCTTTTTTAACTAAAGTTGCTTTGAATTTGCTTATATCTGAGAATAAAATTGCAACCCGTCCTTTCTTCTGATTTCCATTTGCTTGAAATGCTGTTTTCCATCCCTTAACCCTGAGTCTTGAGTTGTCCTTCAGGGCTAGGTGTGTCTCCTGGCGACAGCATATGGATGGCTTTTTTTTTTTATCCAACCAGCCTGTGCCTCTTCAGTGGTCAATTCAATCCATTAACATTTATTGAGAGTATTGATAAGTGTGTTGGAATGCTATTCATCTTATTATGAGATAGTGGTTGTGTAGTTTTATCCTTTGTGCCATTGTGGAAGCTAACTTCTGGCCTTTGGCTTCTAGATATTTACTTCGGTGGTGGTCCATTGTGGTGTTCAGTATTAAGAATAGGCCTAAGTATTTCCTTTAGAGCTGGTCTTGTTGTGATGAATTTCCCCACTGCTTGTGTATCTGCAAAAGATTTGATATCTTCATCAATTTTGAAGCCATGTTTGGCAGGATACAGGATTCTGGGCTGAAAATTATTTTGTTTAAGGGTGTTGAAGGTGGGTGACCATGCTCTCCTGGCTTGGAATATTTCGGTTGAAAAGTCTGCTGTCAACCTAATGGTTCTGCCCTTGTAGATCAATTGGTGCTTATTCCTAGCTGCTTGCAGGATTTTCTCTTTCATCTTGACTTTGGACAGGTTCATTACAATGTGTCTTGGAGAGGCTCTGTTAGACTTGAGATGGCCCAGGGTTCAATATGCATCTGAAAAGAGTGTCAGGATCTTTAGTAACACTTGGGAAGTTTTCATTTATGATTGTCTCCAGTAGGGCTTCTATACCTTTGGGACAATCTTCTTCCCCTTCAGGGTTTCCTATTATCCATATGTTTGAATGCTTTATGGAGTGCTGTAGTTCTCTAAGTGCCTGCTCTGCTTTTTCTCTCTTCTTTTTTGACTCTGTAACTACCTTTGTTAACTCAAAGACTTTATCTTCTAACTCTGATGTTCTTTCTTGTCTGTGGTCTATTTTTGATACTTCTTACTGCTTCTTTACATTCTCTGATTGTCTTCTTCATTTCTTTAAGCTCATCCATGTCTTTTCTATATTTTACATATCTCTTGTCAACTTTTCATTCTGTCTTTCTATTTTCTCATCATTCCCTTTATTGTCTTAATCATCCACACTTTAAATTCCCTTTTTGTCAGATCTATTAGTTCTTTATAGGATGAGTCTTCTGCCTTGTTGTCCCTTGGAGGAGTTGCTCTATTTTGGTTTTTCATGGTACCTGAATTTTTCTGTTGGTTCCTCCTCATATGTGCTTTCTTCTTGTTCACCTCTTTGTGCTCCTTTTTCCTCTCAGTTCCTCCTTTGAATCAAATTACCTTGTCTCAGAGTTTATGTGATGAGGAGACCTCTTGGTATGAGGTCAAAATGAGGAGAAAGGTGAGGAACAGGCAGGGACAAACAGGGGGAAAATAAAGACAGAATAATAAAGAATGACAGAGTGAAAGAAAAGAAAAAGAAAAAAGGGAAGGATGAATAACAGAAGAGAAAGCAAACAACAACAACAAACAACAAAACAACAATAAAACTTGGAGAACAAAAGGGAAGGAGGTCAGGAAGACAGGCTGAGAGTGATGGAAGAAATGGTATTAATCAGGACTGTGCAAAGGCCATGCTTGTAACTCAAAGGTTTTAGAGGGGGCTGGGCTGGGAGGTTTCCTTGAAATCAGGCAGTCCTCATCAGCCTGAGCAGAGCCAGATTCTTCCCCTGCCAAAACTAGGAAGAGAAAGGACAAAAACAAAAACGAATAACACTAAAGAAAAATTAAGTAAGAATGAAAATGAAATAGAAAAATTCTGCAGTGTGGTATTGCCAATACTATTTTTCTAGGGCCAGAGGTAAAAATGTCTCTTAGCCCCCTTGAGCCAGACCACTAATGTGGCCTACCTGCTAAACCACAGCTGTGTCCCCTCAGCTCTCAGCAATAAAATAAAATATAATAGAAATAAAAAAATTATAAAAAGAAATAATATTAAGATAAGAATTGATAGAGGAAATTAAAAATACTATTGTATTCAATAGAGGAGAGAGAGGGAAGTGGAGTAAAGAAAGAAAGAGGAAAGACAAGAAAAAGTGAGGGGATAATTTAGCTGATTATTGTGGGAGAGTGGGAATGGTAGGAGAGTCTCTGTCTAAAGAGAGAATGTACTAGAGTGAAATATGGAGACAGAAATGAGGCTACACTACTGTAACCAGAAAATATAGGAGTCCTTGCTCTTGATGAAAGTAAAAATAGAAGTTAAGAAAAGAACCAACCATACAAATAGGCAAGAAACCAAACAGAACTGTACAACAAATATTGAAAATCTCTAAATAACAAAAAAGAAGCAACCTCAGTAACAAATAAAGGAAAGAACAACAACAACTACAAAAAAGAATATACTAACAAGAGGAAAAAAGAAAAGAAAAAATAAACAAAATAAAAAACTAATTACATAGATACATAAAAGCATACATATTCATGCTTTTATATATGTATATATAAGCATATATATTTAGAAATATATCTAAATATATATTTATGCTTTTATGTATATATGTACATATATAATTAGTTTTTATATATTTATATGTTTTCACATTCATTCATATATATATGGTGGGAGAGTCCAACTTTAGTAGGAATATATTTGTGTCTCAATATTTTGCCAGAACATCAGGTGGCACTGTAGTTTTAGGGGAAGGACAACACAGCTGATAACCTCTCTCTGGAACCCAGGTGTAAACTAGATCCTAACTTAATTGTCCACAGTGATTGCCTCATTATTTCCTCAGCATTCAGGTTCCACAGGGTTGGGAACTCAGATCTCTCCTGGATCCTTCAGAGGCAGGTCTCACGGTGCCCCCAGACAACAGTTCTCATGGGGTGCTGGAGTTCCTGAGCCTGTCATGACTAGAGGACTGATCCTAGCAGGCAGAACTAAAATGGCTATGTTCCTATAGGGGGTCCAGCCTGACGACCTTTCTACGACCTTGTCATAATGGCTGATCCCTGCTACCAGGACCTTCCCATAATAGCTATCTCTATCTCTGCCAGTTCTGTGGCAGATCCGCTCTAACTAGCCCTCAAACCAGCAGCTAAACACGGTTCAGGTTGCCCATTCTTCCAGGAAATCCACTCAATGCACTTCCTCTGAAAACCAAAAGCTGCAAAAGGCTTCCTCCTATCCAATACCTCCGTGGCTCCCAGCTGCAACTGCCACCTGGGGCTCTGGGGCTCCCGGGCTCCCACTGGTGACTGTGCAAGATTTGCCTAGTGTGTCAGATGTGTGCCCCTCCACCTCCAGTTCTCCTAGAGCAACCAGCACCTCACAGCCGCCTGTAGCACACCCCTATCCCCTGCTCCAGGCAAAATCTCTTCTCAAAACGCCACTCAACTAACTCTTCATTTCTCAGTTGTTCTAAGAGAGCTCCGCCTGATGGTCTTCCTGATGGTCACCATCTTGCTCCACCTTCTTGCTGAATCATTATTGCAAGTAAATAGCCCATTTCACCGGCTTTATATTGTTGCGAGACTATCATTTCAGGAGGACATTGATCCATGCCTACTAATTTCCCCCAAACTGGAACAATCAGAAGAATGATTTGGCCCTTGTGACAGAAGGCCAAGCAGATTCACCAAATGTGCTGTCTTTCTGGTCCAGCATCTTAGCGATGCAGGCTAGCTGCCAAGGTAAGTCTGTACTACAACATGGTCAGCTATTTCCTATTCGTTTCTGTATAAAGATAACTTCTCATGTGTTAACAAATGAATGGCTGGTCCATTTGTTAAAATGCCTACATCCTGCTATTCTAGGATTTGCAGATAAAGAACCTTTTTCAATGAGATGAAAGTCACTAAGTGCTTTACTCTCTACTCTTGATCTTAGCCCAAAGGCCAAGAAAGGATAAATGCTTTATTCTCATTTTCTGTTTATATGTTTTCATGGATTGGCTAGAAAGAGTGGAAGAAAGCAAGCGAGGAAAGGAGAAAGGAAGGGAAAAAGGGAGGAAGGGAAGGAGGGAAGAAGGGAGGGTGGGAAAATGTTCTAGCATTGGTCTGTGGTCCATAGGTCCATACCCCCAGCCTATGTGAAGCATCATGACACCATATTTGCCAGACAGGCTCTGTCCTGTGGCATCCTGCTCCCTAGAGGTACATGGAGTCAGGTCTGGTTTTCCGGGAAGGGGAGTGATGAGGCCTAGGTCACCCAGGCAGGAGGGGTCAATAAAGAAACCAAGGCCTAGTCATTTAAACTGAGTCAGAATAAAGGCAGAAAGAGGAGAGTCAGTATGCTTGGGGCTCCTAGAAAATGTATAGAAATAAGACATTCAAAACCTCAATCACTGATGGACAAAAGATGGTATATATTCAAAAGAGGATTGGGATTAGTTTAGAAATAACATACACCATTTATTGGATAGTGATTAGCTTTGCATAAATCTTCTTATTTAGTTCTTCTAATATGGATTTAATTGCCATTTTTTAAACATGGGGAACTTGAGTCTCGTCATGGAGAGCAATCTGATTTAGGTCATATAGTTAGGAAGTGGCAGAAGGTCTGTCCTAGTGTGTCTGAGTCTAAACCCTATACTTCTTCTACTAAAGTATGGTACTTGTAGGGAATGGGGTCTGACTGAGTCTGGAGGTAAACTTGAGTCAACCAGGAAGAGTGGAATGAGTGTAAGAGGGTGCTCAGGAATGAATGCACAGCGCTTCCATGGTGTGGCTTCTCACAAGGCTTGAAACTCTGTGTTCATGTGGTATCTGAGCCTAGGCAGTGGTCCGGTGTGACAAACGTGGTCCAGAGGAGCAATTGTGACATGATGGTCACAGTTGATGACCTAGTGCACGGTGGGAGGTGGAGGAAGGGAAGAGCAGAGAGAGGTAAGGAGGGAGGGAGGTGGGGGCGTCCCAGGGTGTGATACATACACCTTTTGGGGGTAGGACACAATTACAAGAGGACACTTTATCTAACAAATGCAATCAATGTAACCTGGTTCTTTGCACCCTCAATGAATCTCCTTCCCTCCCCCCAAAAAAACAAACAAAAAAATAATAGTTTATCATAAAATCAATTTTTGCTTTTTTAAAAAAATTTTGGCTTGTTTTGGACAATTACACTTCAATTTTTATGGGTAAAGCCTGCAGACATTGTTAGATACTTGTTGATGCAAGGGGTGGGAGAGATCTCTAAAATGCTAATACCTTTAATTTCACCAGTGAGAAGCCATTTCTAATATGCTATGTAATAAGCCACTTATATTTTAAATAATCTGACATTTATTATTCTAATTAGAAAAGGATCTGATGTTGATCAATACCACTAAATGCCTCTGGAGAATAGGTTTTGTGATTAGAATGCTAGTTAATCATCACCATTTATAATAAAAATGGTAGCTATGTAGGTTTCTAGCTTAACACAACTAAAATGCAGTCAATATTTATTTTTTTTGAAAATCAATCAATATTACACTGTCTTTATTAGAGTTCTTGAATTACAAATATTCTAACACTAAGATATTCAGATTAAATAGATCTGAAATGGGGGTACAGATAGAATTCTGTGTTTTTGATGTTATGCCCACTTGAAGGAAGGCCTTCCAGTGTATTTTGAGAATTGTTGGATTGTTCTAGCATAAAGACTATAGGAATCTAGAAAAAAATAAAAGTGATAGGTAAGAAACTATATGCCCATGCAATGGAATGCTCAAAAATAAAAAAAAGAAAATAATAAACTATTTGTTTTTTAGAGACAGAGTCTCACTCTGTTGCCTAGGCTGGAGTGCAGTGGTCTGATCATAGCTCAGTAATTCAAAATTTTGGGCTCAAAGGATCCTCCTGCCTCAACCCCTTGAGTAGCTTGGATTACAGGGACATGCCACCATGCCTGGCTAATTTAAATTTTTTGTAGAGAAGGTGTCTTACTCTGTTTTCCAGGCTGGTCTCAAATTCCCGGCTTCAAGCAATACTCTGGTCTTGACCTTCCCAAGTTCTGGTATTATAGGCATGAATCACCATGTCTAACCAAAAGTAACAGACTATTGATACACATAATAATTGATGCATCTCAAGGGCATTATATTAAGTGAAAAAAGGCCATCTCAAAATGTTGCATCCTCTATTATTTTATCTCTAGAACTTTGTCTTAAACTGACAAAATATATGATAATAGACTGGTGTTTTCCAGGGATGAGGTTGAGACTACAAACAGGTGACAGGAATTTCTTGGTAGTGATGGAAATGATCTGTATTCTCAATGGTGTGTATTTGGGTTGATTGAACTGCTCTGAATTCTGATCATGGTGCTGGTTACATGAATCTCTACATGTAAAGAATAAGTTCTATAGACACACAAACATAGTGAATGAGTTTAGAAACTGGTGAGATTAAAATCAATGCTGAGCTTTAGTTAATGGTGTTATACAAAAGTCAATTTCCTGGTTTTGGCAGTTGAACTATGGTTACATAAAATGCAAACATAAGGGAAGCTGGCAGAAAGGTACCCAGGAGCTCCTTGTACTATTTTAGCAGCTTCTATGTGAATCTAAAATTATTGCAGCATAAAAAGTAAAAACAAAACAACACAACAACAAACCCTGTGGGGTGTTACATTGAAAAATATAAGGACTAAAAATGGAATTTGAAAAGAAAGAGGGAAGGTAGAGCCCATGGAGGTTGAGAACATGATAGAATCTAATGCAGCCCCTGGCTTCAGATTTCTGTTCTTCCTCTTCCAGTTG
Source organism: Nycticebus coucang (assembly GCF_027406575.1). Taxonomy (NCBI): domain Eukaryota; kingdom Metazoa; phylum Chordata; class Mammalia; order Primates; family Lorisidae; genus Nycticebus; species Nycticebus coucang. The sequence goes on from NC_069793.1 coordinate 12,635,237, forward strand.
TGACTTGGGCAAGTTAGTTGACCTGTCTGTGCTTTGGCCACCTCATCTTTGGAATCAGAAAACAGCAATATCTATACCAAAGGGTTATTGTAAGGATGAAACATGTCTACAAAATACTTTGTATAGTGTTTGATACGTAGGGAGGACTCAAAAACTTTTGTAATTTTTGTAAGAGACATGAAGGAAGACAGTCAAGAACTGACTGACATGGGTCAAGGTGGATGTGGAAATAAAGGCAGATGAAGAATCCTAGAGGAAGAGTGACAGAATTATCACAGGGAGACTGGGTGGAGGATGCTGCTTGCAGGAGTAGATCAGCTGTTGCATGGAGCACACAGATGGGACCATCTGCCGGCATTAGAAAATCATAGATAAGAAGATTAAACTACAAATGGTGATCCAAACTACCTCCCCTTTCTCAAAAAATTTGAGCCAAGAGAATAAAGACTGAAGTGCTTGGAACTGATCCCTGGAAAATTTAAACAGCATATTGATCAAGTATCTTCGTTGACAAATGAAAAATTGTGTATATTTATGGTGTACAAGATGTTTGGAGATACACCCACACACCTCTTGTGGAATGATTAAATCAAGATATTTAATATATCTATCACCTCATAACTTATCACTTGAGGAAAGTAAAATTGTGTAGGGGATAAAGCACGTACTTGCTTTTGTTTTCATTTGAGTGCCTTAGAGAGTTAGTGATGCTGATGGAAATTGTGCTGGAGATGATTTTACCAGGTTCTTAAGGGAATAAAGTCTAACATAGGTATTAGAAGAGAATTGATTGAGCAGGAACTGGGGATGCCAAGGTGAATAAAAATGGTTTTCACCTTCATGAAGTGTATAACCTAGGGAGAGGAGGGTCTGACCTGGTGAAACACATGGCTATGGTGAGATCTGTCAGTCCACATGATAAGAATTTGAAGTGCTTGGTGGGAAGAGAATTCACAGAAGAGGCAGAAGAGGTCATCCTTGACCCTTTCTTTGAACAGGATGCCCTCTGAGATGGGAGGGTCTGTAGGTTTTCTGGGGCTAAGAATCAATCTTTGGTTTAAAAGCCGCAGCATGAAAATTTGCATTTGGTGAATACAATGGGCTCTTGTACTAGCGACCTCTTCAGGCTGCTCATAGACTCTTCCCCAGGCCTAGGCCCCACTCACTGGAAAGGATAAGAGCCCATATCTTCTTTGGGGTTGAGAGAGGGAGAAATGAAGGTGAGGGGATTTGGGGAATATGGGACTGTCCATCACTAGATGAATATCTTGTTTATAACCTCTTTCCCCGTATGAATTTCTGTTGCCTGGAATTAGAAGTGAAGGAGGTGTAGTGTGGGCCTTGTCTCTTGGGGCCCAAGTTTTCTTCTCCCTGATCCTTCTCTGATTTTATAAGATAGCTCCAAACACATCTTAGTTTTTGCTTTATTAATGGAAGGCTCTTTTTGTGGGTACTGTTATAGAACAGTTTTTTTTCCAAATCAGCAAAGCAAAAGACCCTCTTTTAAAACATTTTATTTATTTATTTAACTTATTTTTATTTATTTAAAGTTTAGATTAATATGAGGATACAGATGATTTGGTTACACTGTTCGTGTTTGTTAGGTAAAGTTCAAGTTGTAGTTGAACCCTTCATCCGGGGGGTATGCTGTATCCCCTTCCATTGTGCCTAGTAGGTAAGGGATTACCAATCCCTCTCCCTCCTTCCTTCTCCCCTTTTCCTCTTCTCCCTCTCCCCTACTTGAACTTAATTTTGTTTTTCTCTCATGTAGGGGTGTAGATATTTATCTATTGGTTTCATGTAAGTATTGAGTACACTGGACACTTGCTTTTTCATTCTGGAGATACTTTTCTAAGAAGAGTATTTTTCCATACAAAACATGGAAAGTTTCCATCTTTTTGTGGTTGAATAGTATTCCTTGGTATACATATACCACAGTTTATTAATCCATTCATGAGTTGATGAGCACTTGGGTTGACTTCACATCTCGACAATTATGAATTGAGCTGCGATAAAAATTCTAGTGCAAACATCCTTATGGTAAAATAATTTCTTTTTCTTCTGGGTAGATCCCTAGGAATGGGATTGCAGGATAAAATGGAAGGTCTACCTTTAGCTTTTTGAGGATTCTCCACACTTCCTGAAAGAGCTTCTTTAAAAAATATTTTCGTGAAGATTTTGGAAGATATGTATAATATTTCAGAATGAAGGGCCATCATCTAAGTGTGAAGAGAATAGAGCTAAACAAAGAAGCAATCTCTTAGAGATTTTCTATTCTAGGCTCCTGCCTCCCATCCAAGAGTACCATCCAAATCTATTCCCATCCAAAAATGAATATCCAATATTTATATTTCAATATAATTATTCTTTAAATGTCTCTGTCAGAACTTCTATTAGCAGTCAGTCAGTACTTCATTGAAACTCACATGATTGTTAAGATGCACCATTATTTTATACCAAGAAAGAATAATTATACCACTTAGCTTATGATACAGTAAAATTTCAGAGATGTAACAATGTGGAAAAAAAGTGAAGAAATAATGTGGTATATCTTTAGATGGAAAATAGAGGGATCTTTCTTTTTAGTGTTGAGCAAGACAGTAGGAGAAAGAATGAAGACTTTATAATTAGACTGAGGTTTGAATTCCAGTTCTTCTCTTACCAGCTATGTGAGATTTCGGGAAGTGACTTTTTAATTCATTTTTATTTTTATTTTTTTTTGAGACAGAGTTCTACTATGTTGCCCTCGGTAGAGTGCCATTGATAGAGTGCCGTCACAGCTCACAGTAACCTCAAACTCTTGGGCTTAAGCGATTCTCTTGCCTTAGCCTCCCAAGTAGCTGGACTGCAGGTGCCTTCTCTAAGGCCTGGCTTTTTTTTTTTTTTAAGAGACGGGGGTCTCTCTCTGGCTCAGGCTGGTCTTGAACTCTTGAGCTCAGACAATCCATCCACTTTGGCCTCCCAGCGTGCTAGGATTGGAAATGACTGTTTTAAAACTCAATTCCTTTATTTGTAATATGGAATCACTCAAATTTTCAAAAAATTTCTTTATCTGTAATATGGAATCACCCCCACCTCAGTTAGAGTGAGGAAGAATAAACAATTTACTGGATATGATGTTATCTTCATGGCTGTCACATGGTATATATTTAACAGAAACTAGTTTTTATTCTCCTCATTTTAAACCAAAATATTCTGTATTAATTTAAGTCGATTTTCTCTCGTCTCGGCCCTCTGAAGTGTAGGCATAGTTTTAAACTGAGATGCCTTTTAATGAGTCATAGAGCAGAGCATTGCTCTTTCTTGCCATCTCTGTCTCTTTGCTATTCCTTCTGCTGGATGAAATGGAGACATTGGTGATTAACTGCCTGAACTATTTTGCACAGAGACACAAGCATTCTCTGCTTTTTGGATATTCAGATAAGATCACAAAAAGAGCAACTCTCATTTCACCTGTTATGACAAGTAGTTTGGCTCAGCAAGGATATTCCCTATTATTCCGCGTCTTTGTCTGGGATAATGCTATAGAATGTTGTTAAGTTTCTCTTTTTCTGATGAGATTCTCATCCTACCTTCTTTACCTAATTGAATATTTTTTGTCACCAGCTCTAATCTCTAAATCTCTATTAAATTATCTCCTCAGTAGGACTCTCTTTACTATTTCATTTCTTCAGAAGTTAAATTAGCATTATCCTTCTTTCAAGGTTCTTCCTCAAAAAAAAAAAAAAAGAGCAAAATAAAGAAAAGAAAGGAAGAGAAAAATAAAGAGGAAAAGAACAAAAAGAAAGAATAGGAAAAAAGGGGACATAACTTTATTCCACAAAGTTCAGGTTTTGAGTTTGGTATGTCTCATGCTCCACAGAAGGAAGTTAGAATAGTGGTTATCAAACTGATGCATATTAGAATCAAGTAAAAGTTTTGTTAAAAAAAAAACTTTATGCCTAAGTCAAGGCTAGATGCAATTATTAGAATCTCTAGGTTAGCACTCAGGCAGCAGAATTTTTAAAAGTTCCCCAAGATAATTCCATTGCACAGCTGCAGTTGAAAACTAGTCATTTGAAACGTCTTGTGTCTTAGCTTAGACTGCTAAAATGCCTGCCTAAAACTCAGTTCAGCTGACATCTACTCCTTTTTCCCTTTTTCAATAATAGATTTCTTGAGTTTCTCTTTCTCAGACCTTTCCGAACTAGAAAATTTTCAAGAGAACTCTGAAAAGTTTAAAAGAATTTCTTGGATGGACGTGAAAGACATTATTCTTAGTAAAGCATCACAAGAATGGAGAAGCATGAATCCTATGTACTCAATTTTGATATGAGGACAATTAATGACAATTATGGTTATGGGGGGGGAAACAGAAAGAGGGAAGGAGGGAGGTGGGTGGGGCCTTGGTGTGTGTCACACTTTATGGGGGCAAGACATGATTGCAAGAGGGACTTTACCTAACAATTGCAATCAGTGTAACTGGCTTATTGTACCCTCAATGAATCCCCAACAATAAAAAAAAAAAAAAGAAAAAAAAAAAAAGAATTTCTTGCAGTTCCACATTGGCAAACAAAAGGTCTGGAAATTATACACTCTAGATAGAGCTTGGCTTATTATTTTGACAAACATCTAATTCAAACTCATTTAAGAGGAAACATTTGTGTCTATCTCTTTTAATAAGTCTTAATAAGTTTTCTACCATCTCGTGATGCTCATTGTTCCTGTCATCAACTTAGATTCATTGCAGCTGTTTCCTGTGAAACTCAAAAGCATAACTTTAAGTTTCATTTCCCATAAAGATGAAAGTACAGAAAGTTATGGATAGCTCTCCCGGCAGCTCTCTTACTGCAGAAGTTGATGAAAAAAATGGTGCCACAGTTATTTATACAAGGAGAGCTTTCCAACACTTTGGAGCAAGGGACTTCTTTTTCTCTTTATCTCATCTGCTCCAGGGAGTTATCTTGCTCTTGTCTCTGCAGTTCACAGAAATTTTTTACTGATTGTTGTGGTTGTTTCTGTCACAGCTGAGCAAATATGGGTTTGTAACACACATTTGTCAATGAGTTTTTGGAAGTGATGTGACTGAACCTTATCTCTAAGTGAGCAGGGGTATCTAAATGCCACCATTCTCTTGACCACTCACTAGGGAGATACAGACTAATGCATTTCCTTCAAAAAGGCAGGAATTTTTGTCTAAATTGTTTATTCTTGTATCCTTGTCCCTTAGAACAGTACCATGATAGGTGCTCAATAAATATTTGTTGAATTTGCTAAATAAGTATAGCCTTATGTGCATCTGCGCTGTTGGCTTTAGTCTACCCACCATTCTGAGATTGTCATGTGCCTTGATTCTTAGGCAAATCACTGGATCAATTATCTCCTTTCCTTGATGACCAAACTTCTCAACCCAACATTTGCTCTCCCAATTTGATTATTTTCATGTCACATTCATTTTTTCAGTGAATGATAGGAGCTGTAACAATTAAGTTTGTGAATTCATCCTAGGAAATGTGCTACATATCTCGTTGCTGAATATCACTAGGGTGACCTTCAAAGTACTCCCGTTGGGAAGCTATGCGCTGACACTAGTACATAGTGCAGCCTTCAAAGCAATTTTGGAACTTTTTTTTTCTAGAATGGCCATCAGAGCTGATGAATGATTAAGGGTAAGCTTATTCCACTTACCCAGAGTTGATCATTGCACATGGTACGCTCGTATAAAAATATTGCATGCAACTGATAAATATGTACTATTATTACGCATCATAAGATTTAAAAAATATATCCTTTTAGGTTGTTTTTAAAAATATATTCCCAAGATAGTGCAACCATTACCACTATCTACTTCTGGAGTATTTTCATCATTCCCAAAAGAAACCCAAAGTCATTAGCACTCAGTCCCCATTTTACACCCCACCCCCAGCCTCTGACAACCACTAATCTACTTTCTATTTCTATAGATTCGCCTATTCTGTAATTTCATATAAATGGAGTAACAGACATATATGGCTCTTTGTATCTGACGTCTTGCACTTGACATCATGTTTTCAAGGTTCATTTATGTTATGGCCTTTACCTGTACTTCATTCTTTTTGATAGCTGAATTATGTATCATCGTATGGATATACCACATTTTCTTTTCTTTAAAGATTTTATTTTTTTAAATTTCAGATTAATATGGGGGTACATACGATTAGGTTATATATTGTTTTTTTGTAAGGTTAAAGTCCAAGTTGTAGGTGTGTCCTTCACCCAGGAAGTGTGCAATATTTGTTCTTTAAATTTACTGCAACATACCCGCTGGGTGGGAATAGTCTCTCCAACCCCTGTCCATCCCTTGAATTTCACTGGATTTTTCTCTCATGTGAGCATGTTGGTGTTAATCTACTAGTTCCAGTTTATTACTAGTACTGAATTGAGTTGTAAGCTTTCATTACACATTCTGGACCCTGGACCTTTATCAGATATAAGATTTGCAAATATTTCTTCCCTTCTGTGGGTTGTATTTGCATTTTCTTTCTTCTTTTTTGGTTCTTTATTTTTTTATTTCTATAAATTTAAGGGACACACATGCAGCTCTGTTACATGGATATATTTCATATTGATGATGTTTGGACTTTTAGAGTAACCATCATCTAAATAATGTGCACTGCATACATTATTTTCTCATCCCTTATCCCCCTCCCACATTCCCACCCAGCTGAGTCTCCCCTCTCTATGTCCATGTGTACACATTTTTTACCTCCCACTTTTAAGTCAGAAAATGTAGTATTAGGCTGTTTCTGAGTTGTTTCACTAAAGGTAACAACCTGAAGATTTATTCATGTTGCTGCAAAAGACATGATTACATTCTTTATTTTGATAACTGAACAGTGTTCCATTGAATACATGTAACACATTTTCATCATTCAATCACGCATCGATGGACAATTAGGTTGATTCCCTATTTTTGCTTTTGTGAATAGTGTTTCAATAATCATGAGTGCAAGTTTTTTTTTTTTTTGATGTAAAATATTTCTTTTCTTTTGGGCAGTCAGACTGCTGGACTGAATGATAGTTCTAATTTTTAGTTCTTTGAAAATGCTCTATACCGTTTTCCATAGAAGTTGTACTAATTTTCATTCCCACCTACAGTGTATAAGTATTCCTTTTCCTCTGCATCTTCCCCTACACCTGCTACTTTTTGACTTTTTAATAGTAGCCATTCTCAGTGGAGAAGATGGCATTTCATTGTGGTTGTAGTTTGCATTACTCTGATAAATAGTAATGTTGAACATTTTTTTTTATATGCTTTTTTGACAAATGTCTATTTCTGTCCTTGGCCCACTTTTTAATGGGGTTATTTGTTCTTGTTGTTGTTGTTGAGTTGTTTTTCTTGTAAATTCTGGTTATTAGGCCCCTGCTGAATGTATAATTTGTAAATATTTTCTTTCATTCTATAGGTTATCTGTTCACTCTTTTGATTATTTCCTTTGCTGTCCAGAAGATTTTTAGTTTACCTAAGTTCCTATTTGTCTATTTTGTTACTTGTGTTCTTGAGGTCTAAGACATGAATTCTTTGCCTAGACTAATTTCCAGAACATTTTTCCTTAGAGTTTCTTCTATCATTTTAATAATTTCACATCTTTAATCCATCTTGAGTTGATTTTTGTTGTACATGATGAATGAAAAAGGTCTAGTTTCACTTTTCTGAAAAGAAGGATCCAGTTTTCCCAGCACCATTTGTTGAAAAAGGTGTTCTTTCCCTAGTGTATATTTTTGTTGATTTTGTCAAAGATAGATGGCTATAGATATGTGACCTTATTTCTGGGTTCTCTGTTATGTTTTATTGATCCGCATACGGTTTTGGTTGCTATACCCTTGTAGTATAATTTGAGGTCAGGGAATGTGATTCTTCTAAGTTTGCTCTTGTTGCTTAGCATTGCTTTGGCTGTTTGGGGTCTTTCGCAGTTCCATATGAATTTTAGCATTGTTTTTTTCTAATTCTGTGAAAAATGATAACAATATTTTGTAGAGATTGCATTGAATCTGTAGACTGCTTTGGGCAGTATTGTCGTTTTTACAATATTGTATCTTCCAATCCATGAACATGGAATGTTTTTCTATTTGTATTATCTGCTTTCTTTTATGAGTGTTTTATAGTCTTCCTTATAGAAATCTTTCACCTTTTTGGTAAAATATATTTCTAGATATCTTATTTTATTTTTGTAGCTACTGTAAATTAGCTTCTCTTTTTGATTTGATTTTCAGCTTTATTTTTATTGGTGTTTAGAAATGCTATTAAATTTTGAGCATTGGTTTTGTATTATGAAACTTTGTTAAATTCATGTACCAAATTTAAGAGTTTTTTTTGAAGAGTCTTTGGTGTTTTTCAGATATAAAATTGTATGTCAAAGAGCAGATATAATTTGACTTCTTCTTTTTCAATTTGGATACATTTTTTTTCTCTTTCTTACCTGATTGCTCTGGCTGGGCTTTCCAGTGCCACATAGAATACGAGTGGTAAAAGTGATCATTCTTGTCTTGTTCCAGTTCTTAGAGGCATTGCTTTTAACTTTTCCATATTCAATATGATGTTGGCTGTGGGTTTGTCATATATGGACTTTATTACTTTGAGTTATGTTTCTTCTGTGTCCAGGTTATAAGGTTTTTTTCTTATCATGAAGGGATGCTGAATTTATCAAATGCTTCTCAGCATTTAAAGAAATGATCATATGGTTTTTGTCCTTCCTTCTGTTTATGTGATGAATCACTTTTCTTGATTTCCATGTGTTGAACCATTCTTGCATCTCTGGGATAAAACCCACTTTGTCATGGTATATTACCTTTATGATGTGCTATTAGATTTGGTTTGGTAGTATTTTGTTGAGATTTTTACATTTGTGTTTATCAGGGATATTGGTAATAATTTTTGTTCTTATATTCTTTTCTGGCTATGGTGTCAGGGTGATACTGGCTTTGTAAAATAAGTTACAGAGAATTCCTTCCTCTCAAACTTTTTGGAACCATTTCGGAAGAATTGGTAACACTTCTTTGTACATTTGATAGAATTCTACTGTGAATCTATCTGATCCTGGGATTTTTTTTTTTAGTTGAGATATTTTTGAAATTGCTGATTCAATCTCACAACTCATTATTAGTATATTCAGGATTTCTATTTATCCCTTCTTCAAGCTTGGGAGGTTGTATGTTTCCAGGAATGTATCCATTTCCTCTGGGTTTTCTACTTTGTGAGCCTAAGGTTATTCATAATAGTTTCTGATGATCTTTTGTCTTCCTATTATATCAGCTGTAATGTCTGCCTTTTCATTTCTGATTTTATTTGGATCTTCTCTATTTTTTTTTCTTGGTTAGTTTAGCTAGTAGTTAATTAATTTTATTTATCTTTCAAAGAACCAAACTTTCACTGATACTCTGTATTGATTTTTTGGTCTCAATTTTAGGTATTTCTGCCCTGATGTTTGCTCTTTCTTATATTCTCCTAGCTTTTGTTTTGTTCTTTAAATTTACTTTCATTTGGACAGGTTTTTTGTTTTTTTATTGAGGAGATATCTATTAGTATAATGTATGTTTAATGGGGCCAATGGCTTTGTTGTCAGCCTCTGAGTGATTTTCCCAGGTTCTTAGTGATCATTGGGAGAAAAGAATTTTAGGATGAATTACATTAGCCGAGCAGTTTTTGTAATTGAAAGATTAAAAGCAAAAGTATACTTTCTCAAGAGAAAGAGAGAGGACATGTTCAAAAAGAGCAACCACACTAGAGGGATGTGGATTTTTGTCTTTTGAAGTCTTACTAATTGAGGGCAGGAATATTCAGGGCTAGCAGGTTGGCTTTTACTGAGAATTTGGGGAGTAATTCCTAGAAATGGGCCCCTTTCTATTTTCATAGTTTATAAGGTTGTTTGGAATTGTCATGGTTATTTCAAAAGCAGAGAAATTTTAAAACCACAATGTAAATGATGTCATAATTAGGCAAAGTTTAAGTAAGGAGGCAGAGGTAGCTGATAAGCCAGTTGAAGCTGGCTCTTCCTTGCAGTTATCAGCCTCTCTGGTTAACTTCTGCTTGAGGGTTGTTTGTTTTAATACCTGAATCCAATCTTTAAATTCCTGAACCCAGTCTTTACCCTGTCTCCTACTCTACCAGGTTTGCTTCTGGAAGCATTCAGTGGCAAAGACTGCATGAATTCCTTGGTTATAGATAGCCTTAGTGTGGTGGCTTTTTCATATGCTAGTTGTAACAGTGATATACCAGATGGGTGAAGAGGCTCATGGCCTCCTAAGGAGCAGGGGTTGTCACAGTCAAAAGAAGCTTATCTTGTTCCCATGTGCTGTGCACTTGATCATATTCACAGATTTTGTATAGGGTTGTGCAGGTCAACCTCCAGACCAATAGATGATGCTGGAAGGTAAGAGCCAACTGTGATGGTAGCATTGGGGTTTATGCTTCATCTTTGTTTACCAGGAGAAGATTCTGCTTTCCCAGGCAATGGGCTGGCTGGCCTGTGGAATGCCTAGTCGTATGGGTTCCATACTCAGCCTTGGGAGTGGGAGTGAAGCTAGTAGAGCCTGGAGTGGGCAAGCCCACATTTTGTCTTCCTGATGGCAGTTGCAAGCACCATCTCTTGTGCTCGTCCAGGGGGCAGTCACCACATGCCGGAAGGAAAACAGCAGAGAAGCCACTGCTGCACCAAGTTCCTTACAGGAAAGGAAGGGACAGCCAAAGCACCTAGCTCCCTTTCGCTCTTCAGAATCAGTGGGGGCTACTCCCCTGTCCCAACCAAGGGTGTTATATGTGGTACTCAGCAAAGAACAAAATCAAATACAATCTGGCTTTAGATCCCAAAGCCATCCCTGTCTGCAAAACTCACTGACAAACAAAACCACAGCTGTCTGGAAAAATCTTCTCCTATTCTGGTCCCACGAAGGGAGAGAGCTCAATTCTAGTGCCCATGGCTGGAGTACACTCATAATCAGCTCTGAGTTCTGGCTTTGAGGCCCCTTCCCTCACAACTTTCTAATGCCTGCAGCTGCCACTGATTCTTGATTGCTGAATCCTACTCAATCCTCCAATTGGGTCCTGGGTGTAGGAAAATCCTGGGACACTTTTTGATGCTCTTCTTTTTCACAGTGTCTTAACCTCTTCCCCAGGCTAGCTCTAGGGCTTGAGAGGGACAAGGTGCTGTCTTGTGGACTGTGCTGTGTGCTTCCCCAGTAGAAAAGTAGTTCACACAGGGACACTCTCTCCCTCTCTGCTTTATTGGATGTTCACTCAGTTTTCAGCTGGACGACACCATCCAGGATGTATAACCACCTTTTCCCCTGGGATATTTGCTTTTCTGTTGAATTACTGTGTTCCTTCTTGAATGAAAGTTCACAGTGTGAATCTCTACACACCATTTTGCTTCTTCCAAGTGTGGGGAGGAGGCTGGAGAAGACTCTACTCCACCATCTAGTCATCAAGATGATGCTACTTTAGTACATCATGGTGGTGGGCGGGTCATAGATCAACAACAAGATAGCCGCCAAGCATCAGAAAGTCTGTGAATGCCCACTGACCTGGAAAAAGAATCTGTGAGATCTAGACGTGGAAACAGTCCATGTCTGTGTGGCCACTGACTCTGCATTTTCTTTATAGTGTCCTTTGAAGCACATGTTTTAATTTTGATGATGTCCATTTTTTCTTGGTTGCTTGTGCCTCTGATGTCATATGTAAGAACTCATTGCCTGATCCAAGCTTACAAGGTTTATCCTTATGTTTTCTCCTAAGAGTTTTATCTTCTACATTTAGGACTCTTATCTATTGAGTGAATTTTTGTATAGATATGAAGTAAAGGTCCAATTTCATTCTTTTGCTTGTGGTTATCCAGTTACCCTATCATTATTTGTTGAAAAGATTTTTCTTTCCCCATTGAATTTTCTCTGACCTCTACGACATTTTTATAATCTTCAGTTTGAGATCAGGGGTTTCTCTTTTCTTTAGATATACATCTTTATACTTAACAGAATGCCTTGCCCATACAGGTGCCTGATGGATGGTTTACTAATTTTTTTCTCCAATCAGATAGTAAGATCTAAGAGGAGACAACGTGTTCATTGTTGTTTATCATTTTGCACTGCAGAGTGGGCTGGGATTGATAGGGGATTATACTAACTTTGCTTGGATTTTGCCACCACAGAACTCTGCCATTCATTTCTTGGTCCACTTTAGCTCAGAATACATGACCAGGTTTTGAATAAAAGGAAACCATTTTGCCTTAACCTAGGAAAATTTCAGATTTGAACCATGCCCTCACCCCAGCCAATCAGTGTAGGTTCGGGTTTTTCTTCAAAACTTAGAAAAATAGGTTTTTCTTTAAGAAGTTAAAAAAATAAAATTTTGTTCCATAAATGAACTCATATTAAATCAATCTGAAGATCTCATTTCTATGTTTTGGATCTTTGACTATTCTCTGGTTAAAGTGAAAGTAAAAGTCAATTTCCTGATTTTTAGCAGGTGACAGTACTTCTGACTGGTAGACTTTGACAGGGCTTTAAATGTGTCTTGCTCACAATCTGGGCAGCCTCAAAAGAGATTTTCAAAAAGAAAAAAAAAAACTGGAAATAACATAAGCACCCAATTATAGAAGAAACGTGAATTTATTTTTAATGATTCATGAAATCTAAAGTTGCAATTAAAAGTTATTTTTATAAAAAAGGTGACACTCATGAAAATTGTATATCAATAAAGAAAATCTTTATTATATATAAAAGGCAGATTATATTATGCAGTGATTGCAACTGGGTAAAGTTATATATTACTATGAAGTAGGCTGATGAACCCTACTGTTTACCTGAGACTATTTTGGTTTTAACATTGAAAATCCAACATCTTAAGAAATCTCTCAGATGTGACCAAATTGGATGGTTGATCATCCTTCTTATGAACAAGGATCATAAGAAAAAGAGATGTTGGTCAACTTCTTTGTCAATGGGCACAATTGATTTTTAAAAGTTTGTCATTATAAAATTTTTACAAAAATAAAAATTGAGAGGCAAAACTGAGTTAAGACCAGAGAATATATCTTCCATTTCTGGACAATATGTTTGCTCTTGCCCAATGTTGTTATTTAAATTCCATCTTACAAAGGGTTAATTGGGGAAAAGGTCATAGCAAGAATTTTTCTTCTTTAATAGTAGATATCAAAAGGGTCTCCTATTATAATGAATTATGTGGGATGTGTAAAAACTAATTATTTGCATTCATGATGTCTCAAAACTTTTAAGGAGACCATGAGTTTGGAGAGGAATCCTTATACCCACTTCTGAAGTGGAGATATTGAGATAGAAACAATTATCTTTTGATAGTTTTCTGATTTTTATTATTTTTTTTGAACCTGACATTGCCATGCCCTTTTCCCTCTTCACCAGTCCAGGCAAGAGTACCTGCCACATGTTCAGTCATGGTCTGGAGTGCTGAGAGTGAGGAATGCATTATCAATGACAAATTCCATAAAAATTTCCCTTGGGAATGTGTATCGGTAAAAATATGCTGATGTGACTATTTAATGACCCACATCTCACAGTTTAGACCCAGAATTGGCATTATGTGAACTTGAGTCCATGGAAGTCTCATTTTCTGATGTCCTGGGAATAAGGAAGTATGGGGAAATACCCATGCTGGAATCATCTATTGTGAACAAGGACAGGAATAAAGATAGTTTTATTCATTTAGAGCTAATTTTGAAGACTCTATGTAGAGAAAGATTCTGTCTCCTTTTTTTTTTCTGCTAATTACCTGGACTATCTTCCATTAGTGGTCCTAAAGAAGTGGAAATATCATAGGCAGTGAAAATTACATTGTCTACCTATCTACTGCCAGCAATCAACATGTAGCAAATGCCTAAATGTGGTTCCTAGATTATAGTGATGTCATCCTAGGGTAACGTTCTTTTTAGATAAGGTACTGCTATATCTGAATTGAAAAGCAGCGAGGCTATCGCCTGAGATTTGGCATTTTAATTGTGCTTCCAAGCATAATCTTCCTGAGAATGTCTTAGCACTTAGTATCTGTATTATACAATCTACCAGTTTATTACATAATAATGAAGCAAGTAATTTTCCAAATGTGAATATTTAAGTCTTTTGATTCCCAAGGGTAAAATCTGATCCCGACTCTTTTTATCTTTCTCAACACCTGTTCAGTTCTAGTCAGAGTATAAAAACCTGTTGACTTTGGTTTGGTATATGTGTCAGTCCCATAGAAAGATAGATGGGTTAGCTTCCTATTGCTTCTCATTAATATTATTAATTATTGCCCTTAAAACAATAGCATAAAAGGGACTCCACCAAAAATGTAGATGGAGGGAATTAAAGATAGTTTAAGGATGGCATGGAACAGTCACATATTTTTTCTATAAGGTACAGAGTCTTCCTTTTGCTGGAAGAAATGCAAAAAAAAAAAAAAAATAAAAAAAAGCTACTTCTGCTACGAAAAAGCCTATCCAAGAAAAGGTTAATGGGAAAGCACATTCTGCAGCATTTATTATGCCTTTTTTCAATGTAGCAAAGTTACCCAAAACAAGAAATGTGACAACACAATCTGCTACAGTGGCTATATTCTCTGAATGTGAGAAAACAAGATTTGTGGCCACTCTATAGTAAGACCACATAGAAATATGGAGGAACTATGCATCGTACCTCATGAAATGAAGGTAAATGTATTGCTTGGTAGCTATGAACACTAATACTTAGAAAAGGAAACAGAAAAAGAAGAGATGTTTTAAGCAGAGATGTCATTTTCTACTGGTGAGGATTCCTGATCTTGGGGAGGTTCAGGGAAGTTTACTTCTGTTTCTTCTTCTTCTTGGATTGGAATAATTTCACTGTCTTCTTCATTCTTTGGTTGGGAAGGTATCTCAGCTAGCTCAACTAGTTCTTCTTTTATTTCAATGGCTTGTTCTTTTTTTTCTTCAGCTGACAGGAGAACCACGTTCTAGAACACAAAATTAAACTTCTCTTGACTTTTACTATTGATACCTTTCTCAATAATCTCTACAAATATTTATCAACTACTTCCTAGTTTTTAGTGCTACTTATCTTATTTACTATATTCCTCCAAATACCAGGATTGATTTCCCATGTGCTCAAATTGTTATCAAACACTTACTTATTAAAACCCAAAGGTAATTGACATTTGCCACTGTTGCTGGAATGATCCATGGTATTAGGAACATGGCAATCATAGATTCTATTTCTGATTTGGCTTCTGTGAAAGTAATCCTGTGAAAGTAATTTTCTTTATAATCCTATTTTCTTCATCTGCTAAATGAAAGAATTAGGGATGATCTCTAAATTTTATTCTGAATCTAGCAGTCTGCTTCTGAGCAGTTGGCAATAGGCCTATCATTGGATAGGTTACAGCTAAAAATTTCCCAATTGTGGAGTGACTTTGAACTTGTTTTTATTACTATTATTATTATTTTTGTACTTATTGTTTTGGAAGAGGATTTAGGTGAAAAGGGTGCAGTGAGGAGAAATGAAATCAAAGAATTAGTGACTAAGCAGCTTTCACCCATCACTAACCATCCTGCTTTTGCACCTTGCTTATGGAAGTCTGAAGCCTGAACTCAAACAAAAGGGAAAGTTAGAACAGTGTCTTCTAGCTAGAGACTTATTTCAAATTTCAAGATATTTTTCTTCACTGTTTTCTTCATTATATTTGTTCACTATTTTTCTTCACTTGCTATTTTTTTCTTTCTAGCAGTACATCAGAACCATTTATGTTAAGCTCCCCATTTTTCAAGGCCTCATCAGGTTACATTCTCCATAAATGATCCTTTGTAGAGGTGAATCTTCTAGAGAACAGCTATCTACAGAGTGACTACCACTTACAGCTTTGGGTCTGGAGCACATTCTTTTCCATTCATTCTCAACAATGCCAGCGACCACAAGTTCCTGGAAGAAGGCGAAGATGAGCATCACTGACAAGATGGCCTGAAAACAGCAGAAGGATGAAGGTGAAAATGTCACAGTGGTACAAAGAATCTGGTTGGTGTTCAGTAAATTACTATTGACTGAGTTAAATGATTCAAAGATCGATTCTTTATGCAAGTAGATTACTGACTGTGAGCACTGCTAGCCTAACAGACAGTTTCCTCATAACCCTAATCCTTAACACAACTGGCACACAAGAGAGGGTTAATGCATGGTGCTGATAGGAAGTAAGATAGGAATAGTGAGTTGAAGAATCAATTCTATGTAGGAAATAATAACTACTGAGCCCCAAATTACACTGTATTCAGATTTAAACAATGTGGCATCATACCAAAGAAATCTCTCCATTTTGGGAGACACATTCTTTTCCCCCTTCAAACTCTATCCTAAAAATTCCTTGAGTCAAAAAATGTTCAAAACACCTTAGGTATTTCTTTCATGTTCATCTTAATAATATGATAAATAGTAATGCCGTTAATGATCATCTTGTATTGTACTGCCTATGTATCAGACACTTTTCTAAGTAACTTGCATACATTAACTCATTTATTCCTCAAAACAACCCAAAGAAATAAATACTGTTACCATCCCCATTTTATAGTTGTAGAAATTGAGGCAGAGTGTGCTTAAAGTTCTTGCCCAAACCTACATAGGCAGTAAGTAGCAAAGTCGGAATGTCTGGATCCAGAGTTGATGCTCATAAACACCATACGTCCTCCCTGAAGAGAAATCCAAACTACTTACCAAAAACACAGCTCGTATGCTGTAACAGTATTGCGTGGATGGAGAGCTTATCTCAGAGAGCCTAGTTGGTTCACAGTTGTATATGTTAATATACGGCACAGGCGTTTTAATGAGATTCTGACTCTCCATTTTTAAAAAATGGGAGATTTTAATATTAAGTATGTCCAAGATAGAAAGAATCATTCCAGAAATGGCAGCAAAGAGGCTCAGTGAGTTCATTATCACTTTCCCTTTGACCTAAAGTGGAGGCAAAGACATACTAATTAGATTTTATTTCCGTTTGAAGAATGTAAGTTAGGCAGGAATTCCAGAGGTCATTCCCCTGACTCACAAAAGTACACCCCCTAAATCATACTAAAGTTCTTCTCTGAGTTGTTTTTATCCTCTTGGTCACTATAAAATAATAGCACGTCTCTGTCCTGCTCCTTCCTCAGTCCTCCCCATTGCAGTTTCTGTCATCACTATTCATTCATTTTATCAAACCGTAATTCTAGGAGTGATCCCTAATTCTTAGATCTTGTACCCTTGCACTTCCTTCACTGCTACTCACCATTCTGGTAGGTATTCAGTAAATATTTGCTACATAAGAAAAATAGTCTCCAGATCACATGTCTGCATAAGAAGATAGAGGACAGAGAAAAGAAGGTTCTTGCATGATGCTTAAGTGCATGGTATTGTGGGTATAGGTGGGAAGGATGCAGATAGAGCCCCCTAGGTCTGCACTATCAAATGGAAATTAAAAGCATCAGCAATGATATTTTTTCCCCTATTGATATAGGCTACAATCAGCCGCAGTCCACCAATCTTTCAAAATATATTTTGGGCTTGTGTCTTTAACTATCATAGGTAAGAAAATGTCAGTGTGAATGTTCTACTCTAACAGAATGATAAAAAGTTGAAACAGGAAATTATATGTGGCAAGTGCCATAATTATATGGGATTACTTCGTGATCTGGGATTAGTTCATGACACACATATTTCATCCCTGGCTACTTGCCCTTCCAATGGCAAGTCAGTAGGTCTGGCTGTATTTGGAGAATAGAATTCATTGATTTTCATAAAATTTCCCCCCAAAACTGAGTTGGTTAGACCGAGGAGGAACCATCTAATCCACTTATTCTCTCACTGACTTTGAAAGTGACTCAGCATAGGAAGTAAAAGTGCTGGGGGAATTTTTCTTGGGAAGGAACTTGCTGGTAGCTCCTTCTCACCTACATAGAATTGCCAGCTCTCAGCGTGGCTTCTGCCTTAGTATAGATGCATACCTGGCAGATATACGAGCAAGACCACCCTAGCTCCTTACAGCTGCCGAAACACTGCATCACCCATTACTCCACTTCATCCTCATGCCAGTTTCATATGGTAGAAGGGGCTATTGCCTCCACTTTATAGGTGAAAACTCAGAGGTACATAGAGATAAACTGGTATGTTCATGGTTACAGCTAAAAATTAGCTTAGCTAGAATTTGAACCAATCACAACAATGATCAGATCATTTTCCTAAATGATGGTCTGAGAGAAACGACATGGCCTTCAAAAATGTCTACTGCTTTCACATAGCATTTAACATTCATAAGACTGTAAGACGGTCTTCATAGATCTGCCTTTAGTTCTGTTTCCATGGACATACTTCAGGTAGATGTCACTTCCAAGTTTTTCATGAATAAAATCATGACAGCATTGTGGAAGACCGTTCGCTCTTTTAGGGTTGAAAGTCTGTGATGTCAAGGTTCTCTCAGGGAGTTTTCAGCTTAAAGAATAGGTGTGTCTCTGATGGGTGGGGAAAGAAGGAACTATGGTTACTTGCCAAACTCTTCCTGGAGTTTTTCTCTGCTGCTGCCACGAGTGATCCAGAAATAATATACTGTAAAAAAGAGAAGTAATTGATGGAGAGGGGGTGGGAGGGGAGAGAGAAAAGGGAGAGATGAGATCGTTTTCTAACATTGATGACTGGCCAGAAAAAAGACATCTATAGTTTCAGCCACTTTCACCAAAGTATCTACCCATTTTTATTACATAAGTTCATTTATTTTTCAGAAGTCATATTTCTCCTTTTTTCAGCTACATTCAATCCATAACTTTCATTCAACCATCTGGAAAGCTATGGCTAAGAATAGAATAAGACCGAAGAGACAGAACGCCTATTTCCCTGTCAATTAATACTTACACTGTGAATTGAAAAGTCTTCATTTTTAGTTCTTTCCTTTTTTGTTAAATTTGTTGAAATACTCTTTGGGATTCACATTGATTTAGATGACTTTGATTCTAATGAAGAGTGAATCTGTGTAGAATACTTGACCTTAATGTCACAGGCATTCTACTAAAATGTTGGCTGCTACAGGAAATGAGGATTATTTATATTCCTTTTCTAATGTTTAAGCTATAGAATGACGATAAGTCTTCTTATAACCCTTCTCTCCTTGTTTTGAAAATTTCAATCCTGGACTCATCTTTACAGTGGCAACTACAAAAAGTATCATGGGGAAAATAAAGATCACTCACTGCCTCATGCCATGCCCGGGCAGGGTTACTTTAGAAAAAGTGTATATGAAACAACCATTGTCACAGAACAGTGTTATTAGAGAAGAAGTAGACGGGAGGAAGTGGGATGTTCCTGCCCCCCTCACATCCCCAAGCACAATCCCCCGTAGTCCAAATCCCTGGTGCCTCCCTCCCCACCAAAATTGACTATGGAGAGGTTCTGCTTTAAATAGTCCCTGCATAGATCCATGAAAACGTCTATCATTCTCTGATTACATGTGAAGCAATGACCACTGACTCTTAACCATGGTGCACCTGCTCAATTTATTCAGCCTCTCTTACTGCTTTTTTTTTTTTTTTTAACTCAGTAACCTATTTCCTATGCATATTTTCCTTTTACACAGAAATAATCTAGCATATCCCTGTGGAACTTTTTAATGTTTTTGTCTGTCCCACTCCCCCAAATGGTTGCTATTTTTTTACTCACCATAATGCCTCCCCAGATAGGGTACCACACAGTCACACAGATGGGTGCATATTCCCCCGTGGGGATCATCAGAAGGCCCCCCAGGGCAATGTGGAAAAGCCCATTCATGATCTGGACAGCCTGGGGAGAGAATAGGGGCACCCATGGATGAACTGAAATCGTCTGTTAGAAGGCAGAGGCAAGATTGGAAGCCCTGGTTCCCGACTTGGAGCCATGCAAAATGCCTAAAGGCAGCAGTGGAGGTGAGATCAATTTTGTCTTTTTCTTGTTCAGATTGATCGTCCCTATCACATGGGGCATTTCTAACTGGGATCCAGGCAGGGACTGCAATAGGAGACCCCTAGTCTTACATGCCCTCGAACCAAAAGGTGACATAAGATTGCCCTGTGATGATCCAGGTGATAACTTCTCTAATACCTCCCTGCTTTGGCCAACTGTGCCAGACACATCAGGTTGGGTGAAAACCCTTCAAGTTGGATTGAATTCTGTACATGGCCTATAGCACCAGCTTTTATAAGCCAGAGAATCCTAGGATAAGTCATGGAGGACACCTGACTTACCCCTAAGGCTTTAGCCTGCCTCATGAAGAAGCTCTGCGTGGGGCCCACCAGGGAAGACATCCTTCTCAGGGTCACATTTTGAACAGGTTGTGCAGAAAGAGGGCCTTTCATAGGTTCTGCTGGGAAAGTTCCATTTACCGAATTTCTGGGTGTTGTCATTTTGCTCTCAAAACTCCTAAAAATAAAACAAATCAAGGAAAGTAAGAAGATTTTTAGCAATCTTAACCCGTGTCATGCCTCTAAAGGCTTCTTTCAGCCTTCTCTCCGTGGTGTCATTGAGGGTAGACCTGGCTTCTTCTTGGTGCCCAGGGGCCTTGGCTCTGAGGCAAGTCCTGCTGCTGAGTTCTGAGAAAGGATCTGGAGGTGTTTGCCTCAGATCCCTGCCAGAGTTCCTGGCAACCGTCTTTGGGACATACATTTCCTCAAACCATGCAGATATATGACTGTATGTCCTATTTGCCTCTCATCTCTAGATGCTTTTCTTATGATTTAATAGCATAAATTATATTTTCTATCAATTTGCTTTATCCTTTTGCTTATTTACCTTTGTCCATTGTGGTGGGTCAGAAGCATCATGGTAGATGCCACCGTTTTCCTGTCCTGAAAGTGGTGCAAAGAACACTGGAGATTCAGAAGGGGATGTGGAAGGGCACAAGGGAAGAAAAATTAACTACTGGGTACAAAGTACACTATTTGGGTGACAGGTACACTAAAAGCCCAGACTTTACCACTGTATAATTCATCCATGTAACCAAAAAACACTTGCACCAGTTACAATCTATTGAAATTAAACACAAACTTTAAAAACAAACAGAAAGCAGCAGGGAAGACCTGATTCTAGGCCTTCCTCTACCTCTAAGTCCGCTATCTTGAGCAAGTCATGTCAAGAAGGCTATCTTCACCTGTAATCCCAGCAATCTGGGAGGCTGAAATGGGGGAATTGCTTGAGATCAGGACTTGGAGACCAGCCTGAGCAACAGTTGAGACCACGTCTCTAAAAAAAATTAGCCAGGCAGTGTGGTTGGCTGGTCTGGGAGTCTGAGGCATGAGAATCACTTGAGCTCAAGAGTTGAGGTTGCTGTGAGCTATGATGATGCCATAGCACTCTACCCAGGGTAGCCAAGGAGACCCAGCTCAAAAAAAAGAAAGAAAAGAAGGCTATCTAATACTGCATGTAAACTTGTGGCTTCCTGAGCGGGATGGCCCTAGAATTGGCAATTCTTTTATTTGCTCTGAGACTTTGGGCAAGTGCTTTAAGTTCACCGGGTCTCAAGTTGTTCAACAATAAAATGGGGATGATAATAATAATTCTTATCTCGTAAGCTGTCATAAAGCTTAACTGGGCTCAGAGTCTGTGCATAGCTGGTATCTTTTCATCCAGGTGTAGCTCAAATGTCACCTCTTTTGAGAAGCTTTCCCCGAATGCTCTATAACACATACTCCTGTTTGCTCTCTTTCTCTCACAAAATCCTATTTTATTTGCTTCATGGCATTTATCATGCCTGTGGGAAATTACCCTGTTCATTTACTTGTTTGTTACCTGTCTCTCCCCAGAGAATGTTAGTTCCATCAAAGTAGAGCTTTTGTTCTCTCTTGTTGAGTTTCTAAAATAATGCTTGAAGCACCCCTCACGTGGGAGTAAATAGAAGCTGTTTTGTTGCTCTTCTTCTTCTTACCTTTTGAGCATTGGTTTCTTATCCATCTGTAAAGTGAAAAGAATAATACTCCTCTCTTGGAGATATTGTCAGAAATAAATAATGTGACGTGCAATTGTGCCTAGTCCACAGGAAGAGCGTAGTAAAAGCTATTCATTGGTGTTCATGATTATTCATTTCTAAAGTCCTTCCAGCTCTAACATTTTAAGGCTTTGTTCAATCTTCTACATCATGGGCTTCCTTTTGGTATTTGCACATTCATTTATGTCATCCACTTATGTGAAGTTTATTGGGTCTTCCCTGGGGCCTGGAAGTCCCTGTTTGGGGATACTTCTTTGGTCTTGTCTTTAATGGTTTTAGGCAGTGTAAGGGTCCTTGGAAGCCAAGACTATGCAGTTGCTTATCTTGCTAAATCAGTACCAATGCTAGCCATTAGACTACAGGTTAAAACACATCCACCAGAGCTGGGACAAGTAGCTCGTAAGACAATTAGGTAGCTGGAAGTCACTCACATTTAACTTTAGATTTAAAAGGAAATTTCACATATGGCATTTCATCTGAGTCTCACGGAATAGGCAAGGGATGAATCACTGCCTCTGTTTTATAGAAGAGGAAACAGGGCACAGAAAAATACCTTGGAACAAGTTACATCATTCTTAAGGATTTCAAATGAAGACTCATACCTATCAAATGACACTCCATGATACCACATTACTTTGTCTCCTGTGGGGAATAGACTTCAGTTTTTCCCTTATGAACCCATCATTTCTCCTTCAAATAGTTGTACTATTTGGATGACTGTAAATCAATTAAAAACAGATTATTTGGGGTCTGGGCTAGAGGGAAGAAAAGAGGTTTTCATAGAATGTTTCTTGCTTGATTTTGCCCCTGCCCTCTATAGCCAGATGTCATATGGTCCTGGGGATCTGCTTTGTATCAAAACCTCCCCCTAAGACCATGAACAAAAAGAGATTATATTAAATATATCTCAGTAAAGAGTTTTCAAATGGACTCTGGTCATCAACGAGAATTTTCTAGAGCTAGTCGGAACTTCAAGTTATTCTGCTCATTTCACAAATGAGGAAACTTCAGCCTGGTAAAGATCTTACACTTAGTAACAAAATGAAATCAGGAGACGTCACCCTGGCTCTGATACTGATGCTTTTTCTGCTACAGCTAATAGATAAGTGTAGCTGTTTACTGAGCACTTAGTATATTCCAGAGATATTGTGTATGCTATTCCAACTATTCAAATACCTTTCTTCCTAAGTAGTCATTCTTTATCCTTTTGCAGCTGTGGAAGTGGACATAGTAGGAATAAGAAAAAGTGGGCCATGGCCGTGGGTGTGGAACAAGATGAAACTGTCTAGACTTTCTTCCCATGGGAAGGTGCCTGGTATAGCCATAACTGTGCGCAGTGAAATCATGCTGCTTGGTACGTGGCTACTTTTGTTCCCTTGGGTATGAAGATGCACAGTACCTTCCCCTTGCACAGATTGTGGATTTCAGATTGCAATGTGCAATAGCTCCCCGGCCACCGGGACCTAGGATGGACCTGCCATGTAACTTAGCTCACCAGCTGCCCGTGAGCTGAGTGAAGCATCTTATACCTGCCCTCCACGTCAGAGTTCCTCTCCGGTCTGGTTGAATTAGAAAACTGGCATTACAGGGTTATTAACCAAATTGGTCAAGATATGGTAAAAATAGTATTTTATTTTCACTAATACTAAAATTAGCACTGATAATCAAATCAGGATTCAGTTTATCACACACTACCTCATTTTATTACTGACGGTAACTCCTGTAAATATTTTTTCATTTTTAAAAGGCATCTGTGTCCATCTACTGAAGGAGATCTCAGAGCCTTTAGGAGTTTTGGTTTGAATAGTGACTTTTAGATCTGCCAACACCATCATGTACTGAGGGGGTCAGAGCTAGCTTACTTTTGTTACCTCAACTTCCTCCTGTGCCACTCAAAATAGCTTTGCATTTTTATCCTTTCTGGCCTTCTGTGCACTTATCTCCGGGGAAGAATGTTCTTACTTCCTTTCCCTTTGTTTTCAGCCCAACACTTTCCACCAAGATTTTAGCCCTTCCAGGGAATTGTTTCTTCCTTACATCTGCGGTCTGTCACTCAATTTGTGGTAACATGGAACAAAAAAAGAGTTCCAGCTCTGATGCTTGCTACGTTTGATCTCTCAGTAAATTTAGACTAACGGTTGCCTTGCCCGTTTCAAATTATCATTGTGAGAACATGAGATGATTTGCAAATTGATAAGGCACTAAAAACTCAAAGAATAATCATTATTATTATTATTATTTTTTTCTTTGTAGAGACAGAGTTTCACTTTTATGGCCCTCGGGTAGAGTGCCGTGGCGTCACACAGCTCACAGCAACCTCCAACTCCTGGGCTTAAGCGATTCTCTTGCCTCAGCCTCCCGAGTAGCTGGGACTACAGGCGCCCGCCACAACACCCGGCTATTTTTTGGTTGCAGTTCAGCCGGGGCTGGGTTTGAACCCGCCACCCTCGGTATAGGGGGCCGGCGCCTTACCGACTGAGCCACAGGCGCCGCCCAGAATAACCATTATTATTGGACTCCTTTAAATGACAAAAATGTGCGGCTGCGTCCCCTCCCCCAATCCCTAAGCCCCCTTCCTTCAACTTGGCCATGCGCCCTGCTGGTGCCAGGGCCCTCCCTTCACCTCAGCTTCTTCACAGCTTTGTGCTCCACCCTCTTCCCCACTTCCTCACCAGCCACTCACCCCTCAACGCTTTGCTACTAGTTTCTGCCGCTGCCTCCACTGACCTGCACTCTTTGAGGACTGTACTATGAAATCAAAAGCCTCCTGTTGGGCACCACGCCACAGATTACTTTCTGTTTCCTGCCGCCGAGGCAGAAGGTTTGCCCCAGCTCCTTGGCCTCTCAGCCGGTCTTCACCTTGGCCGTTGTTTCCGTTCCGCCTCGCCAGTGTGTCTTGCGTGCCGGCCTTTTTCCTGCATCCAGTGTTTCTCCATGGATTTGGCTTTCATTTTCTTTGGAGGTTTAGCACAAAAATATTGCTTTTCTGTGTGATCTTCCTCTTTTCTAATCCATTCTCCACAGGGCTGCTTAGTCAGACTCCTTCAATCACTGCTTAAGTCAAGCTCCAGTCTTGAGCTTGAACTGTTTTGCTGGCCTGTCATTGCTTCCTGGAGAAACCCTTCCTCTGGCCCCTCGGGATCGTCACAGGTCAGCCATGCATGTCTCCCAAAGCTCTCATCCCACCACTTTCCACCAGAGCCCCTGGTCTGGACACATTTTCTGTCTTCTTCCCTGAAACCTCCCAACATTGACACCTCCCTCCTCCTCCTTCCCTCTTCACTTTCCATCAAACTCCATCACAGATTCACATCACCTGAGGCTCTTCCTGCTCTCCAGCCTGATTGCAAGGATCACTACCTTCAGAGCCCCCGGCTTTTCTTCCCGGAGCTATGTTGTAACTCCTTTAATGGTGTGTAAATTCCTTAATGGGATCATATATCACACCGGAATTACACGAGGAACCTGTTTTCTACACATGATGAGCTCAATAAATGTTAAACTGATTATCCAACTCAGGGTAGGTTTACACATGCTTAGGATGCTGGATTAAACATCTCATCTCAGCTGATGCTCAATGAGATCACGCCACTTTATGGGAAACATGCAAGGGGAATCACTTCCATACTGGTTTCTGGATGTAATCATGGCATGATAAATATTAATCCAGTGCCCATTCTCATTCTCAGCTTCCTATGTGATGGATGTGCTCAGTTTTGTGTCCACCAACCCCCTCCAGAAAATGTTAGCCAGTCAGTCTTCATATAATCTAGGTGTGTTTACATTTAATGGAGTATCTTTGCAGACAAAAGCATTTAAAGCAAGAGGAATGATGTTATTTTCATTATGGCTATGGGTGATTATTTTCTCATTTGGTACTAGGCAGTCCTAAGGAATTCAGAAATATAGCTAGTTTAATCTTCATAATGTAGGGGCGGATGTTAACCATTGTCTCCATTTTATAGATGAGGAAGCTGAGGCATGTAGAGGCCTACTAACTTGCCCAAGGTTCTATGGCTTGTGAGTGGTAGTGAAACTGTCAATATTAAAATAATGTAGAGCCATGAGGTATAAATAGCAATCAAAGTCTTATTTTTATAAAAGTATAGATACAGCCAGAAATTAACCAGCCATTGTTCTGTAACTTCCTTACTGCTGCAACTGGTTACTTCTCAATGACACTGTCCTTCTAGATAGGTGCAAGCTTTGTGACTTCCCCTGCTACTTCTATAGATAATAGTGCTATCTCAGCCCAAGGACTTGTGATTCTATAGGTAAGGCTGGACATTGAAGTATTTTTCAGGCTCTGTATTTTGGGAGGATTGACTGATGCCAACCAGACCACAGATAGGTGTGGGAATGGATTCAACAGCCTCGAGACCTCCATTCAGAAAATCTCCCAGCTGAGGAGATAATCTCTGTGAACTCATCCTCCACCAACCAACAGACCCAAATGCATTGGCCTTTGCCCATGAAACTATCTTTTAAAAGCCTTTATCACAAGTTTTTGGAGAGATGGATTTGAGAAATTACCCCCTTCTCCTCACCCGGCACTTTGTGTAATAAAACTTTATCCATTGCGACACCTGCTGTCTTAGTATATTGGTGGATGTCACCAAGCAATGGGCAAGGAACCCTGCTGTGTTGTAACAGGGTAGCTCCAGTTTGAAACCAAGGGATTAGGAACCATGATTTAATCTGCAGGCTGCAATCTCCAACTTTTGTGGAATGAATCACAGTTGATTGTATATATATAGAGAGAGAGTGGTTAAGAGAGTGAGTGGGCAGCAAGCCTTGATCTCACCTCTCCTCAAATCACGACATTATTAGAAAATCTGACAGGGAAGTCTTAGAATCGAAACTGAGAATCTCGGTCTCCAAAACCATTCTATGCCTTATCCATCACCTCCTTTTAGTCATTTAAAGAAAGAAAATTGATTCCTCACCTGAATCTCCAAGGCCTCAAGGTTCAAGGGCTGATTTTGGATGCTGCTAGCTCTCAAGCACACAGGAAGAGTGACTGTGATGGGCCAAACCTGGGGCTGAAATTGCTGATAGATACCACGTGACAGGAAATTGGTAGCTTCTGCTACCTTGTGCTTCGCTCCAATGACTTTGGTTTAATGTACGCTTACCAGTGCTGCAGGCTGTATGAACAAGTTTTTGCCTTACCCGGAGGTTTCACTTCTTGAAAAATATCCCTGGGGACTGCCTGGCCTTGTTCATGCTACCTTAATTAGAAGAAACTCTGCAGCCCCCACCCTGTGAGCAGGTGTGGATGGTCCGTCCCTAAGGACAACAGGGACACTAGAAAATCTTCAAAGATGGGCCGCTGGGACTGACTTTTACCTTCTGGTTTCACTTTTAGGAGTGAGTAGGTGGGGAGGAGACATCCATGCAGAGAATCGAGAATCACGAGCCCATCTGCTCGATGCTGTACTGACTTGCCTCCAAATATTGTCCTCAATTGCTCACACTTAGGCTTCTAGTGGACCGTGTATATCTTGTGTCAGGTTTAGCAGAAATGGTCTAAAATACACTTTGGTGTAACAGAACATGTGCCCAGGAGCTCAAGGCAAGAGTTAGCCTCCATATTTGGAGATAAAAATTGAAATAGCACCTTCACCTACAAACCCACTGATGGCCTTTCTCTTCCACCTGCCTACTTCCCTGGTGTCCCTTCTCTTCTCAGTCTGGAATGGAGCTGTAAGATCATCAAGCTCAGTGCTAGATCAAGTGGGAAAATGGAGGAAGTTGGTGGCATCAGGACAGTCTAAACTTCGAGCAGGCTTTAAAGATCTCGAGATCTTTAAAGTTTCGCTCAAAGATCTTGTCATCCCTCTCTCCCAACCATATGTAAACTTTGTGTTCAGATGTTGGATCTTTTTAAACTTTTTAGTTTCCTCCACCATTGTTTTATTTTTATTAAGACATGGAGCTATAGTTAGTTACAGTTATTTATTTAATCTAAAGGGATTCAACTTGGCAGCTCTGATACCTAATCTGAGGTCCATTCAGGTTTTTCCTCCTTCTCTTCTATTTCTATCCCTGCTTCTCTTTTTTGGTAGAGGATTTGGAACCACAAGGTTAGACGCAATTGGTGGATGTATTCCTGGGGAGGCTGAATTTGGTGCAACATGAAAAAAAATATTTTCTTATCATTGAAGCAGTCCATTATGGGAACTTGCTACCACTGGAATAGAGAATTTGCTGTCATCAGGAATACTCAAGTAACACCCAGGCAGTCACCTCTCAGAAATGCTATTAAAGAGTAGGAGAGTGGAAACAGAAGGTCCACCACCCATTTGAGATTATAGTTGTTAGTCTGTGCATATCTGGTAAAATCCTTCAATGGGTGGTGACAGGGATGACAGTTACATGGGGTGTGGGCTGTGGGGGATCAAGAGTCTTGAGATTTGTGTGCGGGAGGTGGGCTGGTTAGAGGCATGTGCCTTCGTTTTAGTGGGTGGGGGAGCGGAGTCAGGACCTGGCAAACATAGGATTGAATTGGGTTTGCACAACCTGATCTTTTGTATCATTTTCTCTGGTTAAGTCCTTTCTCCCCCGACCCCTAGTGTTGCTATTCTGATCTTTGAGGCTAATAGAATAACTTAGGTGGTTCCATGTGTGATTCTTCCCCAATAAACCTGAATTTGAATTTGTATGAGTGCATAAATGTTGACGTTGTCTTTGCTGATTTGAACTGATTGACTTTTCAGTTTGTGTGTGTGTGGAAATTCCTGCTACAATTTGGATTTGACCATAGCACCTTCTTTTATGTATCACCACTCCCACCCCCAGCTTCAGGATATTTTATTAGGTCATTAACACATTTAAAATATCTTTGCCTTCCTTGTCATGACAATGGGGGCCCATTCTCTGTCTATGGTGAATGTATCTTGCCCTATAAGCCTGTATCTTGCTCTTACTCTGTAAACCTATCTTTCTCTTCCTCAATAAACCTTGCTTTACAGGTGCCTTACTTTGGGGTGTTTGCTCATTTTACAACTAAGGGCACTCCACTAAGAAAATAAAAATATTAAAAAAAACAAACAAATATTTCCCTTTGAATCAATAAGCCTATTGTCATTATCTAGTGACCTTTTTGCTTCCAAAAGACAATCTCTTTTTTAAAGTCTCCATAAAGTATGCCAACTTTTATGCAGTTAGTATTTGCCTGGTATGAATTTTCCTCCCCACCTCCTCACACTCCATTTTTTTTAAAACTCCTAAAACATTTTGCCTCTCTTATGAATGAAAACTCCATTGTACATCATCATTGCCCTTGACTTTCTCGGTCCTTGTTTCTACGTCCCTTGAAAGCAGAGTTGCTTCTCCTGATTGCTGTGTCCTCTGCGGTTCTGTGAGAAATAATAGCTCTGCTTGGGCTCTTTCTCCCATCTAGGTGATTGTCACCAGGTATTCAGTATTAGGAAGTAACATTATGCCGTGCTCCCTCCCAGCAGCTCAGCAAGGCCCCGGCACTAAGTTTTTTTTTTTTTTTTGTAGAGACAGAGTCTCACCTGATCACCCTCGGTAGAGTGCCGTGGCCTCACATAGCTCACAGCAACCTCCAAATCCTTGGGCTTAGGTGATTCTCTTGCCTCAGCCTCCCAAGTAGCTGGGACCACAGGCGCCCGCCACAACGCCCGGCTATTTTTTTTTTTTTTTTTTTGTTGTTGTTGCAGTTTGGCTGGGGCTGGGTTTGAACCCGCCACCCTCAGCATATGGGGCCAGCGCCCTACCCGCTGAGCCCCAGGCGCCGCCCCAGGCACTAAGTTTTGGTATCAGAGAATTAGTAAGTCCCCCAGAGGTGAGCCTAAAGATCTAATTGCAAATAGAATTGAGTTATAGGTCAGAAGATCCCAATGTTGTACTTATAAAAATCTCATACTAAGGAAAATGCAAATCTGAATGCTTAAGAGCTTTATAGTTTATCATTGAAGGGAGCCCTTATAATGTGGGTTTTCCTTGAACCACTTAAACATCTGGAATATGTTCTCTGTGAAAGAGCAAACCAACCTAATTTTATTATGACTAGTTTCATGCAGGCAGAATTTTCACTTCATTAAATGTTGTCTTATTATAGATATAAAAGTACTGATTTAGAATGATACATAAATCTGATATGTCAGTTTTCCCTTCTTTGTTTTTTTTTTTTTTTTTGGCCGGGGTTGGGTTTGAACCCACCACCTCCAGCATATGGGACTGGCGCCCTACTCCTTGAGCCACAGGTGCCACCCCCAGTTTTCCCTTCTTTGTATAAAATTAAATTGCCTGTAAGATCGTTGCTTCAAAGAAAGAAAGTTTTATAGTTTGTGATCTTCTTTCTGTTCTAAAGGGCAATATTACATTTTTAACAGCTGGGACGTAATGTTAGTTAAAAACCTACTTATACGGCCAAGCACTGTCCATATTGACAGTGTAACATATATAGCATTGTGTTAAAATATGTAACACTTATACTATTGAGTCTGCTTTATAATTGTGGAAAGTAAAGTTCAAGAAAGAGGGGAAACTGGTCCAATATCACACAGCTAGTAAAGGGATAAAATAAGTGATGTTTAAAAAGCAAGAAAATCTGTGGTAAATTTTTAGAAACTACCATTTACTAAGTGATTTTTGAGTTCTAGGCATTGACAAAATCACTTCACATATTTTAGATTCATGGTGAACCCATTTAGCAGGTATTATTCTAGCCAACTAGTTCAATCTTTTAGTCTAAGATTTAAAGCCCACAAAGATTAAATAGTTTGTTCAAGTCATACAGCATTAAATGGAAAATGACATTAAAACCTAGGTTTGACTTAAAAGCTCTTACTATAATGTATCTCAAACCTCATCAAATCTTTTTCATTAGAACCTCACTTTACTGGAAATAAAGAAATTAACAGTTTTTTTTTTTTTTTTCCTATCATCCTTTGTGCCTCACCTTCAGGACAACATCCACCTATGGACATAAGCTCCTTCTAGCTCCTAGCATAAATACAAGCCTATATGTTTATTTCTTTGAGTGAGCCACGTATTTTTTTTGTTTCCTATACCAGAAGCAGTATGTAGGGTAATAGGATTTGGAGTTAGAGATCTTGCTTCAAATGCTGATTTTAAATTACATGTCTTTTGTGGTGTGAGGAAAGTTAGGCACTTTGCGAGCTTCATTTTTTATGACCGTGACAAAAGGCACATACCCTGGAGGGCTGTCCTGACACATGTGATGGCGCAGGTGAGGTTTCTAATACTTAGGGAGGGAGGTAAGAGAGCACCAGGCAATGGTTCTCACAGTGTGGTCTGGGAATTTCCTGGGGTCCGTGAGATCCTTTTACCGTAGGTGGTCTATGGATTTAAAACTATATTTACAATAATACTAAGACTTTTTTTCTCTTTTTCACAAGATGTCAATGGTGTTCTGTGAGCTGCAGAACATAAGATGTTGTAATAGATTGAATGCAAAAGCTGTTAAGAGAATCCGTTGTCTCTCTTCTCTGGAAAGCAGGGGCTTCTAGACTTTACTGATGCTCAGGTCTTACCACATTCTCATTTAATTGGTTTGGGGTGGTTTATAGAGCCTGGGGGTTTATCAAAGTCCCTCAGATGGACATAAGTATGAGAGGGACTTTACCTAACAAATGCAATCAGTGTAACCTGGTTTCTTGCACCCTCAATGAATCCCCAACAATATAAAAAAAGATCCCTCAGATAATTTAAATGTGCAGTAAAGTTTGAGAACCGCTGCATTTAAGAAATTTGCAAAAATATAAATCAGGGCTACCTTCTACACTGATATTTTATTTTGGATAATATGGTTATTTTGGCAAAAATATTATTTGTGTCAATATGTAATGAGTCATCAATAATTTTTAAGATACAAAGAGATTCTGAGACCAAAGAGCTTAAGAGATGTTGGGCTTTGCGGCCAGACTGCCTGTTGATATTATAGCTCAGCAATCGCAAACTTTGTGACCTTGAGCAAATCACTTACCCTCTCCGTCCTCATCCACCTTGTGTACAAAATGAATAAAATAATAAAATTCACCTCTTAGGATTTTTGTCAAAGTAAGTGAATAACACACCCGTAACACTTAGCATGATGTCTGGAACATAGTAGCGGCTCAACCAGTATCTGTCCTCTTTTTTTTTTTTTTTACCTTTTTTTTATTCTAGCTGATCAGCTTTTAACATTGACGATCTTGTAGCATTAATGCAAAATTTTCAGGCTGACCGTTCTTCCAACCAACTCATCTTTCTGTAAAACAACAGAGTAGGAGCCGCTGGGTGGCATCTCTTGGAGAAATCAACAAGAGATGCCATGAGCTAGGCCAAGTGAGCTGACGAGGTCGCCCCAGACCCTGGGTTTTGGTTCATATCTTTGTACAAAGGCAAGAACATGTTTGCTTGTCCTTTAGTTGAAAGAATGCATGACTAACAGAGGTGACAACACCAAGGTGACCATTTGATTTGGGGAGAGAGTGAGGCGGCATTGTTAAGAGGCAGGATGTGTTTTATTAGCCAAAAGGTCACCAGAACCACCTATGATGGGTTGCTCCCCTTTCCTTTAAAGAGTTGCCAGCCTTAAGATTTTATGCTCCAGTTGGCTTTTCCTCACAAGCAGGCGTCATCTCTAAATGTTATATTATTATAAGGCCTCTTTATTTTCATAGTGCTACTTAACACCATCCCCCACAATCACAGTCTTCTGAGTTGAACCCCACGATCGAGAAAGGCAATGTAATCAATAACTCAAAAATGCTGAGGATCATCAACATAATCAAAATTCCCTGCAACAGAAGAAGAAAAATAATGAAAAGTCATGATATTAATAGTCATAGTTTTTCTGATTAGAATGAGGTAGCAATGCCCAGACAGTAAAAGCTCCCCCACCTCTCTCAAGTGTATCTGATGGTTAGGAATTAAATTCATGGAGGACCATGAGAGTGTACAGCTATTTTAGAACAGCATGTTATTTTCTTAGAGAAAGTCATAAAAATAATACATTTTCTAAATTATGTATAGGAAACAGTCCATTTTATAAATACAAATAAATGCACTTAAAAAAGTGTAATGGATTGTGGTAGGTTTGGTATCAAGATTCTCCTGAGCCAATGAGGAAAAAAAATAGTGGTCTGATGAAGGAGAAAGAAGACAGTGGTGAAGAAACAGGAAAAAAAAAATGAGAGAGACAAGCAAAAGTAAAAAAGGAAAGAAAAAAGAGGGAAAACTTATAGTCCCAGAAAAATAGAGGAACTTATAGTAAAAGAAAGATAAGAAGACGTAAGGAAAGCAGTGGTGAGGAGTACCACTTTGAGTTATTTTTCTCACTGCAAACGAGACCTTTAAAATGCTTTGTGCTGGGAGCACAGATACAGGTACACACCTCCTCCGTGGCCCAGAGCTGGACGCAGCACTATGCCAGGTAAGTCTGTGGTCCTTTTACAGCTGGACTTTATACGTACGTCGCAAAGGTTAATACATCCTGTTCTTCAGCCTTATTTGTCTACTATGTTTTTAACTATAGGTTTATTTTAGAGCCACATGGTTTTAAATGGACATCTAATATTTCATGCTGTAGTTTTGCCATCATGCATGTCTTCTTGGGTGACAGGAAGTAACTGATTTCTTCCTCCTTTTCTTTGCTGTGGTTTTTGTTTGTTTTACCACTCTGAACACTGCTGCAATGGTATTCCTGAAGGTATACCCTTCCAGATAGGTGGTTTAATTGCGCTGGAGAGAGACACTGGAGTTAAAAGGCCAGTATATTTTTCAGATAAATTAATGTCGTTTTCTTGCTTTCCAAAATGATAGTAACATTTCACAGTTCTACAGCTGATACACAAGAGTATTCTTTTCACTATGTCCCTGGCCAGTCATAAATGTTAGCACTCTTTAATTTTTGCCATTCTAATGAATGCAAATATTAATCCCTTGTTAAATTTAATTGGCATTTCTCTGACTGCTAGTGAATTTGGGCATCACTCTGTATGTTAGGCCATTAGAAGAGCTTATTATTATTTTTTTTGTAAATTCCTTCCTCATATTGTCTATTTTTTTATTGTGCTCTTGATCTTTTTTGTTAGTTAATGTAATCTGTATTAAAACATTAAAATGTTGCTGTTAGCTGCTTCAAACATATTTTGCTAGTTTTTTTTACCATACCAAATTTTATATGTAAAGAAGTGTTTTATCTTCTTTTTTTGCTTTCCAGATCAAGATATAGCACATTTCTATCCCCCAATAAGTTCACTTGTGTCCATTAGCAGTCACTTCTCCCACCCTGTCAAGAGTCAGCTACTCTTCTAACTTTTAACATTATATTAAATGTGACTATTTATTTTTGTATCTGAAATTGCTTACTATAATGAACTGAAATTCAGCATATTGTTCAATGTAGCAGTAGGTTGTTGTCTTTTACTGCTGAGAAGTATTCTGTTATTTGAATAATTATCATTTGTTTAGCCATTCTGCTGTTGATTTGAATTTTTATTGCTTCCGGTTTTTAACTATCATGAATAGAGGTGGCTGTGACATGCTTGTATGTATTATGAGGCAGAAAATAGGTATATGCATAATTTTGTAAAAAACTGCCAAATAGCTTTGCAGCATGCAAAAGTCTTCTCCCATTCTGAAAGTTGTCTATTTGCTTTAATTGCTGTGTCCTTAGCTGTGCAGATGCTTTTCAGGTTAATTAAGTCCCATTCGTTTATTTTTGTTGTTGTTGCAATTGCCATGGAAGTCTTCTCCATAAAATCCAGTCCAACATCCTTAAGAATTTCCCTCATGCTTTGTCTTCTAGGATTTTTATTACTTCATGCCTTAGATTCATCCATCTTGAGTCAATTTTTGTAAGTGATGAAAGGTGTGGGTCCAGTTTCAGTCTTTTACATGTGGTTATCCAGTTCTCCCAGCACCATTTATTAAATAGGGATTCTTTTCCCTAGTGCATGCTTTTGTTTGGTTTATCAAAGATCAAATAGTGATAGGTAGCTGGTTTATCTCTAGATTCACTATTCTGTTTCATAGGTCTATATCTCTATTTTTGTGCCAGTACCATGCAGTTTTGATTCTCATAGACTTGTGGTATAAACTGAAGTCTGGTAACGTGATACCTCCAGATATGTTTTTATTTTTAAGACTTGTATTTGCTATTTGGGTTCCATATGAAGTGAAGTACTATTTTTTCGAGTTTTTCAGAGTATAACATTAATGCTTTGATGAGGATTGCATTAAACCTGTAGTTTGCTTTGAGCAGAATGGACATTTTAATGATGTTGATTCTTACCAGCCATGATCATGATATGTTTTTCTATTTGTTAACATTTTCTGCTATTTCTTTTCTCAGGATTTCATAGTTATTATTATAGACATCTTTCACATCTTCTGTTAGATAAATTCCAGGTATTTTATCTTCTTCAGAGCTATTGTAAAAGGTATAGAGTATTTAATTTTATTCGTAACTTGACTGTTATTGGTCAAGGCTACTGATTTGTGGGAATTAATTTTTTTAATTAAATCATAGCTGTGTACATTAACGCAATCATGGGGTACAATGTGCTGGTTTTATATACAATTTGAAATATTTTCATCAAACTGGTTAACATAGCCTTCATGGAATTTTCTTAGTTATTGTGTTCAGACATTTATATTCTGCATTTAGTAAGTTTCACCTGTACCCTTCTAAGATGCTCCGTAGGTGTGGTCCCAACATTTACCCTCCCTCCACCCTTCCTCTCCCCTCCTTTCCCCTCCCTTGCCCCTTTCTCCATATTCTTGTGCTGTTAATAGGGTTATAGCTTTCATATGAAATCTATAAATTAGTTTCATAGTAGCGCTGAGTACATTGGATACTTTTTCTTACATTCTTGAGATACTTTGTTAAGAAGAATATTTTCCAGCTCCATCCATGTAAACATTTTTCTTTCAGGCTGCATAATAAACTAATTTTGAATCCTGAGACACTGCTATATTCCTTGATTATTTCTAAGAGCTATGTGGTTGAGTCCCTGGGGTTTTTCAGACATAAGACCATGTCATCTGTAAAGAGCAAGAATTTGACCTCCTCTGACCCCATTTTTATACCCTTGACCTCTTTTTCTTGGCTGATTATGATGGCCAGGACTTCCAGCACTATGTTAAATATCAGTGGTGACAGTGGGCATCCCTGTCTAGTTCCAGTTCTGAGTGGAAATGCTTTCACTTTTACTCCATTCAATATGATATTGGCTGTGCATTTGTTGTAGAGGGCCTCTATTGGTTTAAGAAATGTCCCACGTAAGCCAATTTTCTTAAGTGTTCTTATCCAAAAGAATGCTGGATGTTGTCAAAAACCTTAAATAAAAAACCTAATGGGCCATCTTAAGCAATTGGAAAAGGAAGAATAATCTAGCTCCATGCCCAGCAGAAGAAAAGAAATAACCAAAATTAGAGCAGAATTAAATGAAATTGAAAACAAAAGAATCATTCAGAAAATCAGTGAAACAAAAAGTTGGTTCTTTGAAAAAGTTAATAAAATTGATAGACCCTTGGCTAGACTAACCAGAAACAGGAAAGTAAGATCTCTAATAACTTTAATTAGAAATGATAAAGGGGAAATAACAACAGGAAAGGACTTAACAAAAAAAGAAAATGAAAACCAGAAACAAAGACCATATGATTCTCTCAAATGATGAAGGAAAGGCTTTTCCAGACATAATTTTGCTCTGTCTCCCCAGCTGGAGTACAGCGGCAGCATCATAGCTTATTTCAAACTCAAACTCCTGGACTCAAGCAATCCCCCTGCCTCATCCTCCTGAGTAAGTGGGACTTCAGGTGCATACTACCACATCCTGCTAGCTTCCTTCCCTCCCTCCCTCCCTCCCTCCCTTCTTTTGTTTCTTTCCTTCTTTCTTTTTCTTTTTTTTTTTTGAGATGGAGTCTTACTATGTTGCCCAGCCTAGCCTCAAACTCCAGGCCTCAAGTGAGCCTCTTGCTTCCGTTTCCCATAGTGCTGGATTATGGGTATGAGTTGTTATGCCAAGCTCAAAATATCTCACTTCTATTAAGTGGGTAGTTTTCAGTTTCCTCAGCAATTTTTCATTGACATAATTTTCTCTCCATGTGGATTCAAACCTTTTACATTCCTTTACAGATAATTGTATTGATATTTTGGAAAGAACAAAATGAAATGTCTCTTTTCAGTTTATCATTCTTTATCATCAGTTCAGCTTAACTCCTAATGTTAAAACCAAATAAACCATAAAAACACTTGGCAGTGATTCTAAGATACATCTAGGACTATGAACTGTGATCATACTGCTGTACTTGTATTTTTCTTTTAGTATATCAGTTTATATTTCTGTAATACTAATTTGTATACATGTGTTATCTCTTCTAATCATGCGTGGACTCCTAAAGGTGGGAGTTATAGGTGTTTATTTTTCTATTCCACAATGCTGGGTACAATGTCTATCACGTATTATGGATTCCATAAATGTTTGTGAATAAAAGAAAGTACATACAAAACATCCATGTCCACAACATCTGGATGGTGTTGATTCGGTGATAATAAGTAATTTGCATGAAACCATTTGGTCCTCACTCTACAAATGCAACATACTTACCATGAATAGGACAGTAATAGCCTCACACTGATTATTTCCTGTAGAATAGCCACAAATGTAGTCTCGATCTAGAATGAAACCAAATGCGAGGAGAAGGATTCCAGCTATTGCTCCCAGGGCACTAAGAAAGTTCATTAGTCGGCTCATTAGCACCTGGAATAGAATAAGATCCTGGCAAGATGACTCAGGTACAACATGTACTATGGATGAAACAATGGGTGGGGAGACAAGAGAGCAGGATTTTAGTCACATCATAAAGCCAAGAGGCAGCCATGTGGTCATAGGTGAGTCTCTTCATTCCTTTGGACTTTGGGCCCTCAGCCACAGGAAGAAAAGATCCAGTGAGCATTTAATAACCTTTCCATCCCCCCACATTCTGTGTGTAGTTCAACTCCCATTCATTTGGCAGAACAAAGGAAATATAAGGGGAAGTAGCCATGTTGCATTGTATTTTGAGGCTTTGACAAAAATTGTAGTCTATTTGGATTTTTAAGACCCACGTGTTTAAACATTGAATTCCTCTGAAATTTATATTTCTTCACAAAATGACAAACTAACAGATGTCCTTTGCTGAAAATCATTTATTGGCATATTAATATCTTATATTTGTTATTCTTTGAGTAAAGCAAAAATATGCTACTTATAATTTATCTGTGACTTATAACTTCACATGAATTAGCATCGTATTCTATATTTTGATGCTCTGCTTATGGCTTAATTGGATAATCTATGGTGTACCTTGCAGGTGAAGTCAAACTGGTGCCTATCAAAGTGTCTCTTATTCAGTAGATACCAAAAATACTTATAGAAATAATGAATGAATAACTGGAATACTGAGACCTATTCTACCATTAATTGTCTGGGGAACTTGGACAAATCATGTAATTATCTATATATATAAAATCAATTAAAATGGGTGACCTAGAAAACTCTCTACTAATACTAATGGTTTATTATTCTAGGAAAACAGGAAGCAAATGCCATTTATTGGTGCTATTACTTGACAGCTCATGAAATTATGGTGGCCTAATGATTTTAAAACAAGGCCAGGATCAATTATTTCTAAGTTGTATATTTTTAATAAAGTGGAAATTAACTCACCAGAGTTTCTGTGGTTTTTCTTTTCAGCGCAATTAGGAAGGCTCCAGAATTAATGAACTGTTACAAAGAATGAATATCTTAATGATTGAATGGTTAGCTGATGTCAAAGACTTTTCACAGAATACACCTCTTTGCATTTCTGTTACATGCCCTCCTCCCAAGGTTTACACAATCCTTAGGGCAGTGAGGAGGTGCATTGCCTTGTATAATTGTCTTCAAATGAGTAGTGGACAAAACATTGGACTGACAATCTGCTTTACGTATGTATTTGAACACGAGAACATTTTAAATCATACCACGCTGTAGTTTTCTCATCCATCTTCCTTTCATAGCTATTGTGGATTCAGCTTTGATATCATGACATGCTGATGTCAAATCAGTTTACAACCATTAAGACTGGATTCCACCTTATTGCAATCCACTGCATTCCCTTAGAAATGGGAATGTAGGAAGGGGTTGCAGCGAATGTGCTGGTAAGTCTTAAAAATAGCCAAGAATTTTTATATAAATGAATCAAATGTGGTAACAGCATTATCTAGTGGAAATTTCAAATCCATGTTTAAATTTCTAGCCCTTGAGTATTTCCACTGGCCTCATCCTTCCACTCTCACTTCCATACCTCCAGCATTTTGCTTTCTTGGTATTCAATAAGACATCCCTCACTCCCTCTTACTTCTAGGCATCCCTTACTCCCTCTGGGTGAGTTCTCACCTGATTAATCACACGGCCTTTAAAGCTCAAGCAAGCTGGAAATGTCTTTGGGCAGGAACCCCTCCATTTTGTCAGTGCCTTATAGGAGGCAGCCTTTGTGGCTCCCACCATCCCTTTTCATGCTCTGTAGTAATTGTCTGACTCAGACAATTGAGACCAGCGACTGCCTTTCTTCTGAAACTTCTACTGAAACTGTATACCTTGCCCATTCTCTGGCAGTATTGGGTGCTAAATTGATGTTTATTGAATATGATTAAATGTGGTTAAGTCAATGCCTCTGTGTAGCTCAAAAGTTACACCTGAGAAGCCTTTCCTGCTTCTCTATTTCTCTAAAGAGTAAATTGCTTCTTGGTCTCTGCTTACACTTCCTGTCCCTCTGTGATACCATTTATCACAGTGCCTTGATGTGACCCATTTATATATTTTCTTTCATGCTGGACCGAGAGCCCTTTGAGAGAAGGGCTCATGTGTTACTAACCCTTGGACCCTCATTGTCTTGCTCTGTGTATCTGGCTTATAATACCTATAAGGACCAATTTTGAAAGAATGAATGGACAAATAACTTCAAGACCCAGAGAAATATTCCCAAAGGATTGTCAACAAAGACCCAATGATGGAATATCAGTAATTTTGATGAAATGAAGAGGAAATAATTTCAACAAGGTTAATTTTCTTGTACTATGCAAAGCATATCATACAACTGGATCTAGCTTGTTTCCTAACAAAAAAATCCCCTACCATTGTGGTTATCATGGAGTCAAATTGAACTTGATTGACTATACTCACCAAAGAAGAGCCCCAGAATGGATATCCTGACAAAAATATGAAGGGATACCTTGGGTATGGTTTTGTCAAAGTGAAAAGAAAAACAACTCCAAAAGAAAAGATCATAATTCCAAACAGGATCTGGGTACTCTGCAAATAGATGAAAAAGTCATGGTAAGGAAAAGCGAATTTGGAAGTTCCCTTCTGTTTAGAAGATCTTGGGGTTAAAAAGTTGGCAGTCACCCTCTTTTGTAAATAAGAGAAGGATAGAAATCCTTTTGTGACATTCCTGGGTATTTTCTTAATCCCTATAATGTATATGGTATTTGGTAATAAGTAAAATGATCTAAATCAGAGCTCCTAAAAATATGGTCCATTTATTAGCAACATCAGTATCAATTAGGAGCTAGAAATGCAAACTGTCAGGTCCTGCACCATACTTACTGAGAAGATTCTCCAGATGAGGCTGAGAAATCTGCGTCTTTTTTGTTTTTACATCATTTGAAAATTTTTTTGAATCCATATAAGAGTATAAGATGAAAAAAATGTTCATCGTCCCTAATCATCAGAGAAATGCAAATGAAAACCATTCTGAGATATTGCTTAACCCAGGGAGAATAACTCACATCACAAAGTCCCAAAGCTGCAGATGCTGGTGTGGGTGGAAGGGAACACTTATACAGTTGGTCATACTGAAAACTTATACAGCCCCTTTGGAGAGAACTCTGCATCTTTTTTTTTTTTTTTGAGACAGAGTCTTACTATATCACCCTCGGTAGAGTGCTGTGGCATCAGCAACCTCAAACTCTTGGGCTTAAGTGATTCTCTTGCCACAGCCTCCCAAGTAGCTGGGAGTACAGGTGGCTATTTTTTTTTGTTGTTGCAGTTGTCATTGTTTTAGCTGGCTTGGGCTGGGTTCGAACCCACCAGCCTCGGTGTATGTGGCCAGTGCCCTACCCACTGAGATACTCCTATCTAGCGTATGAATGTGAAGGTTTGAGAAGCACTGAATTCTAAATCATGGTACCACCTGGCTTCGAGCAGCAGGGGACTGTCAGAAAACTCCCTGGAGATGACAGATACTTGGAGGCTATTGAGGTCCTGTACTTCCAGACCTAGAGTACTCCTCATCTCTTCTCTTTTTTCTCCCTGAGTCACACTTGTGGTGCACAGTGCAACATCAAGCAGTGATTCACACAAGCCAGGGAAGACTGAGGAGAAGGACACAAAGAATAAGATGTGCCCAATGTATGGGTCTATATTCTCTGCCCTCTTTTATGCTCAGACCACCTTCTTCATCTGAGTAATCTCATTTGCTGTCATAGCACCTTTCACTTTAAGTAGGTGAGTGCTAAATAATACCACCTTTTTTTTCAAGTCCAGACTCATCATTTTAGCTCCTGTCAAACATCCGCCTTTGAATGTCCTAGTAACACTTTATATTCTAATATATCCAAAAGCAAGCTCACTTTTCTCCTTCTAAACTTGATCTTTCTTTGTTCCTTGTTTCTTCTTAGCACCATTTTCTTAGGCTACAAGTCTAAGGTCATCATCTGTTCTCCTCTCCATCCCAACAATCAAGAAATGACTAAACTTTCTTATTATCTCTACCTGCAAAATCATAAATATTTGACTTTCCCCCTTTATTGTTGTGGCCAACATTGGGGCACTTACTTCATACACCCTAAGTCTCTCCCATGCTTAGATATATATGTAGAGATAGTCCTCCGTCTCTGGGCCTCTCTCCATCTACAGTCCCCTTTCCCTGTCTTCTTGCAAGTGAGCTCCCAATCCTCTACTTTTTAATACCCTGAGTATTACTGAGGCAAACCTTTCTCTTGCAATGGAAATTTTGGGAGTACATTCACTTCTATATCCACTACTCATTCATTTAACTGCCTTTCTGCATCAGTCTTATTTTTTCTCTATTCCAATGCTGTATTAGTGCTGAAATAAGATTCCCTGTACAGAACTCCAATCCAATTACTCCTCTCAGTATTGTCCGGAAAATAGTTCCCAAATCTGGTGGTCATCCGATTTACTCAGAAAGGTCTTTTATGAATACAGATTTCTAGCTTCTCTCAAAATCATGATTGAGCACTTCTGGGACAAGGCCTAGGAACCTGGTATGCATTTTATAAAATTCCTTAGATAGTTTTAATAATTTTAAATATTGGAAATTAATTGTCTACATTACAAAATATAAGTAAGGAGGGGATATAGAATTCTTGGCAATTGGCTCTCCAAATCACCTTCTTAGTTGTTTCTTTTCTCCTCCTAGTTTCTTAGTATTATTTTTTATATTTTTTATTTTGATAAATATAGCTAACATAAAATTTATCATGCTTACCGTTTTATTAAAATGTATAGGCTTTTAGGCTCACAGTAAATTTGAGTAGGAAAAACAGAGTTCCCATACATGCTTCTCCGTCATCCCCAGACTGCCCTGCTCTCTCACTTTGCTCTTTGTGTTGTACAGTCTGTGACTTTTGGCAGACATATGACATGTACGTACCATAATAGTGTCACACAGAATAGTTTTCCTCCCTTAAAATCATCTGTGCTCCATCTTCATCTCTCTCTCCCTCACTTCCTCTGGAAACCACCCATATTTTTTTTGGTCTTTTCCAGAATGTCATATAGTTGGGATTATATAGTTTGTAGCCTTTGCAAGCTGACTTCTTTCACTTAAATATGCATTGAAGGTCTCTTTGTGGCTTTGTTGGCTTCTCTTGGCATTGAATAACACTTCCTTGTGTGGACGTGCCACCGTTTATTTATATATCCCAGTTGTTTCTTATTTCTTCTTATTTTTTAATCCTCTAACATTTTTTTAAGGCAAGTTAGCCCCTCCTATCTCTCCTTTGTCATTCCCAACTATGCTAGAATATGACTGTTTATGATGCTTTCCACATCTAGAATATCTTGTCTCCCTCCTATGACTTATACCTGCTGAAATACCATAACTTTTCCAGAGTCCAGATTGAATGCTAAATTTGTGATGAAGTTTTCTCATCCCTTTTAGCTGGAAGTAATTTTTATCTCTCTGGGTCCCCCACCATCACCACCACCATGTATGGCTCTTCTTGGATGCTCCACTGAAATGTAGTTTTTAATATTTTCATTCTATTACTACTTCTGAATTATACATACATTTCTTCACCTCAATAAGGAAAACTAAGTTGTATTTATTTCTGTAAACTCCACAGTGTCTAACATAGTTCCTTGCACCAAGTTTAATATACATTTGTTAAAATAATTTGAACTCTTTAGCAGAAGTTGGGATCCCATCACATTTTAATAGATACTAAAGCAGTTTAGATGGAAGGTCCTCTTATGCATTTGGTAGGCCATCTTTCTCTACTCTGTTTTTGTCTGAAAAAGGTTAATTAATTTTTAATTAAAATCATAACTGTATACAATCATAGGGTAGAATGAGACGATTTTATATACCATGTGGAATGCTTAAATCAAACTGATTAACATAGCCATCACCTCACTTGGTTTTTGTGGTCAGAAATTTAAAATTTACTGTTACTAATTTAGGCATTCTGGTAATCCTTGAAGGAGAAGAGACAGAGAAAGGGGAAGAAATGTTACTTAAAGAAGGGCTGAAATTTTCCCAAATGTGAGGAGGGATATGAACATCCATATCCACGAAGGTCAAAAGTCCTTATACAGGACGAGCAAGATGGCAAATCAGGAAGACTGTCAGGCTGAGCTCTCCTAGAGCAACTGAGAAAAGAGAATTAGTTCCGGGGCACGTTTGGTGAGGAAACTTTGCCTGAAGCTGGGGCTTGGAGTGTGCTGCGAGACTGTGGGTTGCTGGTTGCTGTACTGATGCAGCAGGGTGGATGTCTGACACACTAGGCAAGTCTTGGGTGAGCAGCTGGCTGGAGACACGGAGGTCCGGGATGAGAGGACGCCTTTTTGAAGTTTTTGATTCTTAGGGGAAGGGCATTGAGTGGATTGCCTGGAAGAGAGGGCAAAGCCGAATAGTATATACCAGATTTGAGGAGCTGGTTGGAGCGGATTTGCCACCAGTTGGGTAGCTGTAGAGATGGCCAATTTGGGAAAGACTGGGCAACAAGAGGTCGGCCATTATGGCGAGGTCGTGAGAAGGTCATAAAGGTGGTCCCCTACAGGAACCTGCTAGGATCCATCCTCCAGTCGCGACAGGCTCAGGGACTCCAGCACCCCAGGAGAACTGTGGTGTGGGGGCACAGTGGGACCTGCCTCAGAAGGACCCAGAAGAAATCTGAGTTCTCAACCCAGTGGAACCTGAATGCTGAGGAAATAATCAGGCGACCATAGTGGACAATGAAGCTGGGGATCTAGTCTATGCCTAGGATCTAGAGAGATGTGAGCAGTGGTAATGTTGTCCTCTAAAACTACAGCACCACCCGATGTCCCAGCAATATATTGCAACACAAATATATTCCTACTAAAGTTGGACTCTCCAGAGGTATATATGTACATATATATGCGTTTATTTATATGTATAT
This sequence comes from Nycticebus coucang, assembly GCF_027406575.1. Classification (NCBI taxonomy): domain Eukaryota; kingdom Metazoa; phylum Chordata; class Mammalia; order Primates; family Lorisidae; genus Nycticebus; species Nycticebus coucang. The sequence continues at coordinate 12,679,870 of NC_069793.1, forward strand.
ATAATTAGGTTTTTTGTTTGTTTTGTTTTCTTTTTTCTTTTTTAAATTAAGTCATATATGATCATAAATACATTTATGCATATGTGGGGTACAATGTGTTGATTTTTTAAATACCATCTGACGTGCTTACATCAAACTAAAGCAACATTTTGCTTCATTTACTTGATTATTGTGCTAAGACATTTATGTTCTACACTTGACAGATTTGACTTGTACCCTTGCAATATGCTCCATAGGTGTGGTCCCACCATTTACCTTCCCTCTATCAAACCTTCCCCTTTCCCTGCCTTCCCACTCCATTTCTCTTCTTTATCCTGGGCTATAGTTGTGTTCTATCTTTCATAAGAAAGTGTGAGTAAATATAAGTTGGTTTCATAGAAGTACTGACTACATTGGATACTTTTTCCTCCATTCTTGAGATGCTTTACTCAGGAGAATATGTTCCAGGTCCCTCCATGTAAACATAAAAGAGGTAAAGGCTCCATAGTATTCCATTGTATACATATACCACAATTTATTAATCCATTCATGAGTCAATGGGCACTTGGGCTTCTTCCATGACTTAGTTATTATGAATTGAGCTGTAACGAGTAATCTGGTGCAAATATCTTTCTTTCAAAGTGATTTTTGGTGTTTTGGATATACTCTTAGTAGAGGAATTGTAGGATCCAATGGCAGGTCAATTTTTAGATCCCTGAGTGTTCTCCAAACTTCTTTCCAAAAGGAACATATTAGTTTGCATTCCTACCAGCAGTGCAGAAGTGCCTTTCCTCCACAGCCACACCAACATCTGTAGTTTTGGTATTTTGTTATGTGGTCTACTCTTACTGGAGTTAGATGGCATCTCAAAGTAGTTTTGATTTGCATTTCTCTGACAATTAAAGATGATGAGCATTTTTTTCATGTGTCTGTAGACCATGCTCCTGTCTTTTTCAGAGAAACTTCTGTTCAGGTCTCTTTCCCATAGTGAAATGGGATCACTTGTTCTTTTCTTATTAATAAGTTTGAGTTCTTTGTGGATTCTGGTTATCAGACCTTAGTCCGAAATGTAACCTGCAAATATTATCTCCCGTTTTGAGGGCAGTCTGCTTGCTTGACTTACTGTGTTCTTGGCAGTGCAGAAGCTGTTTAGTTTGATCAGATCCCAGTAATATATTTTTGGTATTGCTTCGATTGCCCTGGGGGTCCTCCTCATAAAGTTTTCTCCCAGGCCAATTTCTTCAAGTGTTTCCCCTGCACTTTTTTCAAGAATCTTTATGGTTTCATTTCTTAGGTTTAAGTCTTTTATCCAGTGAGAGTCAATTTTTGTTAGGTGAAAGGTGTGGGTCCAGTTTCAGTCTTCTACAAGCTGTCAGCCAATTCACCCAGCACCATTTATTAAATAGGGAGTCTTTCCCCCAATTTAAGTTTTTGATAGGCTTATCGAAGATCAAATGACAATAAGTGTCTGGATTCATCTCTTGGTTCTCAATTCTATTCCATACATCTACCTCTCTATTTTTGTGCCAATACCATGCTGTTTTGATCACTATAGATTTATACTATAGTCTGAAGTCTGGTAGCATGATTCCACCTGATTTGTTTTTATTTTTGAGTAATGTCTTGGCTATTCGAGGTTTTTTTCTGTTTCCATATAAAATGAAGTACTAGTTTTTCCAGACCTTTAGAGTATGACAGAGGTGCATAATGGGGATTGCATTAAATCTGTAGATTGCTTTGGATAGTATAGACATTTTAACAATGTTGATTTTTCCCAGTGATGATCATGTTATGTTTTTCCATTTGTTGACATCTTCAGCTATTTCTCATCTCAGAGTTCCATAGTTCTCTTTATAGAGATCTTTCACGTCCTTAGTTAGATACACTCCCAGATACTTCATCTTCTTTGGCACTACTATAAAGAGAATAGAGTTCATGTCTTTTTCTTCTTGTTAGTATTCTTTCTTTTGATTTTTTTCTTATCTTTTTTCTTTTCTTTTGTTACTAAGTTTGCTTATTTTTGGTTATTTAGGGCTTTTCAATATTTTATATTGTTGCATTTGGTTTCTTGCTTATTTGTATGGTTGGTTCTTCTATTAACTTCTATCTTCACTTTCATTAATTCTTCTTTCACTCTCATCTTCTCTTCCTGTATTTTTTGTATACAATATCTTAGCCTCATTTATTCATTCTCCATATTTTTCTCCAGTACATTCTCTTCTTTGGACAGAGACTTCTACCTTTCTCATCTCTCTGGCAATAATTGCCCCTGCAACAGCTAAGATATCCCCTCCCTTTTTCTTGTCATTCTCCATTCTTTCTTCACTCCACTTCCTCTCTCTCCTCTAGTAGATAAAATTTTTTTTTATAAATTTCCTTTAACTATTCTTTTTATTATTATTATTGCTGAGATCTGGGGAGACATGGGTAGGGCCTGGAAGGTAGGCCACATCTCTGGTCCTCGGAAGACAGTATTGACTAAACCATGCTGCAGAATTTTTGTATTTAATTTTCACTCTTAATTTTTCCTTAGTGTTTTTTGTTTTTTCTCTTTTCCTTCCCTTCCTAGTTTTGGCAGAGGAAGAGTCTGGCTCTGCTAAGGCTGGTAAGGACTGCCTGATTTTGAGAAACCTCCAAGTCCAGCCCCCTTAAAAACCTTAAGTTACAAGTGTGGCCTTAGCACCACCACTTAGCATTGATCAGTACCAATTCTTCTGTACTCTCAGCCTCTCTTCTGACCTCTGTCTCTCCTGTTCTCCAGGTTTTGTTGTTTGTTTGTTTTTCTTTTCTTTTCCACACTTATTTTTCCTTCCATTTTTCTTTTCTTTTACTCTTTCATTCATTTTTACTCTTTCCTTCTATTCCCCCTGTTTCTCCCTTCCTGTTCCCTACCTTTCCTCTCATTTTGGCCTCATGCCAACTGGTCTCTTCATCACATATACTCTGAGACAAGGTAATTTGGAGCCCTCAATCTAATCTCACCCTACCAGCTTTACTAGCCAAACTGTGGAAAATAATCATGGGGTAGAACCAGTGGAAGAACTCTGGAAACATGAATAATCAGAGTAGATCAACTTCCCCAAGGAATGACAAAAGGAGATACATCAGAAATCCAATTCATAAACAAATGGCTGAAATGTCAGAATTAGAATTAAGAATATGGATGGCAAATAAGATGAATAGAATGGAGGAAAGGATGGAAATAGAAATCCAAAGAATTGTGCAAAAGTTGTCGCAAGAAATTAATGAATTCAAAGATAAACTCATCAAGGATATGCGCATAATGAGAAAGGAGATAGCAGAGCTCAAGGAAATGAAAAAGTTATTTCAGTAGCTCCAAAATACTGTAGAATCTCTCAGTAATAGAGTTGAGCAGGCTGAAGAAAGGATCTCTAAAATTGAAGACAAAGCTTTTGAATGTTCTTAAGTGCTCAAAAAGGCAGACAAATGGAGAGCAAAAATTGATTATTCCCTGAGAGAGTTGTGGGAACACTCTAAAAGATCAGACATTCATCTTATAGGAATTCCTTAAGGAGAAGAGGATAATCCTAAAGGCACAGATGCTCTACTCTAAGACATTATGGAGGAGAACTTCCCAAGCATTGCAAGAGATACAGAAATTCAGATAGTAGACCATTTCAGAACCCTAGCAAGACTCAATCCAAATAAAGCATCTCCTTGACACATTGTAATTAACTTTGCCAAAGTTAAGACAGAGAAAATTCTGCAAGCATCCAGACATAAGAAAAGCATTACTTACAAAGGAAGAAATATTAGAATGACTGCAGACCTCTCAAGTGAAACCTTTCAAGCCAGAAGAAGATGGTCATTCACCATCAATCTCCTAAAACAAAACAATTTCCAGCCTAGGATCTTGTATCCAGCTAAACTGAGCTTTTGTTTGTGACGGAGAAATCACATATTTTACTCACGTACACATGTTGAACAAATTTTGCATAACTAAACCAGCTCTCAAGTATATTCTCAGGCCCATTTTCCATAATAATCAGCACAATGGTCTACCACCAAAGTAAACTCACCTGGAAATTTTTGAACAAAACCTAACTTCCACAGTGGTGAAAGGATTAAAAATATCCACTGAATATCTGAAGAATATGGCACCCCAAACATTTCCATGCTTATGAATTATTTCAATTAATGTGAATGGCTTAAATTGGCCTCGAAAGAGGCACAGGCTGCCTGGCTGGATACATAAATTCGGACTAGATATCCGTTGAATACAAGAGTCTCGTTTTACTTTAAAGGATAAAAATAGACTCAGGGTGAAGGGATGGACCTTTATAATATAGGCAAATGGAAATCAGGAAAAAGCAGGGGTTGCAATTTTATTTGCAGATACAATAGGCTTTAAACCAACAAAGATAAGGAAAGATAAGGATGGTCACTACATATTTGTCAAGGGAAACCCTCAACATGAAGAGATTTCAATACTCAGTATTTATGCGCCCTACCAGAACGCTCCTCAATTTATAAAGCAAACCATAATAGACATGAACAATTTGATATCTTCATGCACTATAATAGTTGGAAATTTTAACACCCCTTTGGTAATTTTGGATAGATCCTTCAAGGAGAAACTAAACAAAGAAATATTAGACTTAAACTTGCCCCTAGAACATATGGACTTAACAACTTCTACAGAACATTTCATCTAATAAAACTGACTAAACATTCTTCTCATCTGCCTGTGGACCATCCTCCAAAATTGATCATGTCTTAGGACACAGCTCTAACCTCAGCAAATTTAAAAGGATAGAAATTATTCCTTGTATCTTCTTGGACCATCACAGAATAAAAGTAGAACTCAACAGCTATAGGAATCTTCATACTGAAAGTCATGGAAACTAAATAACCTTATGCTGAATAATAGCTGGGTCAAAGATGAGATTACGAAGGAAATCACCAAATTTTTGGAACAAAATGATAATGAAGACACAAATCATCAAAGCTGTGCGATACTGCAAAAGCAGTCCTAAGAGGGAAATTTATAGTGTGGGAAGCCTTCATCAAGAAAACAGAAAGAGAAGACATCAATAATTTAATGGTTCATCTCAAGCAACTGGAAAAGGAAGGACATTCCAACCCGAAACCCAGGAAAAGACAAGAAATAAACAGAATTAGGGCAGAATTAAATGAAATTGAAAACAAAAGAATCATTCAGAAGATCAATGAATCAAAAAGTTGGTTGTTTGAAAAGTTCAATAAAATTGATAAGCCTTTGGCTAACCTAACCAGAAATAGAAAAGTAAAATCTCTAATATTGTCAATCAGAAATGATGAAGGAGAAATAACAGACACCTCAAAATCCAAAAAAAATACTTGATGATTACTACATATACTCTATTCTCAGAAATATGAAAATCTGGAGGAAATGTCCCAATACTTGGAAGCACGCCACCTTCCTAGACTCAGCTAGAAAGAATTAAAAATTATGAATAGACTATATCGAGCACTGAAATAGCATTGACTATATCAAATCTCTCAAAAAAGAAAAGTCCAGGACCAGATAGCTTCACATCAGAATTCTACCAAACCTTTAAGGAGGAACTAGTACCTATATTACATAACATTTTCCAAAATATAGAAAAAGAAGGACACATAACACATTTTATGAAGCAAATATTATCCTGATCCCCAGACCAGGAAAGGAACCAACAAAGAAAGAAAACTGTAGAACAATACCATTAATGAATATCAATGCAAAAATATTCAATAAGATCCTAGCAAACAGAATTCAACAACACATCAAAAACATTATACACTATGATCAAGTTGGTTTTATCCCAGGGTTACAAGGTTGGTTCAACATACATAATCTATAAATATAATATATCACATCAATAAAATAAAGATCATGTGATTCTCTTAATTGATGCAGAAAAAGCTTTTGATAATATACAATATCCGTTCATGATTAGAACACTTAAGATTAATAGGCTTAGAAGGGTCATTCTTAAATTGACAGAGCCATATACAGCAAACCCACAGCCAATATCATATTGAATGGAGTAAAATTGAAAACATTTCCATTCTGATCTGGAACCAGGCAAGGATGCCCATTGTCTCCACTGCTATTCACGTAGTAATAGAAGTCCTAACCATCTCAATCAGACAAGAGAAGAGGATCAAGGGTATTCAAATGGAGTCAAGGAGATCAAACTCTTACTCTTCATTGATGATATGAATGGAAAAACATACCTATATCTGGAAAACTCCAGTAACTCAACTACAAAACTCTTAGAAGTGATCGAAGAACACAGAAGAGTATCAGGATACAAAATTAATACCTACAAATCAGTAGCTTTTATATATAGTAACAATAGTCAAGCTAAAAATATAGTCAAGGAATCTATTCCTTTTACAGTAGTGCCAAAGAAGATAAAATACCTGGGAATTTACCTAATAAAGGATGTGAAAGGTCTCTATAAAGAGAATTATGAAATTCTGAGAAAAGAAATAGCTCAAGATGTTAATGAATGGAAAAACATACCATGCTCATGACTGGGAAGAATCAACATTGTTAAAATGTCCACACTACCCAAAGCAATCTACAGATTTAATGCAATCCCTATTAAAACACCATTGTTATACTTTAAAGAACTTGAAAAAATAGTACTTCGATTTATTTGGAATCAGAAAAACCCTTTAATAGCCAATACATTAATCAGAAATTAAAAAAAATCAGGAGGTTTTACATTATCAGACTTCAGGCTATACTATAAATCCATAGTGATCAAAACAGCTTGGTATTGGTGCAAAAATAGAGCAGTAGATTTATGGAACAGAAGAGAACCAAGAGATGAATCCAGCCACTTACTGTCATGTGATCTTTGATAAGCCTATTAAAAACACTCGTTGGGGGAAAGATCCCCTACTTAGCAAATAGTCCTGGGTGAACCAGTTGGCGAATTGTAGAAGACTGAAACTGCCCCTCACCTTTCACCATTAACAAAAATACAGTCTCACTGGATAAAACATTTAAACTTAAGATATGAAACTATAAAAATACTAGAAGAAAGAGCAGAGAAAATGCTTGAAGAAATTGGCCTGTGAGAATATTTTATGAGGAGGACCCCCGTGCAATTGGAACAACACAAAAAATACATTACTGGGATCTGATCAAACTAAAAAGTTTCTGCACAGCTAAGAGCACAGTAGGTAAAACAGACAACCTTCAGAGTGGGAGAAGACTTTTGCAGGTTATCCTTCTGACAAAGGTCTGATAACTAGAATCCACAGAAAACTCAAACTAATCAATAAGAAAAGAACAAATAACCCCATTTCTATGTGGGCAAGAGACTTAAACAGAAACTTCTCTGAAGAAGACAAGCACATGGCCTACAAACACATGAAAAAATGCTCACCATCTTTAATCATCAGAGAAATGCAAATCAAAACCACTTTGAGATATCATCTAAGTCCAGTAAGATTAGCCCTCATAACAAAATACCACAACTACAGATGTTGGCATGGATGTAGAAAGAAGGGAATACTTCTACTTTGCTCATGGGAATGCAAGCTATTACAGCCTTTTTTGAAAGAATTTTGGAGAATATTCAAGGAACTAAAAATAGACCTACTATTCATTCCTGCAATTTCTCTACTAAGTATAAATACCCATGTGATCAACAATCATTTTACAACGAAGACATTTGCACCAGAATGTTTATTGCAGCCCAATTCATAATTGCCAAGACATGGAAACAGCTCAAGTGACCAATGACCCATGAATGGATTAACAATTGTGGTATATGTACACCATGGAATACTATACAGCCATAAAAAGATGGAGACTTCATATCTTTTATATTTATCTGGATGGAGCTGGAACATATTCTTCTTAGTAAAGTATCTCAAGAATGGAAAAATAAAAGTATCTAATATATTCAATGCTACTACGAAATCACTATATAATCACCTACACATTCATCATAACTATAGTCCAGAAAGTAAGAGGGAAGAGTAGGGAGAGGGGAGGGGCTAAGGGACACTGGGAGGTAGGAGGGTATTTGGTGGGACCTCACCTAATGTGCTAATGCAATGATACCTTTCAAAACTATTGAGAAAAGAGTATAATTGTCTTACCACAACAAATAAGTAAGCAAGGTGATGGATGTGTTAATCAGTTCGATGGAAGCATTTCACATTGTATATCAGATCAGTACACTGAACCCCATATGTGCATCAATGTACACAGTTATGATTTAATCAACAAAAAATAAAATTTACTGTTAGTTATTTTGAAATATACCCTTACATTGTGCACATTAGGTGAGATTGCACCAAATGCCCTCCCACCTCCCACAAATTGCCCTCTCCCTTCCCCTTCCTCTCCCTCCTCACCACTCCCTCTTGCTAGACTATATTTGTGTATTATCATTTGCATGAATGTGTGAGTTTTATATATTGGTTTCATAATGGATAGCATGGAATACTATGCTGCCATTAAAAATGATGGAGACATTACATCTTTTATGTTTATTTGGATAGAGTTGGAACACATTCTTTTTAGCAAAGTATCTCAAGAATGGAAAGATTAATTTTTTTTAAGTTTCTATTTTTAGAGGCTGGGGATTGAATGGAAAAAATGTTCTTAAGGATGTAGGCAATATTACAGCCTCAAATATACTTAACCCCCACATTGGCTTACATAAGAAGTGGTAAATAAAAGAGAATTAATAGTTATGGAATGAATAAATTTATGGATAAAAAGATGAGCACTTAAACTACTATGCGGATGTTCTCTAAAAGCCCCACACACAAAAAGAATACCATGTTACGTTGTCAAACTCTGATACTGACTTTTGATTTGGTAAATATAAAACTCTGGAACATAATAATCTAGGATATAGAATCTGCCTATTGACTTCTACTTAATTTTCCTTTTCCTTTTTTTTTCTCTGAACTTGACTTATAAATCTCATAAATAGTCAGTTTAGGGAATGTGACCTTCAAGAACCCCAGCAACTTGGCTTATGCATCTTGGATTTTCCTCTCTACAAAATCTTATATATAAATCACATAAAAATGTGATCCTTACTCCCTGAATTGAATAGAAATGAAAATTGGAATTGGCTTCTATCTTAAAACATGTGCCACCAGACATTTTCCCCTGCCTCAGTAGAATATATGTAGGGGAAAGTCTTACTTACCCCAAAGATTTTCATTTTTGAAGAAATTAATTTTTGCAAGGGGTTTTGATTCCCAAAGGTCATGCCTGAAAATTCTGTTGACTCAGCTTCAGGAGCCATGATCTCTGGAGGAAATACCAGAAACACAGGACTGTGGGCAGTGCTTGAATCCATGGTGGCATAGTTGATATTTTGAAATAAAAGAAAATCATTTAGTTGGTACTTCAGTCTACACTATGTTGTTTTCCTGTGCTGAGGCTGTCTGGACCACTGGCATTGTTGTGCTTGGAATTATAAACTCATAATGTCATAGAGCCATAGAATCTTGGGACTGGTCAAGGTCCCAAGAAGGTTAGTAAGTAAAATGCCTGGAACTGGGGAGAGGAAGATGTGGCAGATAGTTCTGGTTTGGTCAGGAGGTCGCTGTGACCTTGGCCAAGTTATAGCCTCCTCTCTTAGTTTTAGCTCCCTCACATGTACATTGACCAGAGGGGAGTAGATGATTTACATATAAATATATTTTAGTTCCTAAACTAATAAGAACTGGAATAAATGCTTACATATTTATTCCAATTCTCTTTCTTTCTTTCATTTATTTTTTTGTACAAAATGTTTTCTTATATTAAGTTTATATGAGGATACAAATTTTTAGGTTACATTGTTCTCACTCCAAGGTAAAGTTTTGTAGTTGAGCCTTTCACCCAGGAAGCATGCTGAACACCCTCACATAGTGTATATGAGGTGAGATTCTGCCAATTGCCTTCCCTCCTCCCTCCAATTGCCTCAATTCTGTTTCTTTAGATGGTTAAAGAACAAAATTCTTAGGCCATCGAACCAATTAGCTTCTTCTTAAAGTAGGCAGAGAGCATCCATTTAGGCTGTCACTTTATTTTTTTTGCCACCTGATTTTAGTAGCTTTTGCTGTGTAATGAAGTCCCTACCCCTAGTGACTTCAAACAACCACCCCCGCTTTTTTATTTGTTTTTTCTTTTCCACAACTCTGTGGGTCCTATGTATGGTTTTTCTGTTCTGGTACTGCTCAGCTCTTCTCTGCCAGATTCTCTCATGCAACTGTAGTCAGTTGGTGATGTATCCAGAGTTAGATGAGTTATTAGGATGTCCTCAGTCTTGTATCTGGAATTTGGCACATTCTTGATTATTCTTTAATTCACAAATGTTTTTCAAACCTCTACTGAGGCGTGTGTGCTAATGTCTCATTGGCCTAAGCAAATTGCATAGACCCTCCCATATTCAAGGGATAAGGAAATAGCCTCCAAATCTTCATGGGAGGATCTGCACTGCTGTATTGCAAGGACATGGATGAAAAGAAGGGAAGAATTTATCTATTTTTACTACTACCTTCTCGTCCTCTGGTGTTTCTCATTGAGATCATGTCTTCTTTCTGATATCATATACTCTAGCTACTTGTCAGTTATAATATTTTGAAAGACCACTCCTCCCTTATAATATCTTTTCTTCTTTAAAAAATTATTTTATTTTTAATTATTAAGGGTATATGAAATTGGTGGGTACATGTGATGTTTTGATACAGGTATTACAATGTGTATTAATCAAACCAGGATAACTGGAATATCCATCACCTCAAGCATTTACGATTTCCTTTTGTTAGGAAAATTTCTATTCCACTGATTTAGTTATTTTAAAGTGTACCCAAACTTATTGATGATTATAGTCATTTTGTTGAGCTAATATTGTTCATTCTGTATTTTTTTTTTTTTTTTACCTATGAACCATCCCTATTTTATCCCCCTTTTTTCTTTGAATTTACCCTCTCTAATTCAGTTTTCCATAAACATAGAATTCTAAAGGTGGTCATCCTTCAGGAATATCATATGATGTTGGGTCAGTGTTCTGTGAGTTAAGAAAACTGTTTTGCAGTATACTTTATAAAATACCATTTCACCCTCATCACTTTAGTTTTACCCTAGACCTTTTCTAGCTTCACTTTCCTTTTTCCTCTAAGAGTGATGACTAGAATGTCCTAAAAACTGACAAATAGTAGAATAATACTTTTAATTTTTTTAATGCTTCAATTCATGCAAGTGAATTTTGGTAGTGGGATATGTAGTGGGAGACTAAATTTTTGGAGCATAAAAACCTAGAATTAATTCCAAAGTCATTTATTTACACATTATTGGGTTTAGGCTAAGTTAACTTACATGTTTATTTAAACATTAAATTTCTTATATGGGAATAATAATTGTTATCTTGTAGGATTATTGTGAGTGAATTATAAAGTATAGTAGTACTAAATAAATAAAACATAGTAGTACTCAATAAATAAAACAATAAATAATAATTGTAGTAATAATAAAAATAATAGTATTATTTCTCTTATGATTACCATTTTAATCATGGTGGCCAAATACTTTGTCTTGCCTTTTGTTTGCATTATTTCCAAAGTTCATTTTTGTTGATTATTAGCTAAGTGTATTTCTGTGAGTTTGGCTATAAAAATCCTGGAAATTTCATATTGAATCAGTCCAGATGTTATTTTACACAATTTCTCCATTTTGGGGTGGCTGTGAAAATCCAGGGCCTCCTGCTAAATCCATGATTTATACATTGATGGCATCTATGTGTTTACTTCTTTTCTTTATTCTCATATCCTTAGGTTTCTTCATATTTTCTTTCTTTTTTTTTTTTTTTTTTTTTTTTTTTTGTGGTTTTTGGCTGGGGCTGGGTTTGAACCCGCCACCTCTGGCATATGGGACTGGTGCCCTACTCCTTGAGCCACAGGCGCCGCCCAGATTTCTTCATATTTTCTAATCTAACACAACCTGCTCTTTTCATGGAAATTAGTCTTAAGGTAGTTTATGGAGCAATGTACAATAATATCCTGCTGTTCCTTGATGTTCACAAATCACACTTTTATTTCAAGCTTCTTATTAGCTATTTTGGTGAAGTTATAATGATCAAAGTTGTTCTTGGATCTAAAGTCAATGGGGTTAGGTCTGTCCTTCTCAGCCTCTTCTCTGATTTCCTTGCTGGATAGTTCCAAGAAAAACAGTCTCTGTTCTCTCATTCTTTTCTTACCTCAGCTGAAGTTCAATGCTCTTTGTAAGTTTTTCGTCTCTCTCTCTCTCCCTTGCAAAAGGATGCCTTTTAAAATACCCATATCTATGCTCTGGAGAGCACAATATTAGCAACTAGCATGACCAGATGTCATTTGCTCAGGAGTCCCTAAATCTTCTGGTTTTTTCTTGCTCCTTAAATTATAAATAATAAATTATAACTGAGGTCAGACATAAAGCACTTGCCTCAAGACAGCTAGTAAGTCAAGGGGTGAGGGGTTGGGAAAAGGACTTTAGCCAACAAACCAAGAAAATGTCAGTCTAGTGTTTTTATGGAGCCATCTTAAGTTTGTATAAACTTTAGGCTCTTTTTCATCTTAAGGGAAAGAGAAAAGGGAGTGTGGGTTGTGAGAGGTAACCAAGAACCACAGACATCTGGGTGTCAGTGACAGTCTGAGATGGTTGTAAAGCTTCTTTGGTTTTGGTCAGTTAACTCTGGAGAAGGAAGGTCAGGTCAGAATGTTCCTAACCACCTTCAACATAGCATTGTTACTTGTATGTATGCTTTCCTTATCTTTCCAGGAGTTAGGTTTGGGAAAGGAACGGTTGTCCTTCCTTTAGCCTATGTGCAGAGCTAAGCAGAAGCTTCCATGTTAAAGGATATTAACAAAATGGAGCTAGTTAGTTTAGGCGTTCCTTTTCTAAATCTTATCCCATGAATTATTATAAAACCCAGTATGCCTCTCAAGGGAAGGAGCAAGTGGATATGAGAGAAGGGAGCAACTTGGGCCTCTCTGGTACCTAGTGGCCTCAGGCTATGATTTCCTGGGTCTATGGAATCCTGACTTTTCTCTGCATGTTTGGCCACCTGTGTATAATGACTCTTTTCCTCACTGCATTGTCCCTTAGTTATTATCCTGATTCTTCAATACCTGAAAGTAGTACTAACACAATATGAAATGTATAGCATACTTTAAAAAATGATGATAGCAAGCAGTTCTGTAGCACCCACCAAGGCAGGCCCTAAACATTTCCCACTAGCTGTATTTTCTAATCAAAATTCTTATAGTTCTAGAGACTGAAAAATCCAAGATCAAAGTGGCAGCCAATTTTGTTTCTTGTAAGAACTTTCTTCCTGGCTTGCAGATGGCTGTTCTCTTGCTATATCTTCCTGTGGGCTTTCTCCTATGTGTGTGCACCCAGGCATGCATGCACACACATGCACACGTGCACAAAAAGAGAGAAAGAGGGAGTTCTCTACTATCTTTGTTATAGGGGCACTACTCTTATCATCAGAGCCCCATCTATATATCATGATCTAAACCTAATACTTTCTCAAAGACCTCATCTCCAAATATCACATTGAGTGTTAGAGCTCTCCCATATGAATCCAGGGATGGGAAAGAGTTCAGTCCATAGTAGTATGGACTATAAATTTATATAATTTGGAATAAAGAGAGAGCTACTTTGTTGGCCCAAACTAGATCCAAATTATGACATGAGAAGCAATAATTATTAGTGAGAGAAATACGTTTTTTACAGATGTTTCATTATGGAAAAAAATGGAGCCCCTATTCTGTCCCAGATGTTGTTTTAAGCAGTGTACATGCAAAATTAATCTTTACAACAACCCTGCGCTTTGTACTAGTCCTATTCATATTTTATAGATGAGAAAAGTGAGGCACAGAGGCTTTAAGGAACTTTCCAAAGTATCCCTGCTAGTAATATGGCGGAGTCAAAATTATGATCTCATGGTTTAGATTTGGATTCCTTCCATGGACTCAGTTTGATGCCTCCAAGCTTTGGCTTGAGGGCTAAAGATTTTTCTGGTGATGCATAAAACCTTATGTCTCTGATCAGAAACTCCATACTTGAATTCTGGGGGCAGGTCAGAGAAGTAAAACAACGCAAGAGGGACTTTACCTAACAAATGCAATCAGTGTAACCTGGCTTATTGTACCCTCAATGAATCCCCAACAATTAAAAAAAAAAAACAACAACAATATCATAGCAACCATAGCAAAGAAAGATCTGTGTATCCACTGTGTTAATAGGGAGAGCAGATTGAAAGATGGGGATTCCCAAATGTCCAGACAGAACCCGGTGAATTTATGGAGAACTTAATGCATGAAAAGGGGATCTGTGCTCTCCTAGACACTTGTTGTGTCTATGTGAGTCACGAATAGTAAGATTGGTACATGCCACACCTTCTGGGGGCAAGACATATAGAAGGGGTTCCAGAGGAATAAAATTTTAAGGGTAGGATTTATAAATTGCTTCTGGTATTTCTGAAATTGGCTTTCTAATACAACTAAATGTAATTAATTGTATTTATTAAATATAATTAAAGATACCAATGACTTTTTTTCAGTAGTAAAGAGAATACCAATAGTCCATGGCATGATGTATAAATAGAGATATGAAAAATATCTCCACTGTATACTCCTAAGTATAACAACTTATAAGACTAAGAGGCAGGGTGGCTGTATATGACACTTTTTTCTTTTATGTATATGACACTTTCAAACACTTTTGGAACGCTGGTGAAGAATGATCGGCTGGTTGCTTCTAATGTTGGGGGACAACGTGTTGAGAGAAAGGATGAGCTCAGGTATTTGAATTCCCAGCTGAAGTGCAGCATACGTGGCCAAATTCAAAACCCATGTGAAACCCAGTCTTACTCCTTGCTCTTGTTACAATGAAGGAAGTGTCCCTCCTGTGAAAGCCATGCCCCTCATATAAATGCCCCTGCTGTCTACATAAAGTTGAATTATTTCCTTCATATCTGGCCACTCTCTCTTCCTCTTTCTCTTGACTATGACAATCAGTATAAATGGCTCAGGGTCACCCAGGTTAGAAAGAATTCCTCCCTTTTAGTTTCTGTACCTTTTTCTCTGCTCTATAGTAAGAAATCCTGAAAGAGTGAGCTCCTTGCTTTGTCTTTACTTCTTCATGCTCACTGAAAACAAGTAGCGTGCCAAATCCAGTGGATGTTTTTCCATCATTATCACACATCCCATCAGCCTGTGAGAGTCACCTCAGGGGCAAGTTTAAACCATCTCTTACTTTGTAAGACCCCAGACCAATTTTTTGTTACTTCTCTTTCTCTCTGTCATTCTTCTCTGTCTCCATTGCCAGTTTCTCCTTCCTTTTCTTTTTTCTTATTTCAAAATATGAAGAGGGTACAAATGTTTTTATTACATAGATAGCTTTTATCATGCTTGAGTCAGGGCTACTAGTGCCTAGCACCCGTACCTGTTAGGTGGGCTTTTGCCCCTCCACACTTCCCCTTCTTTCCTTCTTGATTTCCAATGACCTTTACCTCTTCCTGTGCACTTGTGTGCCCATTGATTAGTTCCAGCTGATTAGAGAGTTCCTGAGATACTTCCTTTAGGATAATGCTCTCTAGTTCCATCCATATTGTTGCAAAGGACATTAATTAATTTCTTTTTATGGCTGAGTAGTACATGGTAGACACAGACCACATTTTATAAAGGCATATTCCTAGAATCACAATGAGAATAGAAGATTAGACAAAATAGAAAAATGTTCAAATCTGGAAAACAGATGGTTCAGTAACAAACCTAATGAATCTATATCTGAAGCCAGTGCTAAGAAGCATTAAGAACTGCATATTACAGAGTCCTCAAAAGCCTCAGAAATTGAGGGCATTAATTATGTTGGGAAGTCAAAAAAGGAGTTTCCAAAATAAAGAGGATTAATATTGTCTGTGACTCTACACCCCCCTGCCAAGTGACTGTCTCCATCCCTGTAGAAGACAATGCATTATTCCACAGAGTACTAGAGGTTGAGTGATCACAGTACAGTCACAGGTGAGGGGAGAGGAACAGATGAAAATAGGATAATTATGGAAACAATTGCTCTTAAATATTAATACCCCCAGTCTGCTTATTTCACTTACTATTTGGCCCTTAATAACCAGGCAAGGGAATAGAATAGTCTCTTTGAAGGAATCTGAACATCAAAGGAGAAAGAAAAAGCTAGAGATACCAAAATCTAGAGTTTCTTAACTAATAATATAGCAAGTGTATCCTACATTGAAGCCCACAGATGGTAAACTCTGTGTATTCCACACTTCTGAAACAATTTTCCTTCATTTCACTCTATCATATGAGCAGGCAACCAACAATTAGTAGACCAATATAGAGACCAGAAGAGAAAAAACTAAGGACTAGGTAGGAGAAGAAAACTTGATAGAAATCCATTTATACACTAAAGAAGTATAGGAAAAATATGGCATAAATGAAAACAGAATACTATAAAATGCAAAATATATAACAACTGGATCTCTTGGAAATAAAAATGATAACCAAAAAAAAAAAGAACATCTCAATGGAAGGATTGGGATATTTAGTTAAGTAAAACAATCAGAATATAGAGTACAAAGTGATAGAAAAGAGAAGAGAAAATATAATAATAACAACAACATGGACAATTCTAGAGGTTCAATAGCAGTTATGGAAAGAGAAGAGAGAAATAATAGAAGGAAGAAGATAATTTACATGTGAATACCTAGAAAAGTTGATAAAAATTGGCCCATATGAATAGATTTCAGAACAGTTGGTACAAAGGAAATATCCTTCAAGATTGCAAGGGTGAAAAAAAAATCAATTCATATGAATAAACCAGAATTTCATTGAGTTGAAAAACATGGAGAGAAATTATATAACCAGACAGATGGTTCACTGAAAATTTGTGCTTAACAGTGCCATGTGGACAGTCAACATCACTGCAGAAATCCCCTATTTCTCTAATAATCTAGATCTTATAATCCCAGTAATGTTTATTAGATCAGAATGGTTTGGGACTTTTTATACTGGGAATAAGAAAACAATGAAGCTCTAAATGTTCAGAAGAAAAATTGCTTCTAATCTAGAATTCTGTAGCCAAGACAAATCATCAAACAATTGAGAGGGTATAAATTAAAACATTTTCAGACATGCATAATCCTCAAATTTCATCTCCCTTGTGCTCTTTCTCAAAAAGCGGCTGGAAACATGAAAGGATGTCCCTTGTTCACCTTTAGGGAAACGCAAATTAAGCCCCCATGAGATATCACTATAAGCCTGTTAAGATAGTTCAAAGACAAAAGTGATAATAGTAAATACTGGTGAAGAGGCAGACACGGGCTCTCTCATACACTGTTGGTGGGAATGTAAAAATGGTAAAGCCACTCTGGAAAACAGTCTGTCTGTCTCTTATAAATCTTTACTTACACTTACCGCACCACCCAGCAATTGTACTGTTGGGCATTTATCCCACAGAAATGAAATTTTATGTTCACACACAAGCCTATACATGAATATTTCTAATACCTTTTATTCATAATAGAAAAATCAGTAATGTCCTTCAGTGGATGAATGTTTAACTCTGTACATCCATACAATGGAATATTTGCTCAGAGATAAAGGAAAAGGAATCAATGCCTTTAAAGCCCACAACACTGATGGGCTTTAAAGGCATTATGCTTGGTGAAAAAGTCAGTCTCAAGAAATATAAATACACTAATATAGCATTCTTAAAATGGCAAACCAATGGAGATAGAGAGCAGATTAGTGGTCGCCAAGGAGCAAAGGCAGGGTTGGGAGTGGGGTGTTAATGAAAAGAAGTAGCATGCAGAAGTTTCTTTGTGGTGATGGAACAATTTTGGACCTTGATTGTGATGATGGCTATAGAAATATATGCCTAGGATAAAATCGCACAGAACCACACACACACAACAAATGGATGCAGGATTAAAAAATGGCCAAAATGGAATAGTCTGTAGTTTAGTTGGTAATGTACCAGTGTCAATTTCCTGCTTTTGATATTGTACGGCAGCTACATGAGATGTCACTACTGGGGGAAGCTGGATAAAGAGTACACCTGAGTGTCTTAACACCTTCAAAGATAGGATTTGGGGTGAGTCTATAATTAATTCCAAATGCAAAAATATAAAAAAGATTTACAGAACTTGAAAAATAACATATATGTACATATTGTATATTGAAGTATGAAATAAAAATAAAGCAAACGCATGTATTTATTTTTATTTCTATTCTAGAAAATAACCCAGAAAATGGCTCTTAGGAACATTAAAAACGAAAAATGTATTATATCTGTATATGGGGAAAGAGAAAAGAAAAGCTCTCAGAATATTTCTTTTTTAAAAACAAGGGAGGACAGCAAGAGAAGTAAGTAAGGTATAGGGTAAAAGAAAGTCAATGAAAAAAATCTCAGGATGACGACAAGGGGGTCCCAGGATGGCAGCTGGTACCAGTCATGGAGAAAGTGTATGTAGCCTGTGCACCTCCAGTAAAGACTTCTTTAAGAAAGGGAAATGGATATATTTGTAATATGAAGTAATGTGTTCAGAGATTTTGAGAACTGGTGGAGAGTTTGGCATTGAAATAAAGAAAACACAAAGGAAAAATGAAAGAAAAGACATAAATGAAGGGAAAGGAAAACACGGCACAGCTGAGGAAAAATAAATCTCTATGATGTGGCTCAGCCCCAGTTGAATATTTAGAGATATAAACAGCATGCATCTCTCTACCCCAAATGGTGATATAACTGTACAGGGAGCATGGGGGATGAGAAATGTGTGTGCGTGGTGGTTGGGAGTTGGAAAGAGGAAAGCTAGTTACATCCTGATCTGCCATTGTAAGAAGACCACTGCTCCTCAACCTTCTTTTTCTCATATACAACATTTATTGAAAATGATATTTGTCTTGTGCATTTCTGAACTAGAGGGATTTAGAGTTCCAAATAGGAATGTCTACTTGCTACTTGCTACTCAAGATAGTTCTGTATGACTAGTCGACTCTGTAAACTATCTGAATATTTCTGTGACTACTAAAATATTTAAAAAAACTATTTGGCTGTGGGTATCACTAAAAGTTAACGTATTAAAAGGACAAATAGTGCATTAGTATATATTGAAGTATTTATTTTTTTCTTTCTTTATCACCTATGAAAGGTGTGATAAGAATTATGGTACTCACAAAGATCCCACGCCCTAATCCCCACGACTATAATTATGATGAGGTATTGCACCCATGAATATGTATTCTTCAAGGGCAAAAGGACTTTGCAGTTAATAAACTTATCTAAAAATAGGTATATTGTCTCAGTTTGAGTGGGTGAGACAGGAGGGAGTCAGATTTGGAGTCTGAGCAGGACTAGACACATGGTTGCTGGGTTGAAGATGGAAAGGATTGCTTGAAAAGAAACTCAGGCGTCTTCTAGGAGCAGGTAACAGCTCCCAGCTGGAAGCAAGGAAACAGGGACCTCAGTCCTACAGCTGCAAGAAGTAGATTCTTCGAACAATGGATGGGCTTTAAAGAGAAACCCAAGCCCAGAGCCACAGCGCTGGCCAGCAGTGAGCTCACTTTTTAAAAAAAGTGTCTTGGGAACTGAGAGTAAAAGATTGTAACATCTCAAAATCAAAATCTTTTAGCCACATCATATTTTGAACAAGATAACCAGGCTCTCCTGGACTTGTGACCTGCAGGAACGTAGCGAGAATAAATGTGCTGTTTTAAGCAGCTACATTTGAGGGAGTTCATTACACAGCAATAGATGACAAACACAAAGGGGATAAGAGTGAGATGCTTGTCATTTTGAGTAAGATTTGACGTTTTTGTGTTAATGACTCTGTTACTCTGTTTAGGCTGACTTCGATGACAAAGGAAAACCATGATTTCCTTGCCTTAACACCATAAAAGATTTATTTCTCTCTTAGGTCACAGTCCAATTGGAATTCAGCAGCAGATTTAATCTACATTTAGGGACTCAGCATTTCCCGGGTCCTGGATTTGCTGCATCTGGTCAGTGCATAAAGGAAAAAGATATTGTGGAAATAATGCAGGTGGTTTTAGGGGTTGAGCCTGGAAGTGTGAGATTCTACTAGTGACAGTTGCCTTCTCACCCACCTAGGCACAAAGGGGCTGGGAAGTATATATAATCTATCTGAAAGATATTTAATCCAACAAATGAAAAAATATGTGTAAGCAGTGAGCTCACTTTTTTTCTAAAAGTGTCTTGGGAACTGAGGGCTTAAGATCATAGCATCTCAAAATCACAATTTTACCAAAAAACAAGCTTAACAGATTCTAGAAAGACATTATATTTGGAATAAGACAGCATTTAAAAGAATTAAATTGCTTTTCAAGTAAATCATGAATGTTTTCCTTTCCCCCAGTCTTCTGCATCTTGTTTTATAGACAGGTACTTCATACATTCATATTTCTTTATTGGCCCCTAAACACATTTGATTTTGCCAACTCTAGACCCAAACTTATTGATGGGATATTATTAGGAATCTCAGAAACGGCAGATAGGGGAAGAATGCCTTTGAAAGATGAGAAGGAAGAGGGATTCCTGCAGCTTGGAAAGGTGGACTGTGAGTGTTTCTGCCTTGCTCCCTAGCACAGCCCCCTGGTAGGAAAGACAGACCTCAGAGGGAATGGTCTTTTACATTTTTATATTCTTACATTGTAAGTCTAGCCCATAGGCATTATATTCTTGCAATTTTGGAAAAATTCCTGTGTTCTCAGTGTAGCATGGGAGCAAGGAGTTCACTTAGCTGCATGGTATGGACGCGGTAGGACACATGGGGTCTATTGGGACCACGAGTTTCACAGCAGTGATCAGTGCGGGTTAGTCATTGACGACAGAATTGCCTCTCCAGTGACTTTGCAGTCCTGAAGACCCCAGGATCCTTGTGCATGTGTGCATAAACTTGTATGTGTGTGTTGATTAGGTATGTGCTGAATGGGCAAGAAGGACTGCAGGGGTTAGGTTCTCAAAGACAGAATTTGATTAAAAATTATAAACATGCATTTCCTGAACACCTGAGTTTGTGGACTGAAAGTCAAACCCATGACACAAGCACCTTAGAAACATATTCTGATCCAGCTGAAGCTGGATGGGATACTAATAATTCCCAAACATATTATTAGGATCCTTCAGAGTCAGATGAAGAATGGATGGCCATTCAGGAGCTGGAGGCCAACTCGGGGCGGGGCCCTACCTTGGTCAGAAAGCTCATCCTCACTTCGAAGGCAGTGGCTGCAAGGGGCTCGTATACCTCATTAGTCTCCTACAGTCATTAGTCACTGGTAGGCCTGGAGGTGGAGAGTCCAGGCTCCCATTTATGCTTTTAAAAATAATTCATTGACCGTCTACTAGAAGCAAGCTTTTGTGCTGAATTCTGTGAAAGATGTGAATATGACACAGTCTGGATTATTCACAAGGAGGTGAGAGACTGCAATTGTGCGTCGTGATTTCAGAAAATTACGGGCATTGGGGAGAGATCCCTAGAAATACCTATTATAGAATTTTCGAAACAGGAGGAGTCAAACTCAGAAGCCAATGAGCAGGATGAAAAGCACAGAAAGATGGCTCGGCTAAAAACTCCAACTGTATTAAAGAGATCATAGAGAAAGGATGGAAAAAATGTGATTAGCTTGGAAGATGGAGGATAACTGAGGGTTTTTGATGACACAATTTTCCTCGACCACAGAGGATGAAATTATATGTCATAAGGGTTGAGAAAGTAGAAGCGAGGGAACTAAAGCTTCCCTAAATAGATTACAGTTTGTCGCATTTTCCATATGACAGCATCTCTGCCTTTCCTTGACTCCTACTTTGCCGTCTATAGGTATGATTTAACCTCGCCAGCCCCCACAACTCCCCATCACATTCTGTATTCATTGCCACATTCTACCTCATTAATTGAACAAACTTGGTGTATAGAAGCTCCATATAGATTTGGGGAGGGAGAGGAAAGGGGAGGACTAGAAACAGCAAACTAGGAGAGTGGTGGAATTTTTGTTCCTTGCTGACTCTTTTGGTTCATGAGCCCTTAGGGAGCCTATATAGGCTTCTCCCCAAGTGACTTTCTGAACTCCTGTTATGCATAAAAGATGAAGCAAAAATATTAGCACCATAGAAAAGTAGCTCCATCAAATATTAAGTCATAAATTGAGTTGATTGTAATTGAAACACTAACTTTGATGAAGTGTTTATACGTGAATTGTGCCTTCGCCACCACAAAGGGCTACAGTGTTAACATTTGGTTCGTTGTTATTTTATTTTAATCAGGGACAGATTCATTGAGTGTTCTGTATTCCCCTTCATATTTTGATGAGAGATTAGGTAGCAACCACATTTTAGGGGAGCAGATTCCACACATTAGTCCGAGTCCTCAGATTGTTGATATTTTGCAAAAGAAGAATCAGAAGTTACATTCGGATCTTCTCTGTATGAATTGGAGCAAGCTGAAGTGATTTGTTGCATATCTTGTTCTGATTCAATATTGGAGAAATAGCCTAAAGATGTGTCTTGCACTGAACTCTGTCCAGAGGAAGACAGAATATCTGGTTTTGTGTCTTCTGACTGCAGCTCCTTTGAAAATTGGCCTGTGCTTTTTGTGTTTTGTAAGTGCCAACCTAGGTTATATTGGGCTGTGGTATGCTGGGTCTGGGTTTCTTGGTCTACAGTTTTCTGCCTTAGGGCTTTTTTATCTGATGGACTTTGGGCTTGGCAGGCTTGAGATCCCCAGTTTAGAGAATGCTGCATTTCACATTGACATCCTATCTGATCTCTGCTTCTCCAACTTTGAGTTCCCGATTCTTGAGATTGCAGTGGGCTGAAAAATTGTAAATCTTGAATTGAATGGTCTGAAGATTGTTTGTTTGTGGATCGCCAGCCTCGGTATTTCTGAGTTTGAGATCCCCAGTTCTGGCACAGCTGATTTGGAGCTTTCTCTGCTTGACTTTGCTGTCCTTTGATGGGAGCACATGGGGATTGTCCCTTTGAGGATTTTTCCTTTGGTGACTGCTGGTCATCAGCTTCTTGATCATGGGTTTGTTCCTCTGGGCCTTGCTCTTTCTCAGCCCGCTGGTCCATATCTTGCCCATCTTTGAATATTCCCTTTGGGGATCGTTCCCCTTTGGCCTGCTGGACTTCAGCCTGCTGATCTGGGAGTTGCTGTGGAGTGTGATGATGCTGAACTTTCTTCAGGGCTAGCAAGGCTTTGATTTTCCTGTCTAGGGCTTTCCGTGTTGGAGATGGCCAGCCTTTGTTTTGCTTGTCTAAGGAATTCCGCTTTGAGGATTGCCAGCTTTTGCTCCGCTTGTCTAAGGAATTCCTCTTTGAGGATTGCCAGCTTTGGCTTGGCTTGTCTAAAGAATTCCTCTTTGGGGATTGCCAGCTTTTGCTCGGCTTGTCTAAGGAATTCTTCTTTGAGGATTGCCAGCTTTTGCTTGGCTTGTATAAAAAATTCCTCTTTGAGGATTGACAGCTTTTGCTTGACTTGTCTAAGGAATTCTTCTTTGAGGATTTCCAGACTTTGATAAGGTAGTCTAAGGAATGTCGTCTTGAGGATTTCTTTCTGGGGAATTCCTCCTCAGAGTTCCATTTTTGGGTCTCTTCCTTGACTTCTGATTGAATGTCTTTATATGATTTTTGTAAAAGTTGCTGGTTTTGAGGTTGAATATCTGGAGTTTTCTGAAGCAGGTATTTTGTATTAGAGGGCTGCACCATATGGGGCATTGAGGCTTCAGATAGTATAGCTTTTGACAGAGTGTGGGATAGCGTATCTTGAGAAGAAAAGTCTTGAGATGGTATGTTTTGGGATCCCGAAGGGGTGTCCTGGGATAATATGTCTTGAAAGGGCAGATCTTTGTTTGTTAGATCATAAGACTGCATAACATGGGGTGCTGGGGTTTTAGATGTCATGGCTTTTGCTGGAAGGTTTTGACTTGACCAGGCTTGTCCTGGCAGACCTTGAGGTGGCAAGTCTTCAGGTGATAATTTTTGGAGTTTCAATACAGAATAGGATGGCAAAAGTTGGAGTGGTAAGTCTTTATCTTGCACCAGTTGGGTCTGGATCTTGGGGGGTTGAACGATAGCAGATTCCAGGTCTTTATCTTTTAGTTCAAATATAGAGTCTTTCTGAGTGTGCGTTATATTTTTTGAGTGCTGTTTTTCTAACGTTGGTGGAGACAAAGGATTTCCCTCTGTAGATTGGAAAAGTGAAGGGAAACTTTTTTGTTGTTTTTTTGGCACAGGTGCAGAGGGTGGCTGGTAACTATGCCTGCCAGGTTGTAACCTGAGTTGGGAGGCTAAAGGACTTCTTGTAACTCTTAACTTGAAGAAAGCATAGCCTCCAAAGAAGACCGTTTGTATGCGTGTTGTTGTTGTGTCATCACTACAGGATTCTTCTTGCAGCTCAAATTGTAATGGAGCATCTTCTCCTAGGCCATGTGGTTCATTACCTGGAACAACATCTGTAGGCAAGAAAAACACAACCTATAAAATGAATGAGGGTGGAAATTAGTATGATGAATCCACCTTTGATTATATTTTTGTTTTGTATTTTCAAATTATTTTTCATTCCTGACTTAAAATAGTAGTGCATAGGAAATAACATCAAGATGAGAAATCAGAAAGTAAATACCATTTCTGTCTTCACCATCAACTCATTGGTATTATTTTGGACAAGTCATCACCTCTCATTTTCTCAAATATTGAACAGAGGAATTTTATTAATACTGCCTTAAACATTATTGTCATACTTAATATTATAAAGCTTCTAAGACATTTTAAACCATCCAGTCAATATCATATAATCATGTTTAATTTATAATGATTTATTAATCACTTAAGTAAGCCAAATTCTGGGGATAAATGATAATTAAATGTGGGTTTTTCCATTAAGATGCTCACAATTATAAGTAGATCAGCATATAAGTAGATAGCAGTAATGTAATTCAGTAAACCCTCTATTATAGAAATAGGTTTATGGGAACATAGAAAATGACCTAATTCTGAAAGAAATGCTTCACAGAAAAGGCGATATTTCATCTATATCTTTACTGATGAGTGGGAATTCTTCACATGTAGAGGGCAAGATGAAGTAAGATAGGAATCATAGTCCAGGTAGGAGAAACAGTGGGTATAAAAACACAGGGATGTGACACAACATGATGCCATGGCAGATGGTAAGCAGCTAGATAATGGTGGATGGTATGCTAGGTTAGGAAATTTGGACTTTCCTTTACAAACAAGAGAGGCTATTGAAGTTTTATTTATTTACTTTTAACAGCTAAGAGACAGCATCTGTTATAAGCTTTAGTCAATGCTTCTCATTCTTTCTCATGTTATTATAATTTTTAAAGGAATTTGTTGTTGCATTTACAACCTTCTGATTCTTAATAGTTCGTTAATTGTACATGGTTATTCCCCACCCTACTTATTGGTTTCCATGTCTATATTTTATCCCTAGTGAATGACTATCTAGGGAAGAATAAATGGCACTTTGCGGAAGCCTTCTGTATTTACACACATCCACAAATGTTTCATTTGAATTTGAATTTATTCATTTATTAAAATAGAAGCTTGAGAGAATGGATTACAGTCTATTTAAACTTTTAAGAACTATGGTATTAAATTTCCTCATCCTTAATTATAACTAGGTGAGGCCAGGTGCTAGACAAGGTTTCAGAGTCATTTCAAGTACTTGTTATAATATCCTTGTGAGGTTACTATCCTTGTTTTACAACTGAGGGAACTGAGGTTCACAGATGTTAAGTAACCAGACAAGTGTCATAGAGCTATTTACCTGTGAAGCTAGGATTTATACATTGCAATTAAATCCTAGGTTCTGTGCTTGTCTCTCTAATCTATGCTTCAGTGTGATAATTAAGTAATTACTCTTTACTTCTGTGTAATAATTACTTAAGTAATTACTCTTTACTTCAGGGTATGACTGACAATCAAGCATATAAAATAATGCTTTTAAGCAGAATAATTGACACGCAGCAGTTTCTTACTAAATATAAAGAGTTCACTTTCTCTTTCCTTTTCTTGAGATCAGGATGCACATTATTTTTGAACCCCTGTTGTATTTTGCATATTTCTGTTCCATACTACCTTGAAAAGCTCAACTCACTGAATTCAACTGACTAGTTATTTAGTATGAGCAATTTGTTTTAGTGTTGCTCCTAAAGCGCTTAAAAGAGTTTTCTGTAGTTGTGTGATATAATATACAGATAATACAATAAAGATGTAAGCATGAGATGAAAAATTACAAAGGAAAACTAATACCCATTCACAATTTTTAAAATCTCTGAAAAACAGGGTAACTTTACTATGTAAAAAACCTACAAGTAATGTCATGTTTAATGATAAAATATTGAACTTTTCACTTTAAGATCAGGAGCAATAAAAAGTTGGATATACTCAGCGCTTCTTTTAAACACTGTACTAGACACTCTACAGTTTAATAAAGCAACAAAAAGTAGGGATCAGAAACTTTGGAGGCTAGAAAGAAATGAGGTAATATATTCAAAGTGCTAAAATAAAATTTATTATTTTGGAACACTGTCTCTCAAAAACAGGGAGAAATGAAGATATTACAAAATAAACAGAAGCTGAGGAATTTCATTACCACTTGAACTTCCCTACAAGAAATGCTAAAGGAGGACCTTGAAACAAAAGGTCCTTGAAGCAAAAACTAGACAGTAACTTGAAGCCATTTGAAGAAATAAAGATCCCCAGTAAAGGAAAATACATGGGCAGTTATAATAATAATAAAGTTTGAGAGAACATACTATCCAAATTTCAAACTTATTTTAAAGTGACAATAATTATAACAGTATGGTACCAGCATAGGATAGGGAGTCCAAAAATGAACCCTCATGTACATGCATAGACGTTCAATTTTCAAAAAGAATATTCAATGGGAAAAGGAGATTCTCTGCAGCAAAAGGTGTTGGAAAACCTGGGTATCCACATGACCCTTACCTTATACCATATGCAAATAGATCACAAAACAATAGATGATGGCATGGATGAAGAGAGAAAGGAACTCTTATACACTGTTGATGGGACTGCAAACCAGTACAACCTCTATAAAAAATTGTATGGAGATAACTCAAATGACAAATGATCTACCATTTGATCCAGAAATCCCTCTTCTGGTGATATACACAAAGGAAAAAAAAAGTCATTTCATAAAAAGAACACCTAAACTTGAGTGTTTATAGCAGAGCAATTCACAATAAGATGTGGAAACAACCCAAGTGTTCACCAATACATGAATGAATAATAAAATGTGGTATATGCATACTATCGAGTCCTATTCTACCTGAAAAAATATGACAATCTAGTGTCTTTTTGGAAAACCTTGACAGAACTGGAAATCATTCTTCTAAGTGAAACATCATGAGAATGGAGAAACAATCACACACACAAACACCATGTGATCTCACCCATACATGGAATCAAAAAAGTTGATTTCATAGAAGAAAAGAGTAAGAAAGTGGTTACTAGAGTTTGGGGAGGGGAGGGAAGAGAGGCATCCAGGAGAGGCTGGTCAATAGATATGAAGTTACAGTTAGAATAAGTCCTAGTGTTTGATTACATGGCAATGTGACTATAGCAAATAGCAATGCAGTGTATTTATCAAGATTCCTAGAAAACTTTGGATGTTGTCACCACGAAGAAATGACAAATGTTTAAAGTGATAAATGTGGTAACTGCCACAATTAATCATTAGCCATTGTATACATGCTTTGAGACATCACACTGTACCGCATAAACATGTATAATTATTATGTGTCAATTATAAATTTAAAAATTAATTGAAAAAAAGAAAATGACAAGTGTTGGTGAGGATGTGGAGAAGTTGGAACTCTTGTGCACTCCTGGTGGGAATGTAAAATCATGTAACCAATGTGGAAAACAGATTGGCAGTTTCCCCAAAGGCTAAACATAAACTGCCATATAACCCAGCAATTTCTCTCTCAGGTATATATCCAAAAGAATTGATCATAGCAACTGGATCAGATATTTGGGTACCAATGTTCATAGCAGCATTATTCATGACAGGCTACACAGAGAAATGACCTGTGTTCATCAACAGTAGAATGGTTCAACAAAATGTGGTGTGGGCACATAACGGAATTTTATTTAGCCAAAAAAGAATATAAGTTTTATATATGCTACTCATGGATAGACCTTGAAAACATGCTTAGGTAAATTAGCTAATTACAGAACGTCAGGTATTATATAATTCCACTTCAATCTACCTATTCAATGCCATTCCTATCAAAATACCAACATCGTACTTTCAAGATTTGGAAAAAATGATTCTGCGTTTTGTATGGAACCGGAAAAAACCCCGTATAGCTAAGGCAGTTCTTAGTAATAAAAATAAAGCTGGGGGCATCAGCATACCAGATTTTAGTCTGTACTACAAAGCCATAGTGGTCAAGACAGCATGGTACTGGCACAAAAACAGAGACATAGACACTTGGAATTGAATTGAAAATTAAGAAATGAAACTAACATCTTATAACCACCTAATCTTTGATAAAACAAACAAGAACATACCTTGGGGGAAAGACTCTGTATTCAATAAATGGTGTTGGGAGAACTGGATGTCTACATGTAAAAGACTGAAACTGGACCCACACCTTTCCCCACTCACAAAAATTGATTCAAGATGGATAAAGGACTTAAATTTAAGGCATGAAACAATAAGAATCCTCAAAGAAAGCGTAGGAAAAATACTGGAAGATAGTGGCTTGGGGAAAGACTTCATGAAGAAGACTGCCATGGCAATTGCAACAACAACAAAAATAAACAAATGGGACTTCATTAATTAATGACTAAAAAGCTTCTGTATAGCTAAGGAGACAATAACCAAAGCAAAGAGACAACCTACACAATGGGAAAGGATATTTGCATATTTTCAATCAGACAAAAGCTTGATAACTAGGATCTATAGAGAACTCAAATTAATACACATGAAAAAAGCCAACAATCCCATATATCAATGGGCAAGAGACATGAATAGAACTTTCTCTAAAGATGACAGACGAATGGCTAACAAACACATGAAAAAATGTTCATCATCTCTATATATTAGAGAAATGCAAATCAAAACAACCCTGAGATATCATCTAACCCCAGTGAGAATGGTCCACATCACAAAATCTCAAAACTGCAGATGCTGGCGTGGATGTGGAGAGAAGGGAACACTTTTACACTGCTGGTGGGACTGCAAACTAGTACAACCTTTCTGGAAGGAAGTATGGAGAAACCTCAAAGCACTCAACCTAGACCTCCCATTCGATCCTGCAATCCCATTACTGGGCATCTACCCAGAAGGAAAAAAATCGTTTTATCATAAGGACACTTGTACTAGACTATTTATTGCAGCTCAATTTACAATCGCCAAAATGTGGAAACAGCCTAAATGCCCACCAACCCAGGAATGGATTAACAAGCTGTGGTATATGTATACCATGGAATACTATTCAGCTATTAAAAAAAATGGAGACTTTACATCCTTCGTATTAACCTGGATGGAAGTGGAAGACATTATTCTTAGTAAAGCATCACAAGAATGGAGAAGCATGAATCCTATGTACTCAATTTTGATATGAGGACATTTAATGACAATTAAGGTTATGGGGGGGAGCAGAAAGAGGGACGGAGGGAGGGGGGTGGGGCCTTGGTGTGTGTCACACTTTATAGGGGCAAGACATGATTGCAAGAGGGACTTTACCTAACAATTGCAATCAGTTAACCTGGCTTATTGTACCCTCAATGAATCCCCAACAATAAAAAAAAAAAATAAAGATACACAGGAAAGGCAAATTTACAACATACAAAATAGAACAGAGGTCATCAGAGGCTGGAGGGAGAGGGGATAAAGGGAAATTATCGTTTCATGATATAGAGTTTCTGTTGGGATGAAGAAAAAGTTTTGGGCACAGATAGTGATGAGAGTTACATACCATTATGATTGCACTTAATGTCTTGAATTGTAAACTTACAAATAGTTCAAATGATAAGTCTTAGGT
Source organism: Nycticebus coucang (assembly GCF_027406575.1). Classification (NCBI taxonomy): domain Eukaryota; kingdom Metazoa; phylum Chordata; class Mammalia; order Primates; family Lorisidae; genus Nycticebus; species Nycticebus coucang. The sequence goes on from NC_069793.1 coordinate 12,709,918, forward strand.
ATATTTATTATAACAAAAATAATTACTCTAAAGCTACAGAAATTAAAGCAGTGCAAAATAGGTGGAAGGATAGTCATATCAATCAGAGACAAAGTATCCCAAAGAGTCATGTAAATAGCAGTAATTTGATTTTCAACAAAGATCCCAAGGTGATGCGAGAAAGCTTTGTATTCTCAACAAAGTGGTGTTAGAGCAAGTGGATAGCTGTGTGATGGGGCATGTCCGTTAACGTCTAACCTCACTTCACAACTCTAAACAAAAGTTAATCAAAACAAAGCATAGACCTAAATATAAAAGCTGAAACTATAAAACTTGTGTAAGAAAATATAGAAGAAAATCTTTATGATCTTGGGACAGGGAAGCACAAATGTGAACCACAATGAGACACCACTATGTACCCACTAAAATTGCTAAGTTACTAAAACAACTGACAATTTCAAGGGTTAGTGACGATATGGAACAACTAGCTCTCCTTATTGCCGATGAGAATAAAAAACAGGACAGCCACTTTGACAAACTGGCCTTTTCTTATAAAGTTTAACATCCACTTACTATATGATCTAGCAATCAAATTGTAGATAGAACACTCCAGTAGGAACAAAGAGATAGCCATGTAAAGACCTGAACTCAAATGTTCTTATCAAGCTATTGATGAGTTCAGAACTTTATCCAAATACCCATAAAGAGCCAAGTGGATAAACAAATTATGGAGCACCCACACATAGAATTTCTTTTTAGAGTGTGAAACGAAGTTTATTGTGGTAGAGAAAGAATCAGTTTACAGAGCAAGAGCAAGATGTAGATTTACAGAGCAAGATACATTCACTAAACAGGACTCTTTAGTGATGACAATAAAAGGCCTATAAAGGGCGGTGCCTGTGGCTCAAAGGAGTAGGGTGCTGGCCCCATATACTGAAGGTGGTGGGTTCAAACCCAGCCCTGGCCAAAAAAACTACAAATGGATGCCACAGCGTGGATGAGTCTGAAATCAGGTTTCTATGTGAAGGAAGCCAGATACAAGGAGTACTTATAATTCCATATGTATGAAATTTGGGAAGGTCAGACGTAATCTAGATGATAAGGATATTTACTTCCAAGGAGTCCCGTGGACCTTTTTGGGTAATAGATAGAAATGTACTATATCTCGATTCCGATGGTGGCTAAACTGATTTCTACAATTTGTTGGAACTCACCAAATGGTACATTTAAAATAGGTACGTTTTATTGTTTGTAAATTATGTTTTTATAAAGCTAATATAGAAAAGAGAAAAAAAATCCCTCCAATCACAGGGCTTGGAGTGGTGTTTGGGACAGAACAGGCTCTGGAGACTCTAATTCAGAAACCTAGTGTTAGGCCATACTGGTGAGGTTATTTAACCTCTTTGGCCTTAGTTCCTCCATATGCAAAATAAAGCTGTCATAATAGTTTCATAAAAGCTTAAGTCCATGCTCAGTGATTGTAAGAATGACTGACATAGCATTCTGTAAATAGAAATGATATAATTATAAATAATATTTAATGTCACTGTTAATATTTTTGTCCTCCACTTCCTCTCTGGTTAGGGATTGTTTCACAGACTCTTATCACCCAGGAATAAGTTCTCCATATCACTGCAATTTGAGTTCTCATTAAGTCTGATATTTCATATATTTGGCAGGGAGACAAAAATCTAAGGACATTTGCACTAGAACGTTTATCACAGCTCAATTCACAATCACCAAGACGTGGAACCAACCCAAGTGCCCATCAACTCATGGACGGATAAGTAAATTATGGTATATATATACCATGGAATACTATGGTATATGGCATGGTATATGGCACTATACCATGGTATATGGCACATCTCGTGGGTGAAAGGCTCAACTACAACTTGAACTTTACCTAACAAGCACAAACAACGTAACCTAATCATTTGTACTCTTATATCGAACGTACCTCATCTGTATGTGTCCAACACTTGCTTCTAAAGGATGCAATAGTCACAGAGATGCTGAGTTCTGCTATACTGATGATCAGTAAGATTGACAAAATTCCCTGAAAATAATGAGAAATAAGTGGAATGAAAACTTGGTTTTAAAGATAAAAGCTGCACAATTTTCATTTTGCATCTTTCTGATAAGGAGTGGATAACAAACTCCGATGTCTGTGGGAGTCAGTCAACCATCCAGAGTGAAGCAGGAGAGTTCATAGGAGTTGTCTGTTACTCATTCCAGCTAATTGTTGCTTTGTGGGAATATAGGGACTCTGATGCCTGTTTTGCTTTGCTTTGTTTTCCTTAGGAGGCTGTTTATTCTTATATTCGAAGTGAAAATTTTCGGTTATTCATTCACCTGTGTGAGCCAAATAGAACATGTCTGCAGGCTGGAAATAGCCCACAGATGGCCATTCTGTACACTCTGCTCTAAGGTAATATTGTGATCGAGAAATAGCATGGTATAGCAGCATAATGTCCAACAAGCTTAAAATCTGAAGGCAGAACTGGGTCAACCTGGGTCCAAGGTCACACTTAACTTTGGACAAGTGACTCTCTCTCTGAATCTTGGTTTCCCTTTAATACATCCCCCAAATCTTAGATATTCACCATTGTTGGTAAAACCGAAATGTATGAAGACATTGCAATTTGCTGTGTGCAATTTCCTGGCTGCAGCCATTGAACAAGGTGGAGATGGTCATGGCTTTTGAGAAACTTACATCATATTAAGGAAGCCAGACAGTAAAAATTAGGTAATTATTTATTCAACTAAAGCTGTGATAAATGCTATGAAGAAGGACTGGGGCCATGTGCTATTATAATGAGCAATCTGATCACATCTGATTGTAGTGGGGTGATCTGGAAGGAATTCCTAAAGAAGTGATGTTTGAGTTGAGATTTAAAGTGTAAGGATGAGTCAACTGCACAGGTAGAGAAGAGTGAACACTGGTTTAGGGACCATTCAAAGCAGGAAGAAGCTGGCCCTGTGTCCCTAGATGGGGGGCACTGGATACATGATTCCAAGAAGTAGGTATTCTTATCTTTATTTTCCACATGAGGAAAAATAAGACTCAGAGAGGATGTGAAGTTAGACCAATATCACACGCTTATTTGTGACAAAATCAAGATTAAATCCATACACCATAGCTCCTTTTGCAACTTAACCCTCGCGCCACAACTGTCAGTTCAAATGCTGACACAGCTTCAATTATTGGAATAAAAATGAATGAATCATTGCATCAGGACATAGTTCAGATTCAATTTTACAGATTCATTGTACAAAACAAGACCACTTACAATGAAAAACGTTCTCCAAAGAACACATATGTCTTCCAGGGAAGGGTTCTGGCAGTACTTATATTGATATTTGTAGCTGATAAAGGTGAGTGTAATCCCAGCTATCGCAACGAATGAACTGATAATATTCATGGCCATGATACCTTGTTCCTGAAAAATAGTTTTAAAAACTAATAAAACAAAATCCAAACCAAGGCAAAAATATATTGTAAGAAACTCATACAATAGTGCTTTTATCCTACTGAATTCCTCTCAGGAATAAAGTAATTTACCCCTCTGATGCAGGTAAATTACTGCATCAGATCAGTAGGGTTGGAAGTCTCATTAAGTTAAATCCTCATTCATTACAGTCAGAAACCAAATGTTAGAATGGACGAAGGATAATCTGTGGTTAATGCTAAAGAAAGTGTTTATTTTATCCCAAAGCACCATATTTTATAATCTAGCAGCAGTAGAGCATGTTAGAAACTTTACTGGCTTAGAAAATGAGACCTAATTTTGAGTCATAGTTTCACTGTTACCTCATACTTAGAATCTCAGTTTCTACCTTTAAAAATGTGAATCACCTCACTTTAGGGTAGTATCTATTTATTCATTTACAAAATAAGTGATTAATGTGCACCAAATATGTGTCAGACACTGTACCAGGCCCTGGCTTACATTCATTCTTCAGGATAATTCAAACAATAACCAACAAAATCATTAACACATTCACAGATGATAATGAATTTAGCCTAATCATTTGTATCTTCATATTAATCTGAAATTAAAAAAAGATGATAACAAATTTGGTCTGTGGTTTAAAGGTGTCTGTTCTTGATCTCAGTGTTCCAACACGGTAGCCATGCAAAATTCAGATCGCCCCACCCAATTCCCTTTATTCTTATTTTTTTGGAGAGAAAAGTGTGTATGTATGAGGGCTGTCTGGAAACTATCCAGACATTTTAAATAATATTTTTCATAGCACATGATGCTTTCTGGACATCCCTCATATGTCTGAGTCCTTTCAAAGGAAAGGAAACATCTGTTTCTTCTTACCCATCCCTACCACTGATACTGCTCTTTAAAGGGAAAAACAAAGAAAGCCTCCCATCTGAATTCTGCAGGCATCACTATAACTTTATTGACTGTTATGTCTGTTGGGATGGTAAATGCAATGATGTATTTACCCCGCTGATGCTTCCTGGAGCAGTTAATGGCTTAGCACGGCAGGCCATGGAGGCCTTGGAGGCACATTTATGATTTAATGTTTTCCCTAAACACAGGTCTTTATTGCAAACAGGAATTTTGGCAGAAGATGCAAAAGCATATTCAGATGTATCATCTCTCTCAGTCTTTAGCCTTTTGTTTTTTCAAGGCTCTACTGTGGCTCTCACAGGACATTTAATAGATTAATGTCTCTAGACAAGTAACCCCTCGTGTGTATGGTGCTTTACAAAGAATACGCCCAGTCTCGTCTCCTGTGATCCTCATTACAGTTTTGTGATGCAGGCAGGACACTTGTCATGCCCTTTTTACAGATGAATGGGATTTAGGAATTAAGTGGCTGCAGTCAATTCCACACTTGGTGGCAGAGCTATGATGGAAAGTCAGCCCAATTCAGCTCCAGCCCCCGTGCCTTCCTGCCCACCTCTGTCTGCATGGCTCTTTTTTGAATCAGAGGTAGGTTTGCTTTAACCTTACGATAGTTCTCAGCTCTGGATGGAAGTCAATACATAAAGAACATCTGGGGTTTTATCTGCATTGTCTGCACTTATTCTCATAGGTAGACATGGAAACATTCATCCCCTTGCCCCCAAATTCTGTATGGCTTGTAACTATCCCCGGAGGAGACTGATAGAGGACGGTAGGAACACAGTTACAATGACCGAGAGAAAGCCACATGTGCAGAACCTTACACAGATGAGAGCAGTTAGAAGGGAGTAGCAACATTCCAGTGTCATCATGCCTTTTATTTTATTATTATTATTATTTTTAAAAATTTATTTATTATTAAATCATAGCTGTGTCCATTAATGCGATCATGGGGCACCATACACTGGTTTTATAGACCATTTGACATATTTTCATCACACTGGTTAACATAGCCTTCCTGGCATTTTCTTAGTTATTGTGTTGAGACATTTATATTCTACGTTTAGTAAGTTTCACATGTACCCTTGTAAGATGCACCATAGGTGTGATCCCACCAATCACCCTCCCTTCACACATCCTCTCTCCTCCCCTCACGTCCCTTTCCCCTTTCCCCATATTCTTAGGTTATAATTTGGTTATAGCTTTCATACGAAAGCTATAAATCAGTTTCATAGTAGGGCTGAGTACATTGGATACTTTTTCTTCCATTCTTGAGATACTTTCCTAAGAAGAATATGTTCCAGCTCCATCCATGTAAACATGAAAGAGGTAAAGTCTCCATCTTTCTTTAAGGCTGCATAATACTCCATGGTGTACTTATTAATCCACAATTTATTAATCCATTTGTGGATTGATGGGCACTTGGGCTTTTTCCATGATTTAGCAATTATGAATTGGGCTGCAATAAACATTCTGGTACAAATATCTTTATTATAATGTGGCCTTTTATATCTTAGTAAATCCTCAAGATTACCCTTATAAGTAGGTACTTTTCCCTTCAGGTTGACAAAGCAGTCAGTGGTAGCCTTGATTCAATCTTAAAATAATCTAGCATCAGTGACCAGACTCTCTCCTAAACCTCGGGCAGGCTCCAAAGAAAAGCCTGTGGTGGGGTTGGAGATAGAATTGGCTTTGTGGGGGAGGATTCCTAGAATCCCAGAATTGGTTTTGGTTAGAGCAGGGTTTCTCAGCCTCAGTCCTATACATGTTTTGAAGGGGATAATTTTGGTGGCTGTTGCTGTGAGACTGTTCTGTTCATTGTAGGGTGCTTACAATCCTTGGCTTCTACCCACCCGATGCCAATGGCTTCTTACACCCACTTGTGCCAGCCCAACATGTCTTTAGATGTTGTGAAACACTCCTGAGGTGGGAGGAATCAGAGAATTATCCTCATTTAAGGACTTAGAGGGATGTGGAATGGTGTCCAATAAGCAACTTTCAGTTAACCAGGAAAATGGGGACAGTATAATGGAGGGCTAATGGTGGCACTGACAAATAGGAATAATAGGAATTGCAAATTTGATGTATCGACATTTTCCTGAGAGAGGCTAAAGGCTTTATACACACAATCACATAAATAAAATAGAAGATTTCAAATTACATAGACATCCCAATAGTGACTTACCAGAATTTTTTTTGGTTTATCATCTATTCCTGTGAGGTATCCTGTAAGAATAAACTGTTAGGAAGATAAGAGCCAAAGGTTAACAGGTGATGTGTTTGGCCAGCTTTCAGTATAGTCTCAGATCATCTAGTCTTTCCCCCTGGGAGATTAGGGACAAGGGAGGGTAGGCACTGAGGTCAGAAAGCTTCCTGTGGAGGATTTGCTCCCTGCTGAGCAAAAGCATTCTATCAGGTTCAGTGGGGAGAGGCAGGCTCAAGTCCAGAAAATATCAGTCAGATGTTTGGCCCATGTGGGCTCCAAAAAAGAAAGAGATTCCCGAGCTCTGGGCCTGCCTGGAAGAAGGTAGAAGGAATTTTGCTCCTTCTGAGCAGGTGGAGGGAGACTTTCCCAGGGAAGACACCTGTAAAGGCTGATATGGGGGCTGAAATCCAGTGAGGTTTTCTCCATTACTTCTTTTCTATAAACATAGAGACTAGTGCCCCTCAAGGAAGATGAGAACTCTGTCACCCAACATGGAACCTGTCACTTTTTTAATGTTCTGGGGATGGGGACCTCCTCTGTGGGAATTAGCACTGGACCTTGAGAACATCCAGGTCTTGGATGAGGAAAAGTACCTTTAATACCTCCCTCCACTCCACTCCCCACCTCAGATCTCCAGGTCCTATCAGCTCTCCCACCAAGTCGCTCTCAAGCTCTCCATCTCTCCCTGGCTCCATTGCCAGCCCGGGGCACCATCTTCCCTCCCTGGATTAGTTCAGTCACCTCTCCCAGGTTTGCTGTTACTATCCTTGAATTCATTTCCCACTGAGAAAACAGTGATATTTCAATGATAACAGGTCTTCAAATATTACCACCCTTTTTAAAATTTTTAGTGGATTTCCCTTGCTTTCATTTTGAAGTTCCATATTCTTAGCATGTGTACAAGGACTGGGGTGACCTGATTTTAGCCTAGATTTATGGCCTTATTTTATGCCACAACCATAGACTCATTGGTCTTTGGCTGTTCCTTCCCACATCATGATTCCCATTTTTGATTCATGCCTCATCTTTGGGAGGAGATGCTTACTTTCTACTTCACCCAGTGACCACCTATGTGCAAAGCATTTTCTGGACCTCTAAGGCCCAGGGAATGCTCCATTAAGCCCTCAAATGGCACCTGAAATTCCTCTCCTAGTGCACTTAACATAGTGTAAGAACACATCTGTTACTTTTTGCTTTTCATTTCTACCCTCCCTGGTCGATGACAAACTTTGTCTAATCCTAAGAATAATTCATCACTGCTCTCATACAGGGCCTTGAATATTAGTACTGTCATTCGCATCGAGGGAAGAGACATGCTCTGTATGTGTCTTTTTAATAGAGTGACATTTTAAAAAGCAGCAGGCCAGGATGTCATTCTGATTCACGTGCACAGATTACACACAGCCACACTGAGAAAGTTCTGTTGTGACCTGGGGAAGTGAGGAGTTGGTTTGTTTGATTTTCTGCAGTGCAGCATGTATAGTTTCAAAATCAAAGTCAGTCTTATTTATATTGGGAAAGTGAAAACACTTCCAGTTGTTTTTGAAATGTAAATTATAGAAAAAGGTTTTAATGAGTCTATCCTTAAATATTTTGGCCAATGTTAGGAACTAAGGCTGTGGGGATTGGATGAACATAGCGCTGTACTAAGAATAATATTTATGGCTCTATTATTATTATTATTTATTTTTTGTAGAGACAGAGTCTCACTGTACCACCCTCGGGTAGAGTGCCGTGGCATCACACGGCTCACAGCAACCTCTAACTCTTGGGCTTACGCCATTCTCTTGCCTCAGCCTCCCGAGCAGCTGGGACTACAGGCGCGCGCCACAACACACGGCTATTTTTCTGTTGCAGTTTGGCGGGGGCTGGGTCCGAACCCGCCACCCTCGGCATATGGGGCCTGCGCCCTACTCACTGAGCCACAGGCGCTGCCCTATGGCTCTATTATTATCTATCTGGGTGAGTGACATTCATAAAATTATCTCAGGGCCTAAGAGGGTTGAGCTATAATAATCTTAAAATTCTCCTTCAGCTACGAGAGTCTGTGATTCTGTGAGCACTAGTTAGATATGTTTAAGTTATTAACACTATCTACTCTCAAGCTCAGTTTTCTTATTTGCAAAGGAGAAAACAGGATATTTGCCCATTTAATCTCCCATTTTGGTAGTAAGGAATAAATGACATACAATTCACACAAGGGCATTGGAAACTTTGAAACACTTTACACTTGAGATTAGTTATTATTATAATGATGGTAGGGCAAAGACCACAAGGAGTCACTTCTTTTGCCATGAAAGGGGCTGTGTTTTTTGGTCCCCTGGGAGGCCAAATTTATGGAATTCATTATCCTAGGACTTGACACAGTTCAAATCAATCTTTATCAATTCCTCAAATGCTCCGAATTGATTGTACTCACAATAAATGGTCCCCAGAATGGATATCCTGCAAGGAAAAAGAGGGAGAAATTTTGGGAGAAAACGATGTAACTAAAAACAAATATAATTCCAAGGCCCAAAATGAACAGACCAAGCAGGATCTGAAGAGCCTGTGAGGAGAGAAAAGGGTACATGAGGTTGCAAGGGGTCCCCCTCATCCCATCCCCTGTCTGTGCTATGGCACACTTTTCCCTCCATCTGAGCTCCTTCTCCTCCCACTTGCCAACCACTCTCAGACATTCAGAAGACTTAGTTCAAGTGTCTTTTTCCCTGTCATATTTGCTTAAGTCCTTTGCATTGGAATCCTTCGCTCTTGTCCTTTGTGACTTTCTGTATTCCCAGGCATTAGCAAATTATCTTGGGTCAGATAGTTTTGAGCACATGTCTGATTACTCCTAGAATGTAAGCTTCTTGAAAACAGGAAGTATAAACTATTCCCCTTTACATTTTTTCCCTTCTATAGAAGCATGTTATCACTAGTCTCATTCCTCCCAATTTTCCAACATTCAATATATGCTTTTGGAATTAGGACTTATTCCAGTTCTCTAAAGTTTGCAGACATAGAGAGATCGTTTATCCAAAAGCCAGACTAGAGACAGGACCGGATTCACCTCTACAGGTAGATGAATAGTGGTCCTGCAGGAGTGGTTAATCATGGGGCAAAGTGACGGTCTAGAAGGCCTAGGCTTTGTCCCCAGAGCACGCCTTTATGACACCAAACCACAAGTAGTGATTTTGTTGTTGTACTAATGATAGAGGCTGTGTAGACAGCTCTCCCCTAAGTACATTTATGATCAAAACTTTTTTTGTGTATATTTATCGTGTAGTTCACTATGGTGCTTTAAATATAGTTTTCAAAGAACTACCTATGCCTGTAAGACAGTGGTTCTCAACTTTCCTAATGCTGCGACCCTTTAATACAGTTCCTCATGTTGTGGTGACCCCCAACCATAAAATTATTTTTATTGCTACTTCATAACTGTAATTTTGCTACTGTTATGAATTGTAATGTAAATATCTGATATGCAGGATGTATTTAGGCAACTCCTGTGAAAGGGTCGTTTGATCCCCAAAGGGGTTGTGACCCACAGGTTGAGAACTGCTGCTATAAGAGCACAAAGGGGAAGTATAGCCTCTCATTTCATGGCTTTTTAACACTAAGGGAGGTGGTCACTCACTTATTCTCTTAATAGAAATACCCCTGAGGTCACTTCCTCGATAAGATATCTCAAAAACATATACCAGTTTCCTGCCTCTCTTCTGCTAGGATTCAAAGACTAGTACTTACTAGCCCTAGAATTTCCTCCAGGTTGGGAAACTTAGTAATTAGAGTTAAGTAATCTATTTTTTAGAGTTAAGAGTTCAGAACTATAACTAAGACCTGAGGCAAACCATGTATTTTCTAAACAAAACTTTTCTTTCTCTTGCTTATCAAAATCTAGGGAAATGATATTATTGGCTACCTATTGCCTTTTCTATTGGTGATTTAATTCTTTGTACAAGTGACTCAGAAATATTTATAATGAATCAAGGATACATTACAGTTGAAAGATAAGGGGGGAAATGGAATCAACTCCCTCTCTGAAAATCTTTGTACAGTGCCATCTCTGTAGACATACAAGAATAAAGAAACTTCTTTTCTCCCCTCCAAGAAGACCTATTGATTAGAGAGGACTTACCCCCAAGACTTTTGGCTCCCCCTTCAGGAACTCCAGCAAAGAGCTATGAGGTCTATAGGGCAATGCAGTCAATATGGTATCCTTTGGCTGTATGGTGATGACATGAGTTTCCCTTTTGTCCTCGGATGGTGACTCCATGATTTAATGGCAGAACTCTATTACGAGAATGAGTGAATTTTGCAGCCCAGGTCATGATCTACTTCTCCACCAGTATCACATGGAGTCCTTAGCAATGAAGCCCTTAGCACTTAGTCTAGTCAATAGCAGAACCCCAGAATCATGGCTATTGAGTCACAGAGTCATAGAATTCTAGAGAATATATAGCCCCCTATCTTTCTGGTGAAGGATGCACTTATATGGAAGACTTACTCCCTTGTCAATTTGTTGGTAAATATTTGAGTATGGTAAACACAAATAAATGGATGATATACATAAAAATAAGTCTCCATACCTATGACTTTTCAATAAAAGCCATTCTGATAGGAGTAAGTTGATAATCTCACTGTGGTTTTAATTTGCATTTCCATGATGAATAGTAAAGTTGAGAATTTTTCCTTAGGCGTGTTAGCCATTTGTCAACTCTCTTGTGAAAAGCTTCTGTTTATGTCTTTTGCCCACTTAGAGTGGGGTTAATATTTTTCTTGCTGCTTCATTGAGTTCATTGTAGATTCTGGATATTAGCCCTTTATCAGATGTGTAGAGCACAAGTATTTTCTCCCAATCTGAAAGTTGTCTTTTTGCTCTGTTGATTGTTTCTTTTCCTGCACAGAAGCTTTTTAATTTAATTAACTCCTATTTATTTATTTTTTGTTTTTGCTATGAATGCTGTTAGGATATTAGTCATAAATTTTTAGGCTAGACTTATGTCTAGATGAGTTTTTCCTACATATTCTCCTAAAATTCTTACAGTGTCGAGCTTTACATTTAAGTCTTTTATCCATCTTGAATTAATTTGCGTGAGTGGTGAGAGATAGGGTTCCTGTCTCATCCTTCTACACATGGCCATCCAATTTGCACAGTACCTTTATAGACGAGGGCTACTTTTGCCCATTCTGCATTATTGACTACATTGTCAAACTTCAGTTGGTTATAGGTACATGGTCTATATCTGGGTTCTTCATTCTCTTCCAGTGTTCCCTGTCTCTGTGTTTGTATCAATACCATGCTATGTTGGTTACTATAGCCATGTAGAATAGTTTGAAGTCTGGTAGAGTGATACCTCCAGCTTTGTTCTTTTTGTTTAGGATTGATTTGGCCCCAAACAAAGTGTAGAATTATTTTTTCTAGATCTATGAAATATACCATTGGTATTTTGATGGTGATTGCATTGAATCCATAAATCACTTTGGGTAGTATGGACATTTTAACAATGTTGATTCTACCAATTCACGAGCTATGTTTCTTCATTTGCAATTTCTTTCCTCAGTGTTTCATAGTTCTCTTTGTAGAGATCTTTCACTCCTTGGGTAAGTATATTCCTAGGTATTTTATTTTATTTGTAGCTATTGTGAATGCTATAGAGTCTCTGATTTGACTCTCAGCTTGAATGTTATTTGCATATAGAAATGCTACTGATTGGTATATGCTGATTTTATATCCTGAGACTTTGCTGAATTTATTTAGCAATTCCAGAAGTCTCTCTCTCTCTCAGTGGAGTCTTTTGGGTTGCCTAGATACAAGATCATATTATAAGCTAAAAGCTCCTTATGTTGGCCCCTCTGTATGCTGACCAGTCTATTACAGTCCCTTGTATAGCCAACTTACAGGAATTCTATATATTTAGATAGTGGTAAGTACTATGAAGAAAAATAAGCAAGTGAAAGTGAAAGAAGGTTAGAATTTTGTGTAGATCAAGGGGGACATTTTCATTGAGGTTGAGAGATTTGAAGGAAGACCTGAAGGAAGTGAGAAAGTAAGCAGAGGAAATGCTTGCAAGACAATCATTCTAAACAGAAGGTCCTGAACTTGAGAAATTCCCCAGGAAAGAATATGCCACGTGCCTGCAGGAAAGGACCAAGAAAAGAAGAGAATAGTTTAATTATAGTCTTTGTATCAAGGTATTTAAGAGTAAAGTCATTAAATGAGAGAGAGAAGAGCCATATATTTTAAAAGTATTTTTATTTAAAAAATGTTCTTAAAATCCTTACTATCTAATATTTAAGCAATGTGTGTGTAAAAATAATACAGCAACAGAACCTGTGTAGCCACAAGAGCACAAGGGTTCACATTTTCTGTTCTTATATAGAGACAGATGAATCACTTTCTACTCACTTTACCTAGAGATGTCTATAACGTGCATGGCCATTTTGGAAGTCTGGCTAATAACATTTTACTGACCTGGGCTTCTGGGAAATTATTTCCAAGAGAAATTAAATGACACGTGCTGGACAAGTACAAAACAAAAGTTTCTCTTAAAAAAAATCTATTTTACAGTATCTAAAATGGCTGAGATTTCAGGAAAGTCTAATCATACTTTGCATGCATGTCAGCTTTTTCTTCCTTTTTCTTCTAATGAAGAACTCTTCTGGGCATATTGGATATGATCTTCTGATTAAGGCAAGGATAATTTACTCTAGAAAAAATAGGATTTGTTAGTAGTTTTTAAATGTTGATTCTGGAGAGTTTATAAATATGTATAATACATTTCCCCCAAATTTTGTACATTGGTAGCTTTCTCAAAATTACCATAATACAGAGAGTGTCAAAAATGTATGCACATCTTAAGAAAGGAAAAAGCTGTATTAAAATTATAATACTCAAGTTACTCTAGGCACATTTGACTTCTGCAATTAAACAGACAGAAGATGCAATGTATAAGATAAATGTTACTGGCATATAATATGGAATCTTGTATCTCTTTAATTGCAGAAGTCAAATGTGTCTGGAGTATTACAATTTTAATACAATTTTTTTCCTTTCCTAAAACCTGTGTACGTTTTGTGACCCCCTCTGTACACATGCATAATTGCAGCAATATTAGTTCCAAAACTACCATGCTCCCCACTGTGGATTGATTTACAGTTTCCTAATAGGATCACAGTTAAATCAATTCTTACAAACCCTATGAAGTTTTTCTGTTTTTGCTCTAGCTTGTTGGGGCCAAGGGAGCCTGGTCCTCTGAAGTTTTGCTGGAAAATCAACTTCCAAAAGAAAGATGAATTGGAAAAAGGCATTCATTATTTAACTTGCATACATGAGAGCCTTCAGGATAAAGAGCCAAAGCTACAGGGGAGTTTGTCCACTTTTATAATTAGGTTCAACAAAGTACGGACAGCTGTATAGAAAGAAATATGATCCGACAAAAAGAGTATGGTCTAACACAAAGAGATGGCGTGGGGATGCCCAGTAAGTACAGTCTGATTCATCTTGGTCTCACTGAACGTGCATTTCTTTCCTCACTAGAATAGGGATCTTATGTCCGATAGCTGTACAAGGTAGAGCAGATAATTTCCTTATGGCCAGTTTTCACATAGAATATTCTTTGGGTTTATGGCTGGCTTTTGAGAGAAGAGATTCTGGTTTCTCTGACCTACCATGAGAAGAGAGGATTCTAGTTTCTATTCCTAACCTCAGGGAAGGATGGCACTAAGGGTCAGGAGGACAGGAAAAGGTCAGGGAAAAATGTTCCCTTCTAAGGCTGCATCTGATCCCTTCTTTTGGGGTTAGGGATATTGTTTTCTGAGACTAAACCAGCTTTTAGAGGAAATGAAAATATTTTAGAGGAAATGAAAATATGATATCACAAGCTAAGAGGAAGTAAGGAAGGGCACAGAAGTCCCTGGTAAAATCCTGTCATGTTAGCAAAGGAACTTAGTTATGGAGACTTCCTAGGCAGACAGGTGGCTGTGTTCCTGACAGTGAGGAGATACAACTTTTCATTCTCAGCCCATTATCTGTATCATTCATTCTCCACGTAATTTTATCCAAGCCTTGGTTCTTTCAGGAGGAGCTGGGCCAAGTGATGACTAATGCCAACTAGCTCCCTGCTAAGCAATTCTCTGTCCAGTCTGCTTGCTGCCTGGTAGGCCCCAGCTGACCCCAGAGGACCACAGTCCCTGAGGGAGGAGCCCATTATTGAACTCTTTTTTATTTTTTAAGAATAAAAGTCACTTTCACTTGCATCTCATGATAAAAAGTCACTTTCACATGCATCTCCTCTTTCGACCACTTTTTGGGCCTGGATCATCATAGCTCAGACCTGGGATGCAGTGGGTGTCATGCAACATGTCAGTATACTCACCCCAGGGTTCTCAGCGTAGAGCTGTTTCCACCAAAAGACAGAAGCATATGCAGCTAGTAAGAGCTCCAGCACAGTGAATGTGAGCATCACCACCAGAGCACCCTGCAAATCAGGATGCAAATAATTGGCACCCAGCACATGCTAGCACTTGTGCCTCTTCCAAAAGGAGCCTGGGGGATGGAGCCTCCAGGAAGAGACAAAAAAAAAAAAAAAAAAAAAAGGAAAAGATAAAACTGTCGAATCTTCTTTCTCTCTTTCTCCTACAGATTTCTTAACAGAAGAAGGGAAATATGCAACCACTGTCTCCTTGCATAATGACAGGTGAGCGTAATCGGCCATTTATCTCTGGCTGCTTTTATCACTTTCTTTTTGCTTTTGTTGCTTTTTGTTGTCATAATAATGTGTCTAGAGATGTATCTGATTCTGTTTTCCCCACATTGGTCTCAGTGCATTCCCACAGTCTGAAATTTCACATTTTTATTCTTTTTTTTTTTTTAATAAATTCTTTATTTATTTTTGTATACTTCCTCTCTTTTAATCTCTTGTTCACATTTTCCAGGTTTTTATTTTAGTGCATGTGTTCTGCGTGATTTAATCAGCCTCAAATTTGATCTTACTCTTTCTTTAAATATGCTGAATCTTTGTTGAACTGATCTGCTCAGCTTTTTACTTTAAAGAGCCCAGTTTTCATTTCCAATCATGTCATTTAGTTCTGTTCCAAATCTACTTGTACTTTTTTCTTTATCTTCCAGTTCTTTAATTTTGGTTTCAATTGCCTTATTATATTTTTAATCATTTAAAATATATTTTCACAATAGCTTCATTCAAATTATTATATTATCTACAATTATTGGGTTACTAATATTTCCCATGGTTTTGTTGTTGTTATGATGTTTCTGATAATCTTTTTATTATTAGACAATTTCAGTGTATAGTGGTGGTTGGGGTCCTTTGACAAGTGGGTATGGGTTTATGGATCTCCCCTTAGATAGTAGTTTTAGGTTTGATTCTGCTAGAATATTAGGGGTTTCACAGATCCAGTAGTAGTTTTTAAGTGAGTCCCTTTATTTGAGGGTCCCTATTTTAAAAGTAATTATGAATTTGAATATCATATCTGCACAAGGCTTAGTGAGCTGATGGCAGGGATCCCCTTCTTGAAATGATGTGCAGAAAGATTTATCTGTCATATTTTCACAAATTGACTAAATATTCAGTCTCAATTTCTAATGCTTTTGCGTGATACTCAATGTGAGCTCCATGGGCCTGAGAAAAATCAAATCCTGTCGTGGGCATTAAAACTCCATTATCTTGCCTTGGACACCAATGTTTCTGTCCATACTTCCTTAGAGACAGCTTGGTGAAATGAAATTATTTTTCCTTTAAATTAAACCCCCAATAGGGGGAGATTCCTTCCACCCTCATTGCGTTCCCTGGCGTCTGTTGCCTGCCTTGGGGTTATACCGTCTCCCTCCCAGGTGGGCCTCTGTGCTTTGCTGCTTCCTCATCCTCCTACATCAACAGGCTTGCTTTTCACAACCTCCAGGTCACACGGGCAAACTCACAGGAGGCTGGGAGTGCAAAGGCTTGGACACACTTGCTGAGATCTGCCAGACAGCTCCAGGGGAATGAGAGATAGACTTGGGGTCCCCCTGTTCCTACTGTGAGGAGTCACAGAAGACACCTTTCAGGTTTGTGGTTTTAACTCTGATTCTGTATTTAGAGGATTGACTAGGCCGGGCACATCACCGTCAATAGCTGGTGGAAAGGTGGCAAGAGATGGTGACATTTCCCTGAGGAGTCAAATCTATGGGTGAGCTGTCTTCCATCTCCCCTGACTTTCCCAGCCCTGCCGGGTCAAAGTACCACAATGGAAGGTTTGGGTTTAAGGTTCAAGTTCTGTGCCTAACTTAGTCTAGCCTCCACTGGTATACATTTGAAGAAATTATGGCATGTGGCTTTCCCTAGTTCTCAGTTCTCTGAAGATCAGAAGATAATCATCGCTAAGAAATTGACTCCAGGGAAGGATCCAAAAGAGAAAACAACAAATTTAAATA
The DNA here is from genome assembly GCF_027406575.1 of Nycticebus coucang. Lineage (NCBI taxonomy): Eukaryota > Metazoa > Chordata > Mammalia > Primates > Lorisidae > Nycticebus > Nycticebus coucang. Next base: position 12,726,881 of record NC_069793.1, read on the forward strand.
AAAAAAAATATTTATCTGCCTTGAGGAAAAAAAAAAAAAGCCTGCTCTAGAAAGGGGGCACTCTGGGAGGTAAACCTATTGTGTTTGGAATTCTTTTTTTTTTTTTTTTTTTTTTTGTAGAGACAGAGTCTCACTGTACCACCCTCGGTAGAGTGCCGTGGCCTCACACAGCTCACAGCAACCTCCAACTCCTGGGCTTAAGCGATTCTCTTGCCTCAGCCTCCCGAGTAGCTGGGACTACAGGCGCCCACCACAACGCCCGGATATTTTTTGTTGCAGTTTGGCCGGGCCGTGTTTGAACCCGCCACCCTCGGTATATGGGGCCGGCGCCTTACCGACTGAGCCACAGGCGCATGATCTAAGAAAGACCACTGAAGGCATAGACTCCCCACTTCCCTTCTTGATTTCCTCTTTTGACTATTTATACAATGTCTCCTAGCATCATGCAGTCTCCTGATAGGCCTCTTTCAGCCACACTTTTTTGTTTTTTTTCTGTCTGCTTCCAGACATTCAGACCAACAATACTGCTGACAAAGCAGAGACTATGCAAAGGAGAGATACTGAGATTTCATATGACAGGATATGCAATCTGAAACTACTTACCGTTAGACTAACACGGGTTGAGAGACAGTCCTTTACTTCATACAATGAGTAATAGTACTCCGAATAAGGCAAAGAGGAGAGAGATTCCTTGTCTGAGTCACAGTGTTGAGAGGCTGTCCCCAAGGTCACCAGGCCATCGGCGAGGAGGAGGAGGCCTGCTCCAGCGCTGACAGAACTCACTGCATTTGAGATGAGGCTGCTCAGGGCCTGGAAGAGAAATTTCTACATCTGTCTCCCCTTGCAGAACTGGCACAGGGGCCTGCTGTTCTCTCTCTGCCCCTCGTGCTGCAAAGGAGCTTCCTGAGTCTGTTTCCTCCTCTAGTCTGTGTACCTAGGGGCACAGATCATGTTTATCCCTCCGTGTTTCCTTCTGTACTGTGCAGTGCATCACATGCTCTGATTGGTAAGTGCTTGTAGAATAACAGACTGCGTGAATAATTCCCCTTTGGGGAGAGGGCTTCTGCTGTGTGACTCTCTATAGCACTCAAGAGAGGGATGGCACTGTTCATACCACCACCACCATTTCCCCTGACTTCCTCAACAGCTTTAGAATTATTCTACTGCCAAGGGGCTTGTAGAATATAGCCTTTGGTCCCCGCTGGCTTTGGTCTATGGCTGGCTTTGCCCTACACGAAGGAGCAGCTTCAGAGAAAAGGCAGGGGCAACCAGGGGAACCTGGAATACCTTTCTCTAGGGTAATCGGGCCTGTGGGAACATGGCATGCACTTTCAACTGACAAGCCGCTGACCTTCGATTGACATTCAATGCTTGCTCAAGGTGATAAGCGGCACATATCCTCAGTTTCCCTAAGTGGCAAAGCATGAGGGGGATGTGTGTGGACTTAGACAACATGTGCTCTCTCAACCCACTCAAATGAAGGAATTATGGGACTGTAGCCACATTCTGTACAAACCCTGGAGGGGTTGGGGGAGGAAGCAACAAAAGCCTCTTCTCTCTCCAGCAACTTTCCTTCTCCCTCGCCGCACACCCACCAAGGTGACTTAGGGAAAAGCCACGTCCTGATTCAAGAACACAGGGTCCGTCTGGTCATGCTTGAGGACACATGGATGGTATAGTGCCTGGCATACGCCCCCAGGGGTTGAAGCTGCTGTTTTAAAGAGTTCACAGCATTGGATGGGGTCAGAGTTCTGGGCTTGCAATCAGGAAACTTGATCGCCCATCTTAGCTCTGACACTGACTTGTCTGTGTGTTTGAACAAGTTCCTTCCTACTCTGGGCTTCAGTTTTCTCATTCATAAAATGTGGAGGTTGAACATGCTGATCTCAGAAATGGCTTTCCAAGTGTCTGAATACACAGAAAGAGAAATCTATACTTAGAGTGACCTGACAACAATATGGGCTCCACATATGGGGCACAGGACAATGTGCGGACTCCATTTCTCATGTGGAAATTTGGGGCAAAAGCTCTTCCCCTTCCAGCTAGTCTTCCTTTAGGGACTCAGCACATGAAGCCATTTTTAGGGCCAGGGAAGAAGAGGGCAGGGTGGTCCTGCCCAAGACACCATACCCTCCAGCGATGCTTGAACAGAGAAGAGCAAGTGCTGGAAGCTGGGGTTTCAGTGTCTTTGCAAATGCATCATCATGCCCTTTCCCCCCAAAATGTAGATTAGGACTCAGGAGGATGGGCTGATGAATGTGGTTCTTATAGGCCTGACCCACCCGTTAGGTATTTCAGCATCTCCAGTTTGCTTTGCCTTTTCTCCAAAGCTGACCCTTTAAGTAAAACACAGCCATAGATTGGCTTTCCCAGGAGGGACCAAAGGCCACGCCCTAGAGGCACGTAAGGCAATATGATTCTGAGGCTGTGAGGACATCAAGGAGGTGTCGGCAGTGGTCAGGGCAGTGCTGTCTCTGTGTTCTGTGCTGCGGTCAGTGCTGAACTGTGTCCCTTCTCCCCACCCCTGTGTGCTCTCTGCAGACCTCATCAGACAGAACTCAAATGTGCTTAGCCTCCTTCTCCCCCACTTCACTTTGAACTGATTTTCTTTCCTGGGCATCCAATTATCAAGGATGAGTCTTTGTGTAGAAATAGTCTCCTCCAGCCCAGAAAGAGAAGGCCAGATCCTCTTGTGGGCAGGAGAGGGACAGGAGAATGAATGCCTCCTACCTGACATTTGACGTGAAAAATTTAAAATATATCGTGGACTTGTTACAACTTGTTACCATGGCCACAGAGTAGGGTGAATAACCATCCTGGTTTGCCTGGGACCAGGGAGTTTCCTAGGATATGGGGTTTTTGGGGCTAAAACTGATACAGTTCTAGGCGGTCAACCTGATACAAAAGGGCTGGAATTAGTGTGAAGTTCCAACTCTAGGAATAGGAATATTGGGCATCAAAAAGAACTTTCATTAGGAGGTAAGGTTTTGAGGGAAAAAAAACATAAAAGGTCTTTAGGCCCTGTCTGGGATAGTTGGCTACACTGTTAAAGGTCAAAGTAGCAACTTGTAAAAAGTCTATGGTACCTTTAAAACTTTCTACTTTTGTGTGTGTGTGTGTGTGTGTGTGTGTTTTTGGCCGGGGCTAGGTTTGAACCCGCCAGCTCCGGCATATGGGACCAGCGCTCCACTCCTTGAGCCACAGGCGCCGCCCTTAAAACTTTCTACTTTTTTAACAACCGAGGTGAACCTCCTCCTCCTCCAAGCTTGGGATATGATACAGAACTATCACTTTTGCATCATTTTTTTTTTGTTGTTGTTGTTTAAAGACAGAGTCTCACTCTGTTGCCCAGGCCAGAGTACCGTGGTGTCATCTTCTTGCTCAGGCTGTCTCAAACTCCTGAGTCTTGTTCTTGGTCAGGCTGCTCCCAAACTCCTGAGTGTAAAGGATCCACCCACCTGAGAATGCTAGGATTGTAGGCATGAGCCACCACGCCCAGCCCAGAAGCACTATTTTTAGGAGAAAGCACTGGTCTAGAATACAAGAAATTTGGGCTCCACTCCTGGCCTTGCCAATGGACCAGCCAGGAGAGCTCGGGCTCCATAATCTGTTTCAAGTTTCATTTCCCTAAATTGGAAAATGAAAATTTTGAACTGGAAGCATTAACTCCAGATTCTTACATGTTCTTACAGTTCTAACCAAATGAGATTTTATAGTCTTCATACTTACAAGGGGCTTAGTTGATTTTATTCCAGAGACAATTGAGAGAGATCCAGCAACACCAAACTGCTCAAAGAAGAGAGAAATGATCAGTTCAATTGTCTTGTGGAAATGTGATCACTAAGGTACTGTCACTCATTCCATCAAAAAGTGACACTAGAAAAATTTTAGGAAGATAACATAGCGGGAAGGGTATAGGTCCTTACTGACAGAGAGACCTGATCTCTCCCGTTAAGATGCCCACTGTGACTTGGAAGAATAGGCACATGCATGGACAGGTGGGTTTAATTTAGTGGAAGTCACTAGGAGCTGCGAAACCCTGGAGAGAAGGTGTACATGGGAAGGAAAGTGTTACTAAATTACAATGTTGAAAGAAAGAGGCTGAGAGAGACTAATGCCTTGAATGGATAGAGAGATGGGAGCTGCCAATAGAAGCAGTTAAGAAAGAAGTTTTGCTCAGTGGAAATCAAGCAGGTGGTAAAGGATGGGTTGGGCAAAAACCAACCTAATGGGTATGTGAACACTATCTGGGTGATGGGCACACTTAAAACCATGATTCAAGCATTATAAAAGTGATTCATCAACCAAAAATATTTGTACCCTTGTAATACTTAGAAATAAACACACACACAATATAAAAAAAAAAAAGAAAGAAGTTTTGGTGAGATAAGGTGCAGAAGTGTATGGACTGGAAGCTATTGGGGCAGGTGGGCTGAGTCAGTCTGTGGGTTGAGGGAAGTGCTAAGTCTTTATCAGAAAGCGCCAGAAGTCAATATTTTGTCCTAGTAGTATTAAGGACCCAGATAAAGGATGGAGGATAGTCTGAAAAGCTGAAATGTTGGTTAAGCTTGTGGTTTGGGTATTATGTAGTCACAGACAAAGGTCTGCCATGAAATAACACTAGCTTCCCCAAGGAAACGTGAGGCCCATGGTCATAGTTACATACAGAAGTCAAAACAAATTGTGCTATGGGGCAGGAGCAGGCCTTCTTGCATGTTATCAAAGTTTGTGTCCACACAGGGACTATATTCACATAGAAATGGTGCCTTGGCATAATTGTCTGTGTGCAGAGAATGTGTGCCAAGGGTAGTACATGGAAAAGAGATGACCCTTTGTAGGACCCATGAGTCTGCCCTGGCTACTGTCTGGAAGAAAATAAAAAAGATCCACTGAACCTTTGTTCATGAGTAATCATCTGGAAGGCAGCAAACAGCTTCTCAGCTGCTCAGGGTTACCTCTGAATGCTTGGCAAGGGTGCCCCTACTTCCCATGAATCTCACCATTGCTAATGAAAATCTCTGCATCTGCCAGTTATGCTCATTTTATTGTTTAAAAATTGTCTTCTCACTCCTACCTGACAAGTGAATTATTCTTAAAATGGAAGAAATCCAGTAGCCTCATCAAAGCTGCAAAATCAAAAAACCCTTCTCTTTCTCCAGGAGCGTGCTATAATGTCAGGTAAGAGCCATCATATTGGAATGCCCACATGTTGCTGGCCCCTGGATGCGCCCACAGGAGGATGGATTAAGCCTCTCTGCTGCTCTTCTTGAACAAGAGAAACATGATGTGGGGCAGCGGTAGAGGGGGCATCGAGGCCTTGGACTTCTCCTGGCTCCCTGCCTCCTGAAGACTGAGTCACTCCACAACTAAGCACCCAGTTAGCATTTACAAAGCATGACCTTTTTAGGGACCCCACTCTACTCACACACAGAGCTCCTACAAATGGGTACCCGGACATCAACACCTTGGAAATCGCTGGATCGAAGTGGGAGGGGTAGGAAGCAGAAACCAAAATGGCCCCCAAACTTAAAATCAGCAGGCAACATAGGATTTGGATAGTCTGCAAGACACAAGAAGGAAATTCTAGAACACACTTCGAACACATGAAAGTTGTTACTTCAATGCGTGCACATCGTGCATTACAAAAAGTATAAAAATACAGTTTGTCATATTAAAAAGGAAAAACGTTTTATAAGGCACAAAGTCACATATAGCTAACTTCTTTTCTTCTCTGATAGGATTTTTAAACTAGCAAATCAGGAACTGACCATATGAACATTTTAACTATCTTGAAGATGACATTGGACAAATCTTTTTTGTTTAATTCTTTAAAAGGTGAAAGGAGAAAAGTCTTCTGGATAACAGTCCTGTCAGGTGAAGAGTAAACTTTTCAAAGTACTATTAAAGAAGGTCTTGATCTCAACTGAAATAAATACAGCAGGTTGTCTCTACTGCTACCAGTTTGTCTTATTTTATTCGTCATTGGATTTTAATAATAATAATTTTTCTGCTTCCTGTCATAATAGTTTACATTTCTTGAACAAGCTCTATGTTCCAGGTTCTGTTCATCTCATCGATTTTACAGATGAGAAAAGTATGACACAGGAAGTTAAAGTCATTTTAACTAGAACAAATGGCCAAGAGGAAGAACTGGGATTTTTGCCATTAGTTTGATCTGCAGCCCATATTTTCCCCACTGTTTAATGCATATGCAATTGAAAAATGATGCAAATCCTGGAAAAATAAAGTTGAAAGCAGTCAGTCATTCATACAGTTAATATCCATTGATACCGCCTGTATTCCTGTTCCTTGCCAGGGACCAGGGAACAAAGGAAATGAACGCCATGACCATTGGAGAGCTTACATGGACTGTGTCCTCCACAGACAAGCTCCATGGAAGGCAGAATGGGCTTAAGATAAAATAGTAGGGCATGAAGTCTGTGAAGTACTGGAAGCACGGTGCAAACTGTGTAGGGCTTTGTAGGCTAATTTTTTTAAGCAACTTTGCTTTTCATTCTGAGCAAAAAGGAAATTCCAATAGGTAATTTTGAACAAAGATATTTACATTTTAAAAAATCACTCTAGCTGCTGTTTTGAGAACAGGTTGTAAAGAAACGGGGCATGGAGAAGATTAAGGAGGCTATTTGGATAATTCATATGGGAGCTGATGTTGACAACAGAGGTAGTGAGAAGTAGCACAGGAATTCTTGACAGTTTGAAAGTGGGGTATGAAAGAGAGGAATGAGGTTGGCTCCAAGGGTTTGGGTCTGAGTAACTGAAATAATGGTGTTGACATCTACCTGAGATGGGAAATAACTGTATGAGAAGCGGGCTTGGGAGGAAGATCAGGGTTCTAACCTGGGACAAGTTAAGGGAGAAATGTCGAGCAGACACCCAAGTGGAAATGCTTGTAGGCTGGTGAATGTCTGAGTCTTGAGTTTGGAGGAGAGCTCAAGGCAAAAAAGATAGTTTATTATTTTCTAGCATAAGTGAAAGTGATATGTAAAGCCATGTTAATGGATGAGACCACCAGGGGAGCAGATATAGAAAGAGAACAGAAGCAAAGAACTCTGTAGTGCTCCATTTTTAGGGTCAGAGAAATAAATTGGGAACAGTAAAGGAGGTAAAAAAGGGGCAGCATTGAGGAAAGAGGAAAATAAGAAAGGCATGCTGTTCAAGAAGCCACGTGAAAAATATATTTAACATAGGAGAGAATGCACAAATCGAGGGTTATCATTACACAGAAGGTGGAGATTTATTCCTGGTAACGGAGAGGAAAGAAAGGATATTATGGGCATGGATGTGGGTAACTGGAGACACATGTCAGCTTGTGGACTTTCCAGATTGCCTCTTAGTGCTATATGTGCCTCTTAACAAAGTTATCAATGGAGAAAGAGGGCAGGGAAGAATCATTAGAGGTCTGAGGGGAGAAAAGTATGAAATACGGTAGACACAGTTGACCACCTCCCTACATTGACCACCTGTTTAAATTGACCTAATTTTCACAACCTAGACACGCACTTCATGTACTTATCAGTACCGCAGGCCTAGTTCCTTATGTTGGCCACCTCCACACATTGAGCAGTCTGTTCCAATCCCTTGAGCAGTCTGTTCCAATCCCTTGGATGATCAACTTACAGAGGTTCTACTATAGTTTTCTGGAGTCTTAGGAAAGTGAATAGATGGAAGATAATCATCTACTTTTTGGGCAGCATTAACAGTCCATTGGAGGTTATGGTCACAAATCTAAAGGGTGTGTGTTCAGCTGAAGTCAGCTGCCTGCATGCAGGTATGGAGTAGGCACATGGGCAGAGAGTTAGAATTAAATCACTGTTTCCATTTACTTGAAGCATATGCTATGGGAAGATGAGGACATGGTTGTCGAGGGCTCATGAGAGAGAGTGAACCGTGAGATCTTGGCTGGGTGAGGAAAGAAGTGAGCATATAAAGAAGTAAGGTTTTGTGAAAAGGGATATAATCAATGAATCTTGACGAAGTTAAGGAAAAATCAGAGTTGGGTATAAAGATGATTATGCTAACTGACCCTAAATTTCAGAGGCCACAGTTGAGCAGGTTTCTAAGTTGGGAAGAGGTAGTTTTTGGATTATCCAAAGGAGTATTCAGAACCATAGGAAGGTTAAAGTTCTGGATACGAAGAATGATGAGCTAGGGTGTCTTATAGTTATTCCTGTGAACAGGGCTAAATACATAGTGATGTTAGCACAGATTTTATCATCTCAAAATGTTTAAAAACTAGCTCAAAGTAAGTTCTCATTTAAGTATTCTGAGAAAATTGTTTAGTAAAAATCAAGCATATTGAGTAAAAATCTCTACCATACTGAAGGCAAATTAAGAGAAACTAGTTTGTTAATTGTGGAGCATTTCTGTAGAAAAGACCTAGTGGTTTTACTTAATGTACAGAAGAATATAGTCTTTTAACAAAACTCCATTTCATATTCCAAGTAGCCTGGGGTCAGCCAGAAGCAAGTGCAAGATTTCCCTAGATCCGCTATACATCTGTCTTCTTGATACATTCAGAATAAATTTCCTCAGTGTCCCCCTTATAATGAGATGGACTTACCCCAAGAACTGTGGCTTCTTTTTGCAGATCATTCTGTTGGTAATTGTCTTTTTGGTAAGTGTGTTCAGGTTTCTCTGTTTTGGGGATAACTGTGCCCTCTGGAGTGAAGGTGTCAATAGCCCCTTTGGTTTTGGCCTGTGATACCATGATGCTGATGGTGCTGGAAGAGGCACTGACCTTGGTTAGTTTCCAAAATTAGTCTTACAGACCTCAATCTCCCAGGGATGGGAGACCTGCAGCCTTAAGACCACATGTGGCAGGCACAACAAAGTCATTCAAAGGTTAGGAAACTTTAACATTAACAAATAGCTTTCATTTTTTGAAATTATTAAATACATAGCAGTTAGGTTTTTGTAGGATAGTGTACAATTGAATGCGGCCTTATTTGATTATAGCTCAATTCATTTGGCTTTCCAACATGGAAAGATTCCCCACTCTGGAATGGACATTGTAGGAACCTCAGAAGGTTTTTCTCCATTACTTAAAGTGTTGCCTGTCCCCAGAACAGGGGGATCCAGAAAGCTTTGGAAAGCTAGCATGACTGGTTTTCTCTGCATCGTGGACAAGAAAGACAGCACCGGTAGAAAGCTGTGACACCTTTGCGAGTCCTACAGTTGAGAGAGGAACAGTTTACACAGAGCCTGCTCTGCATCTCTCCCTGCAATGACCCCGACTTCTAGCTTGTCTCCCCCCACCCCCGCATCTCTGCTTCCCCTCCACTGCATTCCCACACCACCCCCTGGGCCTGTGCTGTGGGCTACATTTGCCCTGCTAAGGCCTCCAGTCTTCATTTTGTTTGCACTAATATGTTGTCTGGATGCTGTTCCACTTTCCCATAGCCAGAGGGACTGTCCCATCCAAAAGGTTCCCCCATGCTTACATTAGCTTAACAATTAGTAATATAAACATTTACTTAACTCCTGCCTGCTGAACTCCAGGCACTAGATCAGTGGTTCTCAACCTTCCTAATGTTGCGGACACTATTGTAGCTCTAATGTTTGTAATAACCTTGTGACTTCAATGTTATTAAATCCATTTTATAGATAAGAAACTTGGAATTAGTAATTTAATGGATTTTCGTTACATGGCATTGTCACTCAAGGCACATAGCCTGGCACATGGAATGTGTTGCACACATGGCAGCAAATATACTTATCGCTCGCCTGCGTTTGCGTTACTGGCAAATGACTGGACTGAGCCTTTCTGGGTCAGAAGCATGAGATGTTTTTCTCTGTACCACATTCATTCTCCTCATCTTCCCCTTTCTTCCTCCCTGACGTTGACAGTTTCAGTGTAGACTCAAGGAGCAGTTGTTTGCTTGCCTGCCAGCTCAGCCTCTGGAATGCTGCCCAGATCAGCGCTTGGTACTGCATTCTCCTTCCTCAAGGCCAGAGTTTGGTTAAAGTCTTGTGATCCTCTGAAAGTGCCACAGTCTACTCCCTGATGTCTCTCCTCAATGTCTTTGGGTTTTAGGAATGGTTCCAGGCTCTCTTTGATGGAATGTGTAGTGTGTGAAGATTGAAAATGGCATCCAGAATGCTGTTATGAGTGGGGGTGATGGCAAAGGGCCCTGGGAGGGGAGTCCCTGATGCCTGGACATCCAGTTGCACATCTGAGCGTGTGCCTTGCTGTCCAGTCCAACATTCACACCCCATGTCCACCAATTACTGCTGAATTCCCTATAAGCAAGTTATTTTAGCCTCTTCCTAGGTTTGTGATGAGAGTTAGATGAGATGATGCACGTAATGGGCTCATCGTAGGGAGGGGCACCTGAGAAACTCTCAGTGAAGATTAGTTTCATCTAACATTCATCGGAAGTCCTCTGATATTGACCAGCTGTCCACAGGCAGATTATTTCCCCTCATTCATCCTCCTTGTTAGCACTGGTTATCATTTTATTAAGAACTAGTATTTGATCTTAAAATCTAGAGTCCTAGTCATTTTCTGTAAAATGGGGGTAATGATACTATCATGAAAGACCTTTGTGAAGATGAGAATGGTATATGTGATTGCCTGGTGGTGTGCCTCTTGGAGTGATATCAAGCACTCCAATATATTTAGTAAATGTTTGTGGCCAGGTGTGGTGGCTCATGCCTGTAATCCTAACACTCTGGGAGGCTGAGGCCAGGGGATTGCCTGAGCTCAGGAGTTTGAGACCAGCCTGAGCAAAAGTGACACCCCATCTATTAAAATAGCCAGGATTGTGGTGGGTGCCCATAGTCTCAGCTACTTGGGAGGCTGAGGCAAGAGGATTGTTTGAGTGAAAGAGTTTGAGGTTGTTGTGAGCTATGACACCACAGCACTCTACCCAGGGCAACAAGTGAGCCTCTGTCTCAAAACAAAAAAAATATTTGTGACCCTGCACCATGTTTCTACTTCCAGATCCCTGCGTTAGCCCAGTGTCTCACGCTCTCTGGACGTCAAGTACCTTAACTGAAGAGTTACTTAAAATTAATTTCTCTGTGTAAGGAGCTCATTTTTATTTCTGGGCATTTTGAAATCTGGGTGGAAGTCTGGGTGGGGTTGCCTGAACTAGAAAGGGAAGAGTATTGACACCGAATCCTTGCCAAAGAGCTGGGATGAGGATCCCAGTACATGTTTAAAGCCAGAGAAGTGACAAAAACCCCAGGCTTAGAGGGATTCTAGGTTTCAAAATCAAATAGTAGTTCCTGATAAAATCATAACCATTGCTAACATCGACTGGGCCCTCACTGTGAAGATGGCATTCTATTATGAGCTTTGTATGGAGTCTAATTTAATCTGCACAAGGACTCTCAGAGATGGGTGCTGTTGTTGCTTGAATTCTGAAGGTAAGAACATGGTTTAGAGAGGTAAAATAGCTTGCACAAGATTGCTTATCTAGCAAGTAGTGAAGGCAAGACTTGCACCCAGACTGTGTAATGCCGGAGGTGATCTCTATCTCCTGAAGGTTTGTGCACACCCAGCTAGCTACTCCTGACCCCCTGCTTTTGTCCTTCCCCCTTTATGGTTAAAGCACTGGCTGCCACTCATAGGCTCCATAGCTATCCCTAGCAATATTTCTGACCTTAGAGAATTGAAAGTCTTCATCTCCAAAATTGCCCACATATTGTGGACGCTTGACTTCTGCCTTGCTCCTTTGTAGTTTAATAACCCAACCACAGCAGCTGGATCCCCTTCTTCTTAATTGCCTAAATAACCGCAATCCCTAGTTTTGAGTCCTTCCTTTGATTAGAAGGCCTCATATCTATGGCCTCATCCCATCTCCATGGCAAGGATTCAGTGTCAACACTCTTCCCTTTCTAGTTCAGGTAACCTCACCCAGACTTCCACCTGGATTTCAAAATGCCCAGAAATAATGCCCAGGATAGGCGTGATTCTAAGCCTGAAGCCAGGACCTGGAAGCCTTGTCGATATCTTCAGGCTGACATCCTATCTGATAACTTGTGTATTTTTTTCTTACGTTTTGTTTGTTTTTAAAAAGTGCATGAAATAGCAATTTCAATTACAAAGGGAGTAAATGTTAAAGAATAAAACAAAAAAGTTTCTTACCTTATCAGTAACTACTATTTTATACATACATATCCATCACATTCTCTCTTTCCCCTGGTGTCACTTTGTCTCTGTCCTCTTTGTCTATATTCACACAGATTCCTAACTCTCCATGAACAATCATGGCATCCATGCCATTTGGAGCCCCTATTTTTGTGTGCAGTGTTGTTCTGTGGATGTCTTTGACAAATGAATAGAGGTCATCAAAATCCTCACTTTAAAAAGCAAATGGTAATATGAATGAACCTTGAAGACAATATGCTAAGTGCAATAAACCAGTTGCAAAAGAAAAAATATTATATGATTCCATTTATATAAGGCACCCAGAACATTACAGTTCACACAGAGTAGCACAGTGGTTGCCAGAGTCCAGGGAGAGGGTCAGGGGTGCTATGGTTTAATGGGCATAGATTTTTATTTGGGAAGATGAGAAAGTTCTGGTGTTAGGTGGTGTTCATGGCTGCACAGCAACGTGAATGTATTTGATGCCACTGAATTGTACACTTAAAAATGGTTAAGTATTTTACCACAATAATAAAAAAGTCAAATGATATATTCAATTAAATGGATGTTTCTAGATTCATCTAACCAGTTGCATATTCATGGCTATTCAAGTTGTTTCTATTCTTTCTTTTTTTTTTTTTTTACCACTATGAACAATGCTATAACAAATGTCTTTGTACTCTGTAATGCCTC